>NC_059329.1:21882500-22198750 GCF_018350155.1 Leopardus geoffroyi
AAAAGAAAACATAGGAGGGGGTGTCTAGGTGGCTCAGTGGGCTAAGCATCCGACTTCGGCTCAGGTCGTGATCTCACAGTCTGTGAGTTTGAGCCCTGCGTCAGGCTCTGTGCTGACAGCTCAGAGTCTGGAGCCTGCTTCACATTCTCTGTGTGTCTCTCTCACTTGGCCCCTCCCCTGCTCATGTTCTGTCTCCTCCCTCTCTCAAAAATAAATAAACATTAAAAAAAGAAAAGAAAACATAGGAGAATATCTCCGTGAGGGCAGACACAGATTTCTTAAACAGGACACAAAAGTGGTACCCATAAAAGAAAAAAATGATACATTGGACACAGTGAAATCAAGAGCTTCTGTTCATCAAAAGACGCCATTAAGAGAGTGAAGAGGCAAGCTGCAGAGCGAGAGATATTTGCAATGCATATACCCTTTAGGGGACTCATATCCAAAATATATTTCTTCAACTCCTACAAATCGATAATTTTTTAAAAATCCAGAAAACTTAGTAGAAAATGGGCAAAAGATTTAGAACAGGTACTTCACAAAAAAGGATCTCTAAATGGCAAATAATGGTATGAAAAAGATACAACTTTATTAATAATCATGGGAATGCAATTTGAAACTATAATTTGATACCACTGCCTACTCATTAGGATGACTAACATGAAAAAGAGAAAACACAGTTGTTGGTGAAGATGTGGGGTATCTGGAGCTCTGTTACACTGCTGGTGGGAATGTAGGTGGACATAATCACTTCTGAAAATTGTTTGACCATATTTACTAAAGCTAACCACATGTAACTCAACAATTCAACTCCTTGGTGTATCCCCAAAGAAATGTGTACATCTGTTCACCAAAAGACAGGCACTAGAATATCTTAGCAACTATATTGACAAAGCCCCAAACTAGAAACAACCAAAGTGGCTATGAAAGTTTAATAGATAATTTTTTAATGTTTACTTATTTATTTCGAGAGAGCACGCTCATGCTTGTGTGCAAGCAGGGGAGGAGCAGAGAGAGAGAGAGAGAGAGAATCCCAAGCAGGCTCCTCACTGTCAGCACAGAGGGGCTCCGTCTCATGAACCGGGAGATCATGACCTGAGCTGAAATCAAGAGTTGGTTGCTTAACCCACTGAGCTACCCAGGCGCCCCAAATAGATAAATAAATTGTGGTGTATGCATACAATGGAGTACCATACAGCACTGAGACCAAACAAATTACAATTTCAACAACAACATGAATGAATCTTACAAATTGTGGGGTGCCTGGGTGGCTTAGGTGATTAAGCATCAGTCTTTGCCTCAGGTCTTGATGTCACAGTTCATAAGTTCGAGCCCACTTTGGACCCTCTGGTCCCCCCACCCCCCTTCAAAAACAACAACAACAACAAATTTGGAGTTCAGCCAAAGAAGCCAGATACAAAAGAATGCAGGCATATGATTCAGTTTATATGAAGTTCAAAGACATGAAAAATTAATCAGTATTAGAAGTTAGGATATCACTGTATCCCTGGGGGAGGGCAATAGTAACTGAAGTATTGGGGGAGGTGCTTCTGAGATGCTGAAATATTCTATTTCTTGATCTTGGAGGCTGATTACATGGGTTCATTCACTTTTTAAAGGTTTATCAACATATCCTTACACTCAATGCATTTCTGTGCATATCTCTGTTAGAAGAAAAAGACAGCACCTACAATGTGAAGGTGATCTTAAGGCTAAAAGGGTGGAACCCAGGTAAGGGACTTCTTCCCATTGGGTCCCTGGAGGATGGAATAGTTCTAGGATCTGGGAGAGGAAAATTTTGCAAATCAGATTATGTAGATTTATGGCATGCCATGTTTATGTCTATATGTCAGCCTCTAGAAAAACCTTGTTTGAATGTTTCATGACTTGGGCTGTGATCAGTTTAGGAAAGCCTCATTTGTCCATATTAGGGACAAAGCATTAAAGACTATTACTTGCCCCCTTTAAGCGTCAATCTTAAAAAACTACATTTCCCAGTCTTCTTTGCAGGTAGGTATGGCCATGTGACCAAGTTCCAGCCAGTAGAACCAGTGGAAGTGATAGGTACCAGTTCTAGGCTAGTTTAGAAAAATGTTTTTCCTTTAAAAAAAAAAATTCTCTGCCTGAAAGAAATGGAGATAAACCTCGGGGTGACTACTGGAAGTTGACAGAGAGCTTTATCAGCTTGGTCCCTGAAAAAGCTTCAGGAATCAGAGCACTTCCTCATCCCAGGCCTAGTCTAGAACCACACTGTACTATTACATGGCTAGTGCCAGGAACGTAAATTTTGGGATTCATTACAGACACTAGTATCTTCCTAACTAATATAGTGAGGATGGCAGAAATTCCTTATGGAATCCCAGCTCTTTATTGTTCTTGAGCCACAGCAGTACAGTGGCCTGACCCTGTAGTTCTTTACCTCTTTACCCACCATAGGTCATAAATCGCATCCTATTAGCATAATTTATATTTAGAATGTTTTTTGCCACATATACTGAGTAACATGTTCCCACACAGAAGAGACTTTGTCACTTTTTGTTTTCGCTTGGTCATGCTGACTGACAAGATCTTTCTATAATTTTTTTCCTTACTATTCGATGAACGGTTTCCTTACCATTCCTGAAAGCATTTAGGGAGAACTCCGATTGGTATATTACATTGAGCACTTCGTGTTCCCAATCCACTGATTGCCTACCTTTGACCTTGTAATTTCCACTAGACTGCTCTCACTAAGGCTAAGAGTTAGCCTCTGAATTTCTGTATCCAACAAACTCTTTGAATTGCAATATAATAATAATAATAATGATGATAATGATAATAATAGTTGCAGATATAATTGGCCCTTGATATACTGGACCTCTTTGACACTTTTGATGCTATCAGAAAAACTCCCACTCCCTTTCTGGACACCACAGTCTTTTAGTTTCCCCTCTGTCCCTCTTGCGTGTTCCTTCTTGGTCTCCTCAGCCGGCCTTTTCCCCCTCTACCTCCTACAAATCTGGGGTTACTCAGTGCTCCACGGTTAGCCCATTTTCTCCCCCTAGGCGATATTACCCATTCTCACTGTTTTGGATCTCACCTATAGGCTGAGAGCTTCACCTGTCTCTCTTCACCTCTCTCCCCTGTCCCCACCCCTACTTCAGGCTTTTCAACATTTCCCCACAAATGTCTCTTAGGCATTTCAACCTCAACCTGGTCAGGACTCATTATCACACCTCAGACCCCATCCCAGTGATCGGTTCAAGTTTCACACAGAAATCCTACCTCCCTTTCTGGATCCTCCTACTTCCTGTCAATCACTAGGTCCTGACTTTCCCTCCAAAATATTATCTCCATGTGCCTGCTTCTCCCTCTTTTTATTCTAATTCCAGCGCATGTGATTTCTCTCTTGAACTATTGCAATAGCCTTGTCATGGGTTAAATTGTGTCCACTCCTGAATCCATATATTGAAGTCCTAACCTCAGTATATTGAGTGTGACCTTCTTTGGCAATGGGATTATTGCTAAGCTGCGGTCATCCTGGGGTAGGCTGGGCCCCTAATCCAACATGACTCATGTCCTGATAAAAAGTGGAAGTTTGGACACAGACACAAGCACAGGGGGAATGTCCTGTGAAAACAGGTTATGTTGGCACCAGCCAAGGAACTACCTGAAGCGAGCAGAGAGGCCTGGAACAGATCCTTCCCTAGAGCCCCGAAGAGCCTGTGACCTTATCTCAGACTTTCAGCCTGCAGAACTGTGATACTGTACATTTCTGTTGTTTAAGCTACCCAGTTTGTGGTTCTCTATGACAGCGGCCCTAGCAAATGGATACAGGCTTCCTTTCCTCTCATGTTTGCCTCTGGTTTCTTCTCCAATGTCTCCCTGTAGAGTGAGCTATCTGAAATACAAATCTGGTCCTGCCAGTCCCGATTACCAACCGCCTAATACCCCTTCCCCTCCTCCACTGTTTACAGATTATACTCCAGGGACCTTAGTATGGTTTCCAAGGCTCTCGCCTGATTCACATTTTCCTCTTTAGCAGTGGTGAATGGCTGGGCTCCTACTAAACACAGGATGCTATTCCAAAATGTTGACCTTTACCCACTTCTCCGACTATAATGCACACTCTCACACCTACCTCTTTTTCTCATCCTTTAAAATTTAGTCCAGACACTCCCAGGAAACCTCCCCTGATATTCCCCCACCCCACCCTGCACCTCTAGCACCAGCTTTCTGGATGGAGTAGGTGACCTCTCTCTGATCCTGGACATCCTTTGTGTATCTGACTCATAGTAGTATCTGCATTTTACTAAAATGATCTCTGCATCTGTTTGCTTCACCAAACTGTGAATTTCTAGGCTCTCTGGAATAGTGCATGTGTGTGTGCATGTGCGCACATGCCTGCACACACACACACACACACACACACACACACACATACACACATCTATTTAAAGTAAGATCAATTCTCTAAGGAGTTGGTAGGGGGCAGTACAGAAGGTAGGTGTCTAGGGCATGGGGTGAGTTATGGATGGATTGGTGTTATTTCCAAAAACCAAAAGGCTCATTATCTCCAAAGCTTATTTCATCTCCCTTGCTGTTTTGTGCTCAGAGAAGCCAGGGTGGGGGTTGGGGAGGCACAAACCCCAGATCTCCCCCACCCCTCCAAGCCTATCATGATCCCTTGGAAAGAATGCCTGACTGGCCCACGCCAACAAGACATCCCATAAGAAATGGCTCACTGCCCTCTATCTAATGTACTGAATGCCGTGGGAGCTCCAAAGTCATGCAGCCTTTTGGGGGAGGGGCGCAGGGGCTGGGCGGGAGGCACACAGAATGAAGAAATACATTCAACACTAATGCCTGAATTCACTGAGATGCTTCCCACGGGGCGGCAGCTGAGCTCTCTCCCCTCCTCCCAACCTAAAGTCATTCTGCCCTTTAACTCCCCCTCCCTCTCTTTTGAAAGTACCTGGTCCCCTCTCCAGACCCTTTCTTACCCTTCTGGTCTCCTACCTGTCTGGATCAGAAGAAGGTAGACAAAAGGGGTGAGGCTCAGGGCACTGAAGGCTCTGGACAGGGCTCCCCTTTCTCTCTTCATTTTGGGTGGCGTTCTCCAGCTCTGGTGCAGACAATTAGCATGATTTCTCCACTCTGGGCACGTCCCTTTGTACCACTCGGAGTTTCTCTGCCCGAACACAACCCTGCCAACTTCCCTCTGAATACACAGAGCCCTGTGTATTGCTGGACTTGTTCTTTCCTCTCTTTCAGACCTGGCATTTTCTAGTTTCAAAGCGCTACATCCCCAGTTCAGAATGGGGTATCTGCTTAGGATATAATCTCCAATGTGGGTTCTAATCTGATGGGTCCCATCAGTTCTTTGCCTGCTTGCGCTGAGCCCCACTACCAGGGGGAGATGAGGATCTGGGCTCCGTGAGGGGACTGGGCTGGGACACACTCTGAACTGGATCTTGTGTCCCAACCTATCCTGTCTCCACCTCACGCTCCTTGTTCCTGCGAAGGAGGGTGCGTGCCAGGGACAGACCTCCAATAAGCTCTGAAAAGGGAGGGAGAGGAGCTTTTAAAAAGCTGGGAGAAAGAGAGCCCAGAGAACTGCTGAAGAATGGAAAACCCCTGTTCCACCCCAAAGGAAGAAGATTGGAAAATGGCTTGAATTCTATTATTTTCATACCTGTCCTGGTCCTGCTTGGGATTCTCTCTCCTATCACAGAATCACATAGATGCTGGAGACCTCTTTCCAGAAGCCATTCTGTTCATTCCCCTGCCTCCAGCCACTTTTCTAGAACATGTCAGAGCACAGATGAAGGTAATACTCTAACAGCCAGCATCCTGGGGTTCTGTTACCAGCTTCACAGCCTCGATATATCCTCCTGTCTCGAGGCTGTGATGAGGAAAAACACCCTTAGCTCCACCTCACCCCTCATGACTGTGTCCACACCTTCTCACGGGCACTGTCACTGGAATGTATGCTTACTAACAGATCTTGGGAAGGGCTCACAGTCTGGTTAAGCCTCCAATTTCACATCTAAAAATTGGGGAAACAGTAGCTTCCTTATAGGAATTGTTGGGAGGACTGATGACAGTTTAGTACAGTGGGGTACCTTGGAAATTGTTAGAGAGATAACATTTTAAACTTAAAAAGTAAACCTGCCTCTTCTTTTTCATTCCTGTAGTGATCTTTACATTTTGAGGAGACCAAAGTTACAGCTTCCCTCTTGGTTTATAAGCCGGGTCTTAGTTGTGTAAATGTGGTGGCTACCTTTGGAAATATTCTTGTTACATCCTGGAGAAAGCCTGAGTAGGTCAGGTTTCTAGAACTGAAGACTCATTGCATGGTTCAGCTGAGCCTAAGGGTGCAGAGTAGAAGAGGGAAACATTGATTTTTAACTCTACAGAGGAACTCCAAAAAATACTCTGAAATATGTAAATGAGATTCTTGTTTTCATTTTGCATCTCTGTGCCTATGACTTTCCCCTACACAGCTCAAGGCACCTGTCTGCCTCTGGTAAAGTTAGTTTTGTTTTGGCAGACATACAATGAGAAGGAGAAAGTCAATATCCAGTTTCTGACATCTAAAATAGTGTTTTATTTATTTATTTAAAAATTTTAATGTTTGTTTATTTTTGAGAGGCAGAGAGAGAGAGACAGACAGACAGAATACAAGTGGGGGAGGGGCAGAGAGAGAGGGAGACACAGAATCTGAAGCAGGCTCCAGGCTCCGAGCTGTTAGCACAGAGCCCGACGCGGGGCTCGAACTCACAAACCACGAGATCATGACCTGAGACGAAGTCAGATGTTTAACCAACCGACTGAGCCACCCAGGTGTCCCTAAAATAGTATTTTAGAGTCAGTAGTGAGACAAAAGGCTTGTGAGCCAGTCTTTGTAAAGGACAAAAGGCTATTTTAATTTCTTCTAACTAGCACTTCCACATATCACAGAGCAACCTGTGGCCTGGATCACAGAGTTCTTCTGCTGTACAGTATAGATAAATGGCCTTTTTTGCCTGTGATGGCTAGGCCTTGAGGCTTATTGTCTAAGAGTAAAAGCAGGATATTTTGTTCAGGAAATAGAAAGCCTGGAGTCTGCCTTTTTTAGCCTGAAGGACGATGGAAAGGAAATTGTGATAGCAGGAGACCTAAGTGGGATCTAACTTCTCAACATCCTCCCTTCTCTTGCCTTAGGGGGGAACCTCAGGCTCCTTATACCCATGGAATATGTGAGTGCCCCAAAGTGCCCACAGGTTCCCCCGAGGGGGCTCAGAAGTGCCAAGAGGCAAAGAACCGACAACAGCTGCTGGTGCGGGGTCAGCATGTACCTCATCACACCAGGGAGCAACCTCGAGGGGTGCAGGGACCAGCGGGGGTCCTGAGAATGCCACACAGGCCTACAGACACCATCTCCCCTCTTGTCATGAGGTCACCTAAGCCATACCACCTACACTCACCCCAATGCTCCTTCGAGAGGAGCTGGGTTGGGGGAGGAACCTAAACAGATTGAATGAGCAGTTGCCAGAGTTGTCTAAGCAGTGACTGAGACACTTCAAGAGAATGTTAAAATAGTCGGGTCAGAGTGAGTTTACCAGGATAGACTAATAGTTAGCTTTTCCCTGCTGCCTGGGGGGCTGTGAGTGGCTTCTGTGGCAGGTGACAGCAGCTGTAAGGGCACGAAGACACTGCAGTTGCTTTGTGGCCGAGTGTCCAACCAGCACCCTTGCAATCGTGCTACAGGTCTTTTTTTTTTTTTCTTAAGTTCATTTATTTTGAGAGAGAGGGAAAGCTCACATATGTGGGCAGAGAGAGAGAGAGAGAGAGGGAGACAGAGAGAGAGAGAGAATATCCCAAGCAGGCTTTACACTTTCAGCGAGCAGCCCGATGCAGGGCTCAAACTCATGAACTATGAGATCATGACCCGAGCTAAAGTCAAGAGTTGGATGTTTAACCCACCGAGCCATGTGGGTGCCCCTTGCTTCAGGTCTTTGTAAAATGAATAGGCCTACAGAAGCTTATGGTATCTGCTTATGTACCTTTCTCCCTTAAAACAGAGAGCTCTCTTATTGAAGAACTATGGCTTACTGGTCTCTGTAGACCTACTGCCTAATACAGGGCAGGGCACAGAGTAGGTTCTCAGCAAACAGTTGCTGAATATTGCATGGATGGGAATTTGAGGGGGGCACCTTCAGCAACTGGATGCTATAGAGGATGGCCGTGAAGGGGGAGCTGGGGCAGAGGAGTGAGTGCACAGAGGGCACCAAATAATGACTGCAAGACAAGAGACTAGTTTGTGAGCACAGATAAAGCACCTCTTTGTGAATTCCCAGAAATAACTGGGATTCACTTTTGGGGGGCAGTACTGATAAGAAATTGGGTTACAGAGACATAAAATAACAGTCAAGCCAACTTATTCTCATACAAAATGTAACATTTATGCCACCTGTCCTGGCTTACCTAGTTTTCTCCTTCCATATGTTCTATGGGTATGTCTGTCTCATCTTACTACTGATGATAAACTTCATAAGGATATCCTGATCATAAATATTACGTCTCTTCAACTCTAAGTCCATTAATACTTGTCAGTCTTCATGCCCCACTCTTAGATCAGAAAATGTTACTGTGGCCATATCCTCATTAGCCTGGGAGCTTCTCCAGTGCGGGGACTATAACTCTTCATTCCTATGAGTCTCCTTGCAGGGCCCAATTCTGAGCTCTGCTTAATGTGGCTGCTCAAACAAATGATGTTGATGGACCGCTTGACAGTAATGCCCTTGCTTAGCCAAGACCTGTGCCCCTCTCTCCTCTGAGCACTTCCAATAGATGCATTTCCAGAGGCATTGTCCTCTTCCGAGCAGCATGGCCCAGTCCTCTTGGCTCTGCTACACAGAATTGCTTCTGGTCACTCCTCATCTGGCCCCTTCTCTGGGGGTCTGGGATCCCAACTCCTCATCCCTGCACCCATGACAGCCCTGGCCTGCTGTACTCACACCTCTGTGCTGAGCACCTGGATAGGGCCCCCAAGGCTCAGAATGGAGCCCCTAGCACGCACACACGCACACACACACCTGCCTACTTAAACTCACAAGTATTCCATCCCCAGGACAGGAAGCAGTTACTTAGTGATTTTGAATAAGTCAGCACCCTACACAGACCTCTATGGGAAATAGGGGGAGAAGGAAATACAATTCCTGGCTGGGAAATTGGGAAGTGTAAATATGAACTCCGCCTTCAAAGAACTGAAGGTCTAGCAGGAATGGCAGAACAGTAGATTTACTCCACAGCAAGAGACATCTGAGATTTACCTTGTCCCACTTCTTCATTTCTTAGATGAGGGAATTGAGAGACAGAGAAGATAAGTAACTTGTCCTGTTATGTAATGATCAACCCAGGACTCCTAATGTTACTTTATAGTAGAGGCAAGAAGAGGTAAAACACACACATACACACACAAATTGGTATATAAGTACCAATTTTAATAATTCGACCATTAGATTTAAAAATGTCTCCACCCATCTGGCCTGTTTGTCTCCAGAATCCAGGAAGATTGTGCTGGCACTGATGATACTACTGGAGAGGTTCTGGCTTGATTAATACCATAATACCAGTGGTGGTTTTTATATTTAGCCCTCTCCTCTCTTTCTCTCCATTCACTTCCTGGCATTAATCGAGCCATATCTGTTCTTCCACTAGATTGTAAATAATCTTCAGTAGCAGAATGAAAAAGAATCTATCAACAAATAAATGGAACCAAAACCCCTCTTAGAGAGGGAATTTTCTTTAGCAAGGAAAAGATTTAAATACATCACATGGAGTAGAAGGTAAGGTCTTAAGCATAAAAAGTCAAGGAACAAAAAGGTAAACTGCTGTGCTTTAGAAATAAACAGGAATTTGGGGAGGGGACGGGCAGAGAGGAGAGAAGTCAAGGAAAGAAGGGACAGAAGGGACGAGACAGCCACTTGCTGGGCGGGGGGGGGGGGGGGGGGCTGAAGAAAAAAAAAAAAACAGCTCGCACAGCTACACTGTGAAACTCTTCTTCCTTTGACTTCTTCGAAACTTCCAGAAAAGTTCACTACACAAATGCAGAACGTGTGTGCTTCTAGCTGATGGAATATGGCAAAGGCAGTAAAATAGCCACTCCCTTGATTAGGTTATATTGTTGAAGACTCAGGCTCAGCAGACCAGACAGGGATTGTCCTGCTGGCTTTGAAGGTGTAAACAGTGTGGTGGGCAAAGGCCAGGTGGAAAGGAACTGCCAGTGGCCTCTCAGAGCCAAGGGCGACCCTCTGCCAAAAGGTGGCCAGAAACCTGGGACCTTAGCCCTGCAATCACAAGGAGCTGAATTCTCCCAACAACAATGGAAGCCCGGAAGCGGACCCCAAGCTTCAGAGAGGAATGCTGGCCAGCCAACCCCTGAATTGAAGTCTGGTGAGACCTTGAGCAGATGCGCCAGTGAAGCCTGCACTCCTGACCCACAGGAACTGTAAGCTAACAAGTATATATTGTTTTAAGCTGCTAAATTTGTTGCTATTTGTTATACAGCATGAAAAACTAATATAGGTGTGTTTGTGAGTGTGTGTGTGTGTGTGTGTGTGTGTGTGTGAAACTACTCCTCATTGTACTCTGTCAGGCATAGTGTATCTATTTGTTCCTTTAATTCTCCTAATATCCCTTTTAGGTAGACATGATAACCCCACTTTGCAAACAAGAAAATCTAAAATTCCAAGAAGTTAGCAACTTGCTGAGGTCCTGTAGCTACTCAGTGGCAGAGCTTGGATTAGAGCTGCAGGCTGATCACCAATAAAGCTGGGGCTTCTGACCACCTCCCTAACTCAGCAATAGGAATCCACTTCCCCTGTGCTGGAGTCTTCGTCCTGGTCTAATCTTTTACCCCCCAGCACCAACTCTCTGGCTAAGCTCCAGAGCATAAGGTGGCCCTCTCTGTCCACCCCCGACACCCCCTATTATTGCTGAAGCTGTTTTTGATTCTTGGTTCCATAAACCTATATGTGAATGGTGCTGGAGTTGTCCCTGACATAAATTCAATTTGCCAGAACAGAGAGAGAGGGAGGAATCAGGATGCCAACATCAGCCAGAGAATTTGTAGAACTGCAGTGCATTGCCCGGGAAACAAGGAATTTGTGTGAGGCTTTGTGTTCAAAGGAGGCAGGGCCTAGCTGCTCTAGCAACCACTGAACAAGAGACAGATTAGCTAGCTCCCTTTGAACAAAACAAGCTTTTTGGGGATCTGGACAGCAAGAAATGTACCACCACCCCCCCTCTCAACCGGCAAAGGACATTTTGTCTTTCCTTTTCCTATTTAAAGTTCTCCTAGGTAGCCTTACTCCAGGTCACTTCTGAGAAACATCAAATAGAAAGTGGAGACTGGGTCAAAAGGCTCTTCCTGCCCTTTTTAGGGACTTCATCCTGAACGGTTCGAATGTGAGGAGTCCCTCAGAGGAAAAGCCCTCTGCAGACATAGGGTATCTCAAAAAAGTGGGGTGTGTGTTGGGAGAAGTATATGATCTTGGGACAGCAAGGGGTCCTGGGTGAATTTCAGTAAGGCAGAGAGGAGATGCGCCTGTTTCCATGCTGGCAAACGGAAAAACATCAATGCCTTTTATGCTGAGAGTAAATATTTGACTTCTGAATAGAATTCCCGCCCCCTCAGAAACTGGGAGGAACTCAGGCTTGTGTCCATGGCTGCTGAACGTGCCCTATTCAGCAACTCTCCAGAGGAACAAAGGAGGGAAATTAATTGGCATTAAAGTGTTGCAAAGATCATGCTTTTGCAGACCTATTTAAGATGTAGTGAGGACATTCTAGAGGACATCTCTGGAGTTCTGTTCTTGTAAAGCTTCAGTACTCAAATAAAAACAGGTTGAAAAATCCTGGGGGAGCCACAATTCCCCCCAACTCATGAAAAGCTTCATTGTTTCCCTTCTAGATCCTCAAATGGTGTCTTCCCAACAACCATTGTCCTGCCCCCAGGGAAGAATTTGCTGTCACACTCCCTGTCTTTCCCTCCCCCACTCTCCCTCCTCCCAGTGGGGGAGGCACAGAAATGCAAATCAGCTAGCCAGCATCTAATAATTCCTTACTGTGTGAAGAGCACTCCATGTTCTAGACGTTAATAGGAGGACTGGGATGTGGCATAAGAGGAAAGGCGGCGCATTCGAAAGGAAAGGAAGACACAATTTAAGCACAATATAGGTGCTTAAATATAGTTGGGAGAGATACATTTCAATCTGTAAGCAAGTATAATTGCTAATACATTTGCATTGCCTCTTACAAATTGCCTTTTAAATTATTATTTTATTTAATCTTCTATCAACCCTTTGTGGCAGGTATTTTTTTTTTTTCCCTAAAGATCATCATGAAGATCAGGGAGGCTAAGTCGCCTGTTCAAAGTCACACGTTTTGTAAATTGGCAAGGTCCAGACTCAGCCTGTGCTTCTTGGTCTAGTGTTTATATACACTATACTCCAGAAAGAGGTTGCCTACTGATGTAAAAAGTCAGTAGAATAAAAGAAGGCTCTGAAACAAGATGTGAAACAAAGAAGGATAAGGCAGACAACAGGACCTAAAAAAACAAAGCCTAATCAGCAAGAGAATGATTGGGTCCCCAATAGTGAGTCCAAGGCCACTACGATGGATTATGTTACACAAGACAAAACAGGGGGAGAAACAAATTTTCTTAAAAGAGGACTCCTTATAGGGAAGGTGACCTTGAAGACAGGCCAAAGTTTTCACCCCTTGTTGGGGTACTTGTAGGGTTCAGCTTTGTCTTATTCAGAGTTCTTTGCCCAAGTTAGCCCTCCAGGATTCTGCATCTGGTTTGCTGTCTTGATTTGTCAAGACTTTTTGGCTGTGATAGTTCAATGTGAACTATTTGAGGCAAAAAGGGAAAAATTTCTTGTACCGTGTAACAAAATCTTGAAGGGAGCTGGAATAATTGGAATTAAGATACTTAAAAGCCATTTTGGTTATTACTCATCCCTTGCTTAGCTCTTGGTGTCAGCTTCATTTTCTCAAACCTTCTTATAGTTTTTGATGGTTGCCAGATTCTATAGATTATCAATGCTGTCCAACATAACTTTCTGTGATGATGGAAATGTTCTGTATCTGCATTGTGAAGTATAGTAGCTATCAGTCACCCATGGCTATTCAGTACTTTACATTGTGGCTAGTGGGACTGAATTATATGAATTATAAATTTTATAATTATATGAATTATACTTTTTATCTAATTTTAAATAGTTTAAAATTAAATAGCCACATGTAGCTAGTGGTTAACATATGGGACCGTGCTTCTTGTCATCCAGAGATATTTTAGATGAAGCTAGTTTTAAAAAAATCTTGGTGAAGGACTGTGGTTGGTTTAGCCTGTGTCACATGCACAGCTCTGGATCAATCATTATAACCAGAATAGAATACCACCCCAGCTTAGCCATGTGCCTAACCTCACAGTCAGAGGTGGGGCAGTCTATTACCTACTTCAAAATAGAAGGGAGGCTTGGGCAGACAAATCAAAATCTTCTAAAGGTAGAAGAGATGACTTCTATCTTGATTCCTAAAAAAAAAAAATAATAAAAAAAGTAAAAAAATAAGCATTTATTGAAAACCTATTATATATCATGTATTTCATATATATTACTGAATTCTCACAGAAAAATCCTGATTGCTCCCATTTTACAAATGAAGAAACAAAGACTCAGATTATGTGATTTGACCACAGACAGTCAATTGCCGAGCTAGAATATAAATCCAAGTTTGTATCCAAAGCTCTGTTCTCTAGACTGCTAATGTGCTGTCCCTAGAAGTTTGGGATGCAGAAAATGTGACTATTAATAGTGAATTATTAACAATCAAAACAGAACACACAAAAATCAATGGCTTGGTTTTTCTCCAAATAGTTACCTTGAGTCCTTTGCTACTTATTCTAGAAAACATATTTAAAATTCTTCTTTTGACATACTTTAAGAACCTGCGACATATTTTTAAAGTATGTTTAATGATTGCAACCTTTATATTTTAGGAGTACATTTTCTAAAACAGTCAAAAGTATGGTGGATAATACAGATAAAAATTTATAGATAGATTAAACTCATTTTGGCCAAATCTGCTTTATGTTAAAGCAGTGTCCTTAGTGAAACTTCTCTGGCTTCACAGAACAGATATCCCCATGAAGTTGCCATCAGAGGAGAGGCATATTGCATGGATCTGGAATAGGAGAGCTCAAACACTGGGGCAGTTTCTGGAATCAATTTTTGTAGGTTCTCTAAATCTTTCTGCTTATCTGCTCTGTTCTCCTCTCTTGACCAACTGACTCCCTCTATTTTGCGTATCTCAGAGCTCTTTATGTTACCAACAGTATAAGACCTAATGCAAATTGGCATTAACAAGAGCTTCATTAGCTCACATATTTACAAAGTCTAGAGGCTATCTAGAGAAAGTCTTGAGAGTTAGCTTAATCCAGAGGCTACAACGTGTCAACAGGGAATAGGAAGAAGGACTTTAACTGTGGTTAGACCTTATCCTTGAAATATTGCAGGTGTCTTTGATGAAAAAGAAAAGAATAATGATCAGAAGTCTATGGGTTTTAGCACTAGGACTTAGATGGTCTGAGAGCTGCCAGGGCTTCGATGTCTGAGGCCTAACAACCCTCAGAGGCTGTCAGAGTTGGGTTCTCTAGGAAGTAGACTCTGTGACAAAATTTCCTGTCCAGGATGTTTATCAGGGAGTGTGCCTGAGATGGACACCTGTGGAAAGGAGGATGGACTAGGAGTGGGCAAGGGAGAAGTCAAGCCGTGATGTGGGCCAGGCAGCCTCAGCTGACCCCACAGGGAGCTCTGGAGCTGAAATGATGACCCATCAGAGTTGTTCCAACTTAGGCAGAAACCTCTGGGCCTTTATATCCCCATATCGGTCAGTCACTGGATATGGCTGTTCCTCAACGGGAAGGCAGGGCAACAATCTGGAGCCAAAGCAGTCCCTGAAGGAGCTGACAGCTGGAAAAATGACAACATTCCCCAAAGCTGAGCCAGCAAGTCCTTCCTTGAAGCGGGATCTGGGAAGTGCATCCCTGTGTCCATCCTAGAAGAGTATTTGATACCGTGGAGAGACGCTGAGACTGCTATGTTAATTTTTTTTAAATCACTCATCAAGAGAAAGGAGAAAAGACTTCTGTATCCATGATAAAATTAGAGAATCTTTTGCAAAGATCAGTATGGCAGATGCTATTGAGACAACTGAGTGATCTGCTACTGGTGCCATTTACAATGAATTGTTGCTACAAAAACCTGGTCTGTGTAGGCAAGCAGAAGGACCCTCACAGATTATATACCAGTTAGGAAGGTTATTTGGAGAGGTGGCTAACGAGGAGGAAGATCGAAGAAGGACAGTCCTATGGTCTACTTTCAGGAAATAGCCCAGAACATTGGTTAGTCCTGGGGAAATCCAACTTAAGTTTGGGCAAGAGAGTGAAAGTGGGCATGATTCAGCTGCCTGGGGTTGAATTCCCAACATCTAGATCCCATCCAGATCCCATCCAGACCCCATGAGAGTGGAATAGGCAGGTTTCCCATCTCTTTGAGGTAGGCTCTTTGGACTAACTGGTGATCAAGTTTTCTGATTTGTTACCGGTGTGGGTCAGTCAGGCACAAATAGCACAGTGGCAAACAAACAGCAAATTGCCTCTTACTGCTCATCAAACAATTGGTTCTGTGTGGAGTGGACTGTTGCCAAGGACCCAGTGACTCAGGGCTTTGTGCAGAGATGGCCAGGGATCCCCCAGCCATATACATCAGAGATAATTCAGCTCTGGTGAGTTCTGGGGTATAGGACCTCAAGACTCTGGTGCCAGAAACACTCATTCTTTTAAGTTTCTGAAGAAAACAGATGTTCCTGAGCAAACAGATCTCTTTGCTGAGAAATGAACTCCAGCCATTGAGAAGATAAACCACGTGAAAAGGTCAGAAAATGGGAGGAGAGCTCAAGATGTGAGCTCTGTGGACATCACAAGAGTACAGATTCATATGAAACCACTGGCACAACTGCTGGTGGGATGCATAGACCTTGAGGTAGAGAGAGAGTTAGAGAGAGCAAGGAGCTACCTAATCACACTCTCCCCAGTGTTGAAGGCTCTGTGTGTGTGTGTAGGAATACACATCAATCTCGCTCTGGCCCTCTCAGGGAAATGGCTGTTTTCTTTAAAAAAAAATTTTTTTTAAGTTTATTTATTTATTTTGGGAGAGACAGCACAAGTGTGGGAAGGGCAGAGAGGGAGAGAGAATCCCAAGTATGGCCAAATACATGAAACTGTGAAATCATGACCTGAGCTGAAACCAAGAGTCAGATGCTTAACTGACAGAGCCACCCAGGTGCCCCTAAGATTTTATTTTTAAGTGATCTCTACACCCAACGTGAGACTTGAACCTACAACCCCAAGATCAAGAGTTGCATGCCCTATTGACTGAGCCACCCAGGTGCCTCAAGGGGTGGCTTTTTTCTGTTCCTTGCCCATCTGGGTGGAGGTGGAACAGGTTACCTTCTTGCTACTTGGTTATTTATAAACCATTCTCCCTCCTTTTCCTTAGCTTCGCCCCTCACTTTGAATCTAATGTTGTTAGGCCATACCACTCACTGCTTTCCAAGTTATTCTTGTCTACTAAAATTCCCTGAAGACTGTTGTTCCTGTTTCTCACCAACACTATTCTTGTCATATATTTTGGTGATTTTGATAACCTTGGGAACATTTCAACCAGTGCTTGACTAGAAGCAACTAGAAGTTCTATGATCTTGTTTTTTAATCTTCCTCTTGGTTCCACCATAGACTTTGACAGGACCAATCTGCAGTGTCTCCATACTCTCAGTTTCAAGCATCCCCCCTCTTATCTTTTCGGTGCATTCTTTCCAGTATCCTGCTTTAACAAACCTTAGATCTCCACTGGAGCCTTTAATCTCTTGATCCTACTAACTTCACAGTGCCCCTTACATCCCACTTGTCCTTCTGTTCCACATTACCTATTTTAAGTTCCATGGTCAGTCATTTAATTACTTCCTTGCACTAATCTTCAACTCTCTTCAACTCCCTAATCTTCATTTCTTGCCTGATAGTAATACTTTGGTAAAACCTCAACCCTGGTTAAAATTAATTTTTCTACTACTGTTGCCTGTAACCATTCAATTGAAGAAAAACAATCAACAATGCTGACTGGTCTCACTTTAGATTCATAATCATGAATCTCACATGGGTCCTCACAGCCATCTAGCAATTGTACAGGTCTCTGATTTTACTTTTCTGGACAACTATTTTGTACTTTATTTTCCTTCTTCAGACCTCCAACATTTCTTCCTCTATACTATTAATTGGTGAACTTGCTTCCTATCTGTGTTAGTTATCACTTTCTAATCCAAATTTAGCATATTAAAACAACAAACATTATCTCACACAGTTTCTGGGTGCATAGTCTGGCTCGAGGTCTTTTATGAGATTGCTGTCAAGTTGTTGGCCAAGACAATAGTCTCTGAATATTTGATTGGGGCTGAAGGATCCACTTTCACGATCATTCACAGGGCTGTTGGCAGAAGTACTTTGCCATGTGGGCCTTTTTATAGAGCTGCTTGTGACATAAATGGCCTCAGAGCAAGTGATCTGAGAGAGAGTGGGAACAAGTGAGAGAAAGAGAGAGACATAATACAGCATCTTTACAACCTAATATCTGATGTGATATATCATTACTTCTGCCATATTCCATTGGTCACCAGACCAACCCTGGTACAGTGTAAAAGTGGACTACAGAGGGTGTGAACACCAGGAGGTGGAGAACATCAGAGGCTATCTTGTAGGCTGACTACAATACTATTTTACAGAGAAAATGGAACAGTTAGAAGAGAACTTCCCCAACTCCCACCACTATCTTACCCAATTACCAGTATATAGTCTGCTTTCCCTGCTATTGTTATAATGAACTTTTCCTCCTGCTATCTAAGGTCATTCCCTCTTGCCCACTTAAGGACTCAGATGCAAACATTTTCCCATCTCTCTCCTGCATTGTCAGCTTTCTCCTATCTACTGGATAATTCCCAACAACAAAAAAATGTGTGCTGTGATTTTAAAGAATCATCTTGCGATTCTATCTTTCCTTTCAGCTACCCATTTCTCTATGTCCCTTTACAACAAAACCCATTGAAAAGGTTGTCTAAAATTGCTGTCTCCAATTCCTCCTTCCCTTCTCTTTTAAGTCTACTCCATCAGGCTTATACTCTCCAACTACTCCAAAAACACTGCTCTTTTAAAAGTCATCAATGACCACATTGTTAAACCCAATAGTCAATTCTTAGTTATCCAATTTGAGTTATCAGCAGGATTTAACACGATGGTCTGTTCTCTTCAATGAAACATTTCCTCCACTTGGATTTCAAGCTATCACACATTCTTGGTTTTCTTCCCTTGCTTACTAGCTGATCCTTCCCTCTTTCTGCATTCCTCTCCCCTTCTTAGCCTCTTTATTGTTAGGATACTCCAAGGCTCAGTCCTTAGATCTCTTATCTGTCTATAATTCACTCCCTTGATGATTTCATTTCATCTCCTGGCTTTAAATTTATAAGCTAACAACTCCCAAGTTTATATTTCTAGTCCAGAACTCTCCTATGAACTGCAGATACTTCTATCATACTTCTATCATATCTTAGATGTCAATTAAACAAAACTTAAACTGAACTCCTCATCTTTCTCCCAAACCTAGTCCTTCCACCATTTTCCCCAGCTGAGTAAAATGGCAACTCCATCCTGTCAATTGCTCAGGATGAAATCACTAGAATTTTTCTTGACTCTTCTCTCTCTCTCTCTCTCTCTCTCTCTCACACACACACACACACACACACACACTCCATATCCCAACTTTCAACAGGTCCTGAAAGTTCTGCCTCCCAAGTATATTCAGAATCCAACTACTTCTCACCATCTTTACCACTACTTCCCTGATCCAAGACATCATAATCTCCTATTGGGATTACTGGAATAGCCTCTTAATTGGCCTACTGCTTATACTTCTGCCACACTCAGTCTATTCTCAATATGGTATCCACAGTGATTTAAAGAAAAAACAATTGAGTCACATTATGGCATTCCTTTGCTCAAACCCTCCATCTCAATGCCTTTCCATGGCTTACAATGCTTTGTATAATTGCCCACCCCCTAACTTTTGACTTCCTATATCAACACTCTCCCCATCTCACTCTGTACCAGTCACGCTAGCCTCCTTGCTGTTTCACAGCCAGACAGATACCCACTTTGGAGTGATTGTACTTGCTGTTCCCTCTACCTGGAACACTTAACTCTCCTTTGAAGATCACAGTAGCTTGTTCCATTATCTCATGGAGGTTTGCATTGGAGCCTTTGCTCAATAGTACCTCAGTGAAATCTTCTTAGGCATACTATCTAAAATTTCACTTCCCCTCCAGTACACTGTTTATCTTCTTTCTCTGCTCTTACTCTCCAGTATTCATCAGCCTCAGGCACATTTACTTACTCATGTGTTTATTCAGTTACTTCTCATCATATTACAAATTCCGTGAACAAGGGATATTTGTTTTCTTCACTGCTATATATTTCCAGTGCCCAGAACAGTACTGATATATAAAAAGCTTTCAATATGTTAAATGAACGAATGAATAGGTACTTCACGTAATGAAGTGCCCCAGAATTATAGTAGAGCTTGGAGCAGAGAGGGTGACCACTCACGAGGCTGCGCTGTTCAAATATAAGAATATGTATTAAATAGCCTTATAAACGTAATGATGTGTACACAGGATGGGTATGATTTACTGTTAGTTTAGTTTGTTCCTGGAGGAAAGCTCTGTCAGACCCAGTTTTTTCCATTCTTTTCCCCTGCTTCTCTCTATTGGGACCCCTGGCCCTCTGAGTCAGCGCTCTTCAGTTCAACGTAACCTTTTCCCGCAGGTTTTGTGCTGGTCTCCATCTCTGCACCAGGGGCCTTACACACCTTAACTCCCGCATCACTCGGCAGCTCCGCGAAACCACTCGTCCCCGCCCCGCTCCTCGCGCCTTCACAAACCCCGCCCCCTGAGTGAGACATGGAGCGGAAGTGACGTTGCCGCGGAGCTCGAAGTCCCGCCCCTTACGCTTCCCATCCCCGGGGAGGGAACGCAAGACCGGAAGGGGCCGATACATGGCCACCGAAGGGCGGGGCCGGACTGGGCGGGGCCCGGCGGCCCTCCCGAAAGTGGCGGTTTGCTGGAGGCGGTTACCTAGGAATCCCGAGTAGTTTGAATGTGTGGCGACCTGTGCACCGGTGCTTGGTCGGTGCTATCTCAGCAGGAGTGGGACCCCCGAGGCCTAAGAAACAGGCTTTTATCTGGCTCGGGACTCCCCGGCATTCATCGCTTCCCTCCATAACCGGATAGCAGTTATTTGGACTCAGCCTCAGACCCAGGTTCCCACCCCGACCCTACCAGCCCCCTTCCTCTCTGGCTGCTACGGTCGTTCCTCCCTTTCCTCGCGGTGCCACCAGTGGGCACAGTCTTCGTTCCCTCAGTAGATCCCTTTTCTCTCCCCTCTCATCCCCATTCTTTGCACAAGGCAGTCTTTAAAACTTAACGCTTTTCATTTCTTCGCATTTCCTTCTCCAGAATTCTTGTTCTTCGACTGTCTGTCAGGCTACTTACTGCCTCCTCCCAGGTTTCTCTCCTTTCCAGGAGCCTGTGGCTGATGGATTAGGAGATTGAGCTTTTAACGCAGTCGCTTGAAGATTTTAAGCTTCTCCTATCCAGGGGTCACATGCCAGGAAGGATGGCCCCCCTCAAGAAGCCTCGAAATGCCGCAAGGTTGCCCCTGGCTTTAAACCCCCTGAAGAGCAAGGACGTGTTGGCAGTGCTGGCCGAAAGGAACCAGGCTATAGTGCCAGTTGGGGCCTGGGTGGAACCTGCCTTGCCAGATAGTTCGGAAGTCCCAGCATATGTGAGTGTCAGTTTGATGCAGATGTGGTGGGGTTCCTCCCCTGTTTTTGTTCGTTTGTTTGTTTCTTTGTTGTTTTTTTTGTTTGTTTGTTTGTTTTTTGTTTTTTCTTCTTCTTCATATTAGCCTTCTCTAATCCCTGGTGCTTAAAGATGAACTGTCTGGGGGATGTCCTTTTATAAATAGTTATGTTCTTGCCTTAGGATTGTGGAACAAACATGTATTTGCCAAAACTGTATTTCACAAACTCTTGATTGCTTGCTGTGCACAAGACATAGGCACTCTCTGTATCTTCTGGACACCCTGCAGCTAGTAGGGATGACAGTTGCCACGCTTAATTTAACATGAATTGATTGTTTAGAGTTATGGTAAGTGTGTGATAGAGATTCTGTAAGATTCAGATACAGTAAGAGAATAAGGAAAGAAGAGATTAATTCTGACTGAGATCCTGAGGAAGTTTTAACTATAAACTCCAGGAAGACACGGACCTTTATATTTTGTTCATTCCTGTCATATACTAAGTCTTAAGGAAATATTTGTGGAATGAATGAGTGTGGAAATATAGCCTATGTTAGTCCTTAAGAAATGAAAATGCTGTAAGTATAGATCGTAGGGAAGCACATTTCAGGTGAAGGGAAACTTTTGCAAAGTTTACATGTACGCCTATTTCCATAATAACTCTCATATGTACTAATTAGCGCAGGAGGACAATTTTGTAAGAAGGTTTTTGATAGTCTTTCACCAAACTGTGCCCCTTAGCTATTTGTTGGAATTTTATTGTGGCACTTACCACATTATATTTATAGTAAGTTGCATGCATGTCTACTTTTCCTGATGGAGTGTGAGCTTCCAGAGCACAAGGGAAAAAAAAAATCTCATTTTTTACCATTCCCAACTTTGTCTTAGTGCCTGATAAATATAAGCACTTGGTAAGTATTTATGGAATGCACAAATTGTGTGAGGGTATTCTGCACATATAGACAAAATGCTGAACATGAGACGAAAAATATGAGTGGTCCTTGATCTCAGAGAAGAAATGAGACATGTTTAAAGTAAATCTTAAAAAACAAAGCAATTTCATATATTCATTTTATTTTTTTATATGTATTCATTTATTCCTCTTCTGCCTATTTCCAGAAAGGATTTGAAGTGTCTAAGTAGTATATGATTAAGTGCTATGATACTTAAGGAAGAAAGGTAGGACTTTGGGTTGATGTGATACAGGCAAGCTTAATGAAGAAATTAGGTAATCAAAGAAGGAGGAAGATTCTCCAATTAAGGAGAATGGGGAGAATAGGAAGTGAGGGAGGTATATTCAGGATTCTAAGGGTAGATTAGATTGATTGGAGAGGATGTGTAGTGGGATTGTGGAAAATAGGAGCTGTTGGGAACCACAGCTGTAGGGAAATCTTGGATAAGGGATTGATTTCATTCATTGTGTAATATTTACAGACAAATATGGTAAAACAATGTTTTGACTAGGTTAATTGCTTCAAAAATTTTTTGAGGTGAGATATAGATTGGCTTCTGGGGGACGAATTAGGATATAATTGTAACAATTTAGCCATGAAGTATGGCATCAGGACTTGTTTCATGATAAGGAATAGAAAGGGAAAGCTTTAAAAAAGGGTGGTTGAAGTAGGAATGAAAAGGGATAAGTGTAAGAAACACCCCAGAAGAGTTAATAAGGTTTGGTACAAAGGTATTTTGGTATTTAAGTTATTGACACCTCGTTTTCATTGCTCAAATTATGGCATCTTTGTTTCTTTTTAATCTTTATTTATTTTTGAGAGAGTGAGAGAGACAGAGTGAGAACAGGGGAGGAACAGAGAGAGAGGCAGACACAGAATCCGAAGCAGGCTCCAGGCTCTGACCTGTCAGCACAGAGCCTGACGCGGGGCTGGAACCCACGAACCATGAGATCATGACCTGAGCTGAAGTCGGACACTTGACCGCCTGAGCCACCCAGGCGCCCCTGGCATCTTTGTAATGTAGCATCAAAATGCCTAAAAACCACCAGAATTTTCTTTTTCTATGTTAAAAAGAATTTAGTCTCATGTTCCCAAACTTTAACTCAAAATATTAGTCTTGGAAAATATATGTCTCCTTTCCCTCACTTAAAAAATTTTGATCAGTACCAGTCAATGGCAATTTGATCAAGCATTTCCTAGAACTCTTTACCAATTTAGTATATATAGTCTGGGGAATCTACCCTTATTGACAGATGCAGCTTCTGTCAGCTCAGAATAAATGCTGAATAGTTACTTTTAAAGTGTGGTAGACCTAATACATGCTTATTTTAAAGGGAAACTCTTAATCATTTTTGTTCTCAAAGTTTCAAGGAGCCATTGAGATTCCTAAGAATACCATAGCTTCAGACCTCCCCTTCCACTAATTAAATTAGCATCAAAGGACACTGCTATTCTATCAGCATATATGGCTGTCGCATTATTTTATAATTTATCTGATTATCTGTTGTTGTATAACAAACTGCCCTAGATGTTAGTGGCTTAAAGCAAATTATACTGTGTGTCAGGATTTAGAACAGGGCGCAGTGAGGATGGCTCGTCTACAACAGAATGTCTGAAGCCTCTCGGTTGAGACAGCTGAAATAGCTGGAGATGTCTGGGACAACTCTACTGGATTCTGGCTATTGGTTGGATTTCTTGTTTCCTCTTCATCTGGCCATCTACTGGGCTGTGATGTCCAGGATGGCTTTCTCACTCACATGTCTGGCACTTGGGCTAGGATGACTAAAATGGCTGCGGGCTTGCTTGGATGCTTTCTCTTTCCACATGGTTTCTCTACCTGGCTAGTTTGGGCTTCCTTTCAGCATGGTGGTCTCAGGGTAGAACTCTTATATGGTGGCTCGTTTCCCCTAGGGTGAGCACTCCAAGAGCTGTAGGTGGAAGTTGCTTTAAGACCTTGCTTGAGAAGTCATGGAGCCAATGCTTCTGCCTCATTCTGTTGGATATATACAGAGCCAGACTACAATCAGTATGGGAGATTATTACACAAGAGCATTGATACTGGGAGGCTTGATTCACTGTGGGGAGAAGGGGAGATCATCTTTGGAGACTACTGTGAATACTAAACATAAGTTTCATCATACGTGAATTATCCAAAAATGTTCTTTGTTTGTTGTGAGAAACACTTCTTTCTATATTGTCCCCTTGGATAGTCCTTAGGGTACAAAAAGTCTATGTCTATGAGGAATTAGTTGTACAATTGAAACAATATTTATTTTTGCTTAAGCCAGTATTTCTCAAATTTATTTGACTCTGGGAATCTCTTAATGTCCCAGAATCTGAGACAATGTTCTTGGGTTCTGATTGCCTTATAAAATGGTGTTTGCTGAGCAAAATATGTTTCTAAAATATGGTATACTCTTACCTTTGGTTTACAGTTGAGATTCACAATTTGGAATCAGTCATACACTAATAAGATGTTCAATAATCTCAGTATGGGGGTAAAAGAGGGGGCAGACAGACAATGGACGTAAAAGAGGCAGGATGGCTTTAATTTTCTGGAGCCTGAGTTAATTTTGGTCAGTTGTTCAGTCTTTACTACATATATCTCTCCTTTGGAATTATTTTACCCAATTGTTCTTTGATATTTGTTTTGTACACTCTATTCCTATGGTATATACTTGTGTAGAATATGGGATAGACTTCTTGGAAAATGTAATTTTTATTGGAATTTAAATTCTTTTCATTTTGAGAGTTAATGACTGCCTTATGAAATATTTGAGGCACTTTTCTGAATTAGAATTTGGAATCACTGTGTTAGAAGAAGGGCTGGATAGGAGTATGATTTTATTTATTTGAAGATCCCTTATGAAAGAGAGACATAGTCAAGAGACAAGCAGTAACAGTATAGGGCATAAGTATTGGAGTCAGACAGACTTGTAGCTCTGCTGCTTGCCAGCTGTAGGATCTTGGGCTAAAGATGAATCTTTCTGAGCCCCAATTTCCTCATCTTTAATATAAAGAATAAGAATATCTTCTATTGGAGGTAGGTTTAGGGATTTAGTGATATAATGTGGTTAAAGTGCTTGTCTTGTAATAGATCTTTAATAACAATAACTGCTTGGGGCACCTGGGTGGCTCATTGGTTGAGCGTTTGACTCTTGGTTTCAGTTCAAGTCATGATCCCAGGGTTGTGGGTTCAAGCCCCGAGTTGGGTTCTGTGCTGAGCATTGAGCCTGCTTAAGATTCTCTCTCTCCCTCTGCTCCTTTTTCCTGCTTGTGCTCTCTCTCTCTCTAAAAAAAAAGTAACTGCTTTTAATTATGCCTGTGGTTGTTATTCAAAGCATTCAGAGGAAGTGAATACTGATTAGGGATTCAAATGGGATAAAATGTTCTAGATCGTTTAGAATGTGTTTTAGAATTGAGCATTACACAAATATCGAGTGCCTTTATATTCAAGGCTCTGTGTCATATACTGTAGGAGAAACAAAAGAGGATAAATACATTTCCTGCCCTCACAGTGTGCCTAATCTAATGGGGGAGTTGAGAAGTATTACACTCAATGTTAATAAGAATGAGAGGTACTATAGCATAGGAAGCTCAGAGGAAGAACCAATTATGGAAGGTGGTTGGTTATTAGATGGTCTTAAAGAATGAGTACCACCTTTACTTTACTAGATGGAGATGACAGGAAGGTTAAAAATGGAGCGTAAATCTGAGTGTGAAGGCATTTTATAATAGGACATATTTGGTGAGCGGTGAGCAATTTGGTGTATCTGGACTGTTTTATTCATTTTAGAAAATGTGTAACATAAGATAGGTTTGAATTGGTTCATTAAGAATTAATGAAGGCAACTTTAGTTGTCAATTCAATGAAAAATTAAGATTTGATTTGAGTACAAAAATTCCAATATTTAGTTTTTGATTTGGTTTGAGTTCTTGGTACTCAGTAGCTATGTCTAGATTATCAGCTTCTGAACTCCTGTGATTTCCTTACTATACTGGGAATTTTGGATTACAGAACTGAATAATTTTGTTGGGATTGTACCTTGACAGCTTTGTGCTTAAAACAGTCCTAACAGGCAAAATTGCTGACATTTAAGTTTATTTTCTTTCATCTTTCAAGACTTCAGCATATATGATTGAAGAAGAACTAAAGGAACAACTAAGAAAAAAACAAGAAGCTCTGAAGCATTTTCAGAGACAAGTCAAACGCCGAGTAAATCAACAAATCAGGTTGCGAAAAAAGCATCAGCTTCAGAGATCTTATGAAGCAGTAAGTTCAAAAGAGAAACCATATTTTATTCTTATGTTGTTCTGACTCATTTTTTTGTTTTCACCAAATAATCAAAAACAATGTCAGAATTTTGGATTTGGGTTTGAATTTTGGCTTTGCTGCTTGCTAGCTGTGTCACCTTGGGCCTATTACTTCTCTGGACTGTAGTTTCTTTATCTATAAAATGAGGCTATGATATTTGTCTCACAGTGTTGTTAGGAGAATTTGATAGGTAAATTATTAGCACATTAGGGATGCCTGGTAAATATTAGTTTCATTGCTTGCTAAAGCTTTCCTCTTTCTATCCTTGACCCTGATTTAAAGTCTTTTGGGCCACTTGTAGGCATTATTTGATTGTACTGGCCCGGAGTAGAATCTCACTAGAAGAATCTCACTCTTTCTTCCTTTGTGTAGGCAGAAAAAGAAGGCTCTATAGCCATGCAGTCCTCAGATCCAGCACATTTAACTCCTAAAAGAACAAGTGTTTTTCCAAAGAACTTGAATGCTGCAATTGGAAGTGCTAGGTTACCTCCTTCCCAGGTGCTCGGGGATGGACTAGAAGATAGAGAGAATCAGAATGAATTACTCCAACAACAAGCCCAGGCTGTAAGTACATACTCATTTTATGCCTATGATTTTCTTTAGATACATGCCATATCTAGAATATGAAGTAGAGATTAGGAGGTATCCTACTCAACTTCATTTTTAATTACCTTCTTTTTTTTACTTTTGTAAAGTGGGGAATAGTGGAATGATGTTTATTTTTTATACATATTCTAAATTTATTTATTTTTGGTAAGACAATTTAGAATCATCTAAAGGAAGCTGCCAAACTCTTAGAGTTAAAAACTTATGAGAAAGAGCTTTAAGTTAAAGAACATAGATTTTTTCCCAATTGTACTGGAATTGTTTATGGGTAAGTATTGTTTATGGTATATGGACAGAACTGATTCCTAACGTCTATTGCAAAAAGGTACAGTACATATATGGGGCACTTCATTCATTATTTTTGTCTCTTTTTCCTCATTTCTGTCCTTTAGTCTGATAATCACAATAAATAGATCTATAGGTCAAGTAATAACATAGTAAACTCTTGACATAGAATTAAAAAAAAAAGTAACATATCCTAAGTAATTGATTATCTGTTATTTAAAAATTAATCACCATGAGTAGGTTCATCCGCTGAAATCACTTGAGACCGTGCACTCAACTCTCCTTAGTGTACCTGAGCTTTTTGTCCACTCGATACCATATTCTTCAACTCTGCTATGGGAATTATACTTCATCTTATTTAAAATGCATATCTAGGGATAGTGAGAGAGAGCAAAAGTGTAGAAAATGATGATTATGCAAAAATAAAAGTTTCATAACTGCTGACTTGCTTGGTCATAAGTATGAAGGGATTGTATAGTTGTTAGTATAATTAGGGAAAGCTTTATAAGCATATATTATATTGAAATACTTAAAAAAATTTTTTTCTTTGCCCAAACTATGACTTTTTCTTGCCATTGCTTGGTTTGTAGTAATCATTTTAAAAATCATTTTTGTTTTCCTTTTTTAAGGTTATGAACAATCTGTTGAGCAAATATTTATTGAATCAGGCACTTCATAAAGTATAAGGGATAGAACATTGATGAAAACAGACAAGGTTGTTGCCTTCGTGGTGCTTGTGGCTATAATCCCGCCGTAGTGAGGATTTTACTTCATCTGTATAGTATATAAGTAGAACACATCAGTTCACAGATATTTGAATATACTGTGTTTCTTAAACATTGAACGAATGAAATGTGAAATGGGACCCTTTATGGGGGTTTACATTTCCAAGTCGAGATGTAAAGCTGGTAGACTCCAATCTATTAGATAATAATATAGAGATATTTGCTATATTTGGTGATAAAGCTGCACTATGGAATTTCAAAAATTTTTCAATTCCAAGGAAATATTTCCTGGAAGAGGTGGAATTGAGTTGTATATTTTGAATTGGTAAGGTGAATTGAATTGGTGAATTGAAGAGAATTTTGAGATAGGAGGAACAGTTAAGAGTGTAGAATGTATAATGAGCTTGGTATATTTGGGAATAAGTGATGGAACCTTTCTGATTGATAGTTTATAGAGGAGGATGACAGAAAATTGAGGTTACATAGGACAAAATCAGGTTATGAAAAGCCTGAAATGTTACAAAACTAAAAAAAAATTTATACCGTTTTTTTCTTTTTTTTTTTTTTTCAACGTTTATTTATTTTTGGGACAGAGAGAGACAGAGCATGAACGGGGAAGGGGCAGAGAGAGAGGGAGACACAGAATCAGAAACAGGCTCCAGGCTCTGAGCCATCAGCCCAGAGCCTGATGCGGGGCTCGAACTCACGGACCGCGAGATCGTGACCTGGCTGAAGTCGGACGCTTAACCGACTGCGCCACCCAGGCGCCCCTACCGTTTTTTTCTTAAAAGATGAACTACTAAAGAATGTTCAGTGACCTAAACTACTTTAAGCCTATAAACTTTTGCCCAAACAGCATCTTGACATTAGATGCTTTTCAATCTTACTGTTTCTGTTGCAGTTGTTTTTTTTTTAAAAAGTTATTTTTGAGAGAGTGAGAGAGAGAGAGAATGAGAATGTGCGAATGCATGGGAGAGGCAGAGAGAAAGAGAGAATTCCAAGCAGGCTCAGCAGAGAGCCCAACGCAGAGCTTGAACTCAAGACATGAGATCATAATCTGAGAGGAACCAAGAATTTGACACTGAGCCACCCAGTCGCTCCTCTGTTGCAGTTTTTATCCACTAGATGTCACTAAGAACTAGACAGTGAGGCATTGTTCAAGCACTAACTCCCTTGATTTATCTAGAAGTGGTTGAGTAAATGGTGAATATAATTCACTTTCTGAATATTGGTGGACTTTTCAGTTTTCGTGTGCCACGGAGTGATAGAACCATAGAATCCTGGAGCTGGAGGGTTTTAAAAGTTCATCTGACATATTGAAATACTTAAGGATGAAATGATTTGATATCTGGGGTATACTTCAAAGTAATATAAGGGTCAAGTGAAGTAAGGCATTATAGATAAAATAAGATGGGCCAGGAATTGATAATGTTAAAACTGGGTGTGTATGTGGGATTCATATAACTTCTGTCTACTATATGTTTGACATTTCCAATATGTTTGAATTTATTTACATTTTTTAAAATCTTTTTTAAAAAGTTTATCTTTTTTGTTGTTGTTGTTGAGAGAGAGGCAGAGAGAGAAAGAGAGATACAGAGAATACCAAGTAGGCTCTGTGCTATCAGCACAGAGTTTGTGGGGCTCAAACTCATGAACTGTGAGATCATGACCTGAGCTGAAATCAAGGGTCGGATGCTCAACCAACTGAGCCACTCAAGCGCCCCTGAATTTATTTACATTTTTAATTAAATGTTAGAAAAGAAAATACATTATCTAGTCTAACCTTTCTTTCTCTAAAGAATTCTTTTTATATTGTCTCTAGTTTCTGCTAAAACACTGCCACTGTTGAGCAACTGACCACTTTTTAGGCTATTCATTTTTAGAAGTCTTGAAATTATTAGAAGTATTTTATCAATATACTAAGTCAAAATGTTCCTATAATTTTTACCCATTGGGCCTAGTTTTGCACTCTCAAGTAATAGAAAATAAAATACCATGGTCATCTCTAAGACACTTTAGGTATTTGATTATATTTGATTATAGCTATCATTTCTGTCTCTTTTTTTCTTTTTTGGGGGGAGAGAGAGAGCGCGTGCACACATGTGTGTGCACATGGGGGAAGGGCAGAAGGAGAGGGAGAGAGAGAATCTTAAGCAGGCTCAATGACCAGCGTGGAGCCCAACACAGGGCTTGATCTCATGACTGTGAGATTGTGACCTGAGCCAAAATCAAGAGTCAGATGCTTAACCAACTGAGCCTCCCAGGCGCCCCCCATTTTTCTCTTTTGATTCTTACATTCCTAATGCTTTCAGTCATTATAATTTTGGTTGATTTCTTCTGAATGCTATTTAGTTTTTCAAATATGCTCTTTTCAAATATGGCCTTCAAAACTGGATGTGGCCCTGTACCCCAACATGTGATTTTGCTAGGACCTCTCTTATTCTGTACCCCCACCCCAGCCTTCACTTATAATACTTGGTATTACCTACTTGTTCTGAAATAGATAAGATTGGGTACCTAAAGTTAGCCACTATAATCATAAAACTGGAAGAAATTTCAAGTGTTCCCATAAAATAGAACTAGCCTAGCCCCCTGCTTTTGTTCAGACTGATATTTATCTCTAGGGATTGAGTTTCTATTGTGTCCCTTGATAACTTCATTTTGGTTGGGAATCAATGAACAGCTGATCATTGTTTCATTCTCACCATGTAATAATTTTTTTTAAATACACTATTAAGTTTACCACTATTTTCTAGCATGGGATATCTCAGCTTTTTATTTCTCACTGAATCTTTTATTATCTTGTTTTTTATTTTCATTCTCTCTTTGTAATGCAGGCTTTCCAGCTTTTTCAACGCTGGAAATACCAATTAATTTTGGTAATTAAGAAAGATTTAAGCAATGTGAAATAACCTGATAAGTTTTCTTAATCTATCATTGGAAAACTATTGTTTGAGTTAGGCTCTTTGGCTGCAAGACTTCATTTTATTTCAAGAACATGCATGGGATGATAATGGCAGAATCAGAAACTCCCTTAAGGAGTCAGAGGAGTTTTTCTGGCTCTGAGGTAGCTCCAGTGATCACAATAGCATAGGTTCTTTGATCTTCACAACTAGTATTTAATCAATAACTTGATTGATTCAGTTGTTCTCATAGGGTGACCCACCTTCCTTATTGTCTGAGGACATGAGACCTTCAGTGCTAAACCTGGACAGTTCCAGGCAAAGTGGGAGTGTTCCCTGTCTCTACACATATGCTTCTCTCTTATTTGCTTAATTTTTCTACTAACTGGTATTCTCATCATCACAGCTCTGAAACTTAGGCATACTTATGGCTCCTTTAGCCTCTTTTCTCCAGCTTCGGACCTTTTAGGTTCAGTTCCTGTGTCTGATTTCTCATACTTCCTAGTTCATCATGTAAGATAAGGAATCTTCATTATCCCAGCCTGCCTTTTTACGCAAGATCTAGGTTATTGGTGAGCCTATAGCTTGGGAGGCCCACTTAATAATTTGATTTGTAAAATTCCCCTATTTTCTATATTTTTGTTTAATGCTTATGAACATTGACTTTGGTCCTTGTATTCGTTTCTTTTGTCTGCTGTTAACAAATTACCTCAAACTTAGCGACTTGAAATGACAAATTAATTCTCTTGAAGTTCTCGAGGCCAGAAGTCCAAAATCAGTTTCAGTGAGCCAAAATGAAGGTATCAGCAGGGTCTCTTCCACAGATTCTAGGAGAAAATTTGTTCCTCGACTCTTCTAGTTTTTGGTGTCTGCTGGCTTTCCTTTCCTTGTGGTTACATTGTACCAATCACTGCTTCTGTCTTTACATCACCTTCTTCTTTTCTGTATGCCACATCTTCCTCTGCCATTTCTCTCATAAGGACAGTTGGGATGGCATTTAGGGCCCATATGGATAGCCCAGGATTATCTCCTCATCTTAAGATCCTTAATTTAATAATATCTGCAAAGCCCCTTTTTTCTTATAAAGTAACGTTTATAGGTTTCAGGGATCAGGACCTGGTGTCTTTGAGTGTCCATTAGTCAGCCTATTACAGTCCTCATAGCTGGTCCTTGAAAGGGCTTTCGGGTTGAGGTTTGATGAAGGGTTATGGTAATGACAGAGAAATGGAAAGACTATAACGTATATTCCAACTGCTGGACCAGTTGAAATATCCTGCTTAAGGGACTAAAATCAATCTGTGACTCTAATAGAGGTTTGGACTTGTTGGGAGATGTAGATTATGTATCCTTATTTTAAATCTGTTACAACAGCTATTTTGAATCCTTGGTCACATTGTGCAGGGCAATAACATCTACTATACTTGGCAATGAGTAAAAGCAGGCATATTTGTGGCTCTGTATTTTTTATAACTTTAACTGTACATATATCTCTTTTTATAGTATGATTACCTCCATCTTGATCCCTTTAGCCATTCTGCTAACCAAATTTAGAAGTCCTCCTCTTAGGGGTGCCTGGGTGGCTCAGCCGGTTAAGCAACTGACTTAGGCTCAGGTCACGATCTCACAGTTCGTGAGTTTGAGTCCCGCATTGGGCTCTGTGCTGACGGCTCAGAGCTTGGAGCCTGCTTCTGATTCTGTGTTTCCCTCTCTCTCTGCCCCTCCCTGCCTTGCTCTCTGTCTCTCTCTCTCTCTCAAAAATAAACATTAAAGGGGCGCCTGGGTGGCACAGTCGGTTAAGCGTCCGACTTCAGCCAGGTCACTATCTCGCGGTCCGTGAGTTCGAGCCCCGCGTCGGGCTCTGGGCTGATGGCTCAGAGCCTGGAGCATGTTTCCGATTCTGTGTCTCCCTCTCTCTCTGCCCCTCCCCCGTTCATGCTCTGTCTCTCTCTGTCCCAAAAATAAATAAACGTTGAAAAAAAAAATTAAAAAAAAAATAAACATTAAAAAAATTTTTCTTAAAAAAATAAGTCCCCTCTTAGTAAAATAAAGAGTAATGTTTCAAGCTGATTTCTCTGGTGAGAGGTGTAGACCTTTAGAAGCCAGGACAAAACAGGTGATATGCTGTAGGGAAACTGCACCGGTAGTGAGAGTGTTTTTATCCCTAGCTCACCATTAGTAAAAACCAAAGTGTTTGTTATTTATATCTGTGAATCATAGTCATGATTTACTTTCCAGGGAGAATTGATATCATTAACTTTTACTGGATTGGTTGGAACTGGTCCGGACTTTGCCTTAATTTTACTTTGTAGTATAGGGATATGCTTTTTTTCTGCATGATGTAGTGCTTAGCCTAAAACATGGTACTTTGTTCATTTCTGTATTTTCTTTAAGGGAACATTCTGTGCAGATTTGTGAAAAATAAAATAGTCTATGCTCTTCTGAAAAAGAGATCAAAACAGGTGCTTACTGAAATGACCTGGTAGATGTAAGGAATGAACACAAAGTCAATGTATTTAATGTTAATACTCATTATCAGCTGTTACTTAGAGTACTTGAAACAAATGGGTTCTGTTGAGATGTTGGAGTTTGTGTTCTGAGTTAACTTAGACTTTCTGGAAGAAGAGGGGTTTGAGAAAAGACTTTGAATAGCTACAGGTTTCAAATGTTAGGGGTGAAGAAGGGATTCTTGTAAAAAGGATTCAGGAAAAAAGGATTTTAGAGGGACTAGGAATGGAGTCCTCTAGCAAGGAGTGATAAAAGTGATTAGGCATGCAAAGACTAGTCGAAGAAATAACTCCTTATTGAGAAGATGGATAGGAGGTAAAGAATGTATTTGCTCATAATTTCTAAATTATTAATTAAAACTTTTAGGTTCTGATATTTTGTGTACATTCTTTTTTTTTTTTTTAATTTTTTTTTTTTTTTCAACGTTTATTTATTTTTGGGACAGAGACAGACAGTGCATGAACGGGGGAGGGGCAGAGAGAGAGGGAGACACAGAATCGGAAACAGGCTCCAGGCTCTGAGCCATCAGCCCAGAGCCCGATGCGGGGCTCGAACTCACGGACCGCGAGATCGCGACCTGGCTGAAGTCGGACGCTCAACCGACTGCGCCACCCAGGCGCCCCATTTGTGTACATTCTTAATACAAAGCATATGTTGTTGAAAAATGATTTGAATAACAGCCCTTAAATCAAGTTATGAAATAATAGTATTTTAGAATAATGAAAGTCATGTTGTAAAAGTACTGTCAGCAAACCACAGTCTCCTTTGCAGGTAATCCTCTTGTCTTAGGTCTGGCATTTTTTAATAATAGGGGCCTGTTTTCCTGTTGGAACACTTAGTGAATTTGGTATTAAAACTTGAGCCTGTTTTTGTTTGCTCTTTTTTCCCTTTCCTTGGCAGCTTAGTCAAACCATGAAACAGGCTCGTCACCGACTGGCATCATTTAAGACTGTGAACAAAAAAAATGTGTCAGTGTTTCCAGATGGTAGAAGAAAAACCTTTCCCCACCAAGAGGTAAATTAATTTCTAATAAATTGTTGTAAAAAGTACACATAAATATTTATTTACATCTCAACATTATTTAGAACTGTAAAAATAATTGGAAATAACCTGAAATATCCAATGGTAGGGAATGGTTAAAAAATTATGGTGTATCCATATATAGCTATTGTAAAAAAAATATGCTTTCAAAGAATATCTAAAGACAGAAGTGTCTGTGATACAAAATTAAGTGAAAAAAGTAGGATACAAAATTATATACAATATATTCTAAATTAAAAAAAAAATTATGCAGCCAATGTTTAAAGAATGTCTGTCGTTACCAAGCATTGTTCTAGAAGCAGGAAAAAAAAGATAGACAAAGATCCCTCCAGGAGCATCTGTGCTAGCAGGGAAGCAAATAATAAGCAAATAAATGTAGAATATTTTTCAAACAATAAAAAAATAAAGATAAAGCAATGGGAAGAGAATACTATGTGCAGAGACAAAAGCCTGGAAAGAAATGGACCAAGAGGTTAATACTGATTATTTACGGTTAGTGTTAGTACAGGTGATTTTTATTTTCTTCTCTTGGTTTTCCCTATTTAAAAAATTTTCCATAAAGTATATATTTTACTTTCTAGTTAGGAAAAAATCAGTACTGTTATTATTTTAAAAAAAATTTTTAATGTTTATTCTTGAGAGAGAGGGAGAGACAGACAGAGCATGAGCAGGGGAGGGGCAGAGCAAGAGAGGGACACAGAATCCAAAGCAGGCTCCAGGCTCTGAGCTGTCAGCACAGAGCCTGATGCGGGGCTTGAACTCATGAACTGTGGGATCATGACCTGAGCTGAAGTCGGACGCTTAACCGACTGAGCCACCCAGGAGCCCCAATACTGTTATTATTTAAAAAGAAATTCTTTTGATTCGAAATACAAGGTTAGAGTGAATAATTGGAACATAGATGCAGAGCTAGACTTAAAAGGATATTTAAGGCTATACTTGTAAAATGATATTGTTCTGTGGCTGTTTATTTCAGCCTTCACAGATTTGGATCCTAAAAATAAACTCATGTATTTTCCTGTGTGTACTTAATTTTGGCATGAATATCAAGTTTTGATAGAAAGCATCTAGTAAAATGGACCATCTCATCTTTTTTACTCTCTCTATTTTTTTTGTGACCCTCATCACCTCTGTCTCTTAGTTCTTTCTTAGTTTTGCTTTCTAGATTATGTATATACGTGTGTGTGTGTGTGTGTGTGTGTGTGTGTGTGTGTATGTTTTTGGAAAGAAATGGATATATATATATATATATATATATATATATAAATATATATAAAAATGTTTTTGTATTTTTTGTTAAGTATCTCAACACAACCATCAAAAACATTTGTCTTTTATGTATTTGTAATTTGTAGAATACTAATCTATGTTTCCCTCTTCAGTGATAGTAAGATATTTATAGTTAAATATATAAATATATGGTGTGTATCACAAAAGACATTCCATCCCAGGTACGTTTAGTATGGTTACCCTTTTGTAGCATTGCTTTGTTAGGACTCTCAAGATAGAATTTCTTTTGTACCAAACTTCTCAGTGGCTTGGTTTTTGGACGGTTTTCATACTATGGATTTGGCGACTGTAGTTTGTGCCAGTACTGACTTCAGAGTAGTATTAGAATGAAGTGATTGGACACATTCTAGCAAACCAGAAAAAAAGGGTTATCAGATCCTAGAGACTGATATTTTATGTTGTGTGGAATATGTTCAAACCTTTCAATTGATGCTTTTCCAGAAAAAGTACTGAAATAAATACTTATCCAGTAGTGGGAGAAGGGTTAAGTCTGAGGTAACATCCTTCTATAAACCAGTTTTATATGTCAAAGATGCCATTTAAATGTAATTCATGATGATGATGATGATGATGATGATGATGTATTCAGACTTTCTGCTTATTGCTTCCAAAGAATACATGTGTATTTTTCAGCTAGAACATTGGAAACATATCTCCATAGAAATGAGAATGATCTAAGAAATTAGTGAAAATTTTCACATTTCTTGTATCACGTATGTGGTTGTTCCCTCAATTCTGAATAGTTTTCTACCCCCTCAGTTTTGTGAAGTGGAAATCTGCCAGTCAGAAAGGACACAATCTGTAACCTGGTTGAACTCTTGTTTCATTTCCTTGTTAGACTTATTTTTACTGACCTTAGAATCTGTCTGGTTGTTTTTGTTATTCCAGATTTGGAGGTACAGTTAGAAGATATACTTGCTTGCCCACTGTTGGGTCACTAAGACAAAATCATAAGCCTCCTAAAATTGTTACTGGCTGGTATAGGAACAAGTGGTCATTTATAAAGTTAATATATTCTCCTACCAGCATATTTCCTTCCATATGTTTGATGTGTGAGTGATTTATTTGTAAATCTGAAGTAGAACTAACTACTTGTTTTTCTTTATTCTATGTTAAACCACAGTAATCTGTTAAAATTACTCCAGATCTTTCACGAAAACTCAACCCAGTATCATAATTTCTTTCTTTCTTTCTTTCTTTTTCTTTCTTTCTTTCTTTCTTTCTTTCTTTCTTTCTTTCTTTCTTTCTTTCTTTCTTTCTTTTTTGTTTTTTTAAGAAAGCATTTTGTAGGGAACCATCATCCCTCAAGATAAATATAGGAACAAAAGAATAATTGCTCTTTAAGTTCCATCAAGGTCTTTGGACTTTTAACTACTTTGCATTACCAGAAATTTATAGAAAATCAGGGAAGGAAATGTAGAGTAGAGGGGGGAAAAATGGCTTGTTAGAGCCATCCACAGCTAATTAAGGTTGGGTTTAAGGGTTAAAATTCTAATGTCCAGTAGTGTTTTTTTTCTAACAGTTTTATTGAGATATAATTTATATACTATACTATTTACCAGTAGTGTTTTTTCCTAACAGTTGTATTGAGATATAATTTATATACTATACTATTTACCCACTTAAAGTATACATTTCAGTTACTTTTAGTGTATTCGCAGGTTTGTGCAAATGTCAACATAATCTAATCTTTATAACACTTCCTTAACCCCTAAAAGAAACCCTATTCTCATTAGCCATCACTTTCTGTTCCCTCCCTTTCCCTACTCCCAGTCCTAAGCAACTAATCTACTTTCTGTCTCTATAGATTTGCTTATTCTAGACATTTCATATAAGTGGAATCATATAATATATATAATATATGGTCTTTTGTGACCTGGCTTCTTTTGCTTTGCCTAATGTTTTCAAAGTTTATTGTAGAATGTGTCAGTACTTCATTCCTTTTTTATTGCTGAATAATATTCCTTTTATAGCTATATCACATTTGGTATATCCATTCATCAGTTGATGGGCCTCTTGGCTTTTATGAATAAATGTGCTACAGACACTTGTGTACATGTCTTTGTGTGGGCATTCTTTTTTTTAGTAGTGGAATTTGGAGGTTATAGGGTCACTCTATGTTTAACCTTTTGAGAAACTGCCAAGCTGTTTTTCATCAGCAATATATGTGGGTTCCAATTTCTCCACATCCTCTCCAATACTTACTATTGTCCATCTTTTTGATTATTGCCATCTTAGAGGTATGAAGTGATATCTCACTGTACTTTTGATTTGTGTTTTCCTGATGACTTATGATCTTGAGTATCTTTTCATGTGCTTATTGCCCCATTTATATGTCTTGTGGAGAAAGTGTCTATTCTAATGGGGTGGTGTCCATTTTTTGATTGAGTTATTTGTTTTTTCATTATTGAGTTATAAGAGTTCTTTATATATTCTGGATACATGTCCCTTACGAGATACATGATTTACAAATATTTTCTCCCATTCTATAGATTGTCATTTCACTTTCTTAATGCTATCATTTGTACAAAATTTTTTCTTTTGGTGTAGTTCAATTTATCTATTTTTTCTTTTGTTGCATGCTTTTGATTTAATACCTAATAAACCATTGCTTAATCTTTTTTTTTTTTAAGTTTGTCTACTTATTTATTTTGAGACACACACACACACACACACACACACACACACACACACATAGAGTGCATGAGCATGGGAGGGGCAGAGAGAGGGGGAGAGAGAAAATCCCAAGAAGGCTCCCCACTACAGGACTCGAACCCATAAACTGTGAGATCATGACCTGAGCTGAAGTCAAGAGCCAGACACTTAACTGGCTGAGCCACCCAGGCACCCCAACCATTGCTTAATTTCAAGTCATCAATATTTTCTACCATGTGTTCTCCTAAGAATTTTATAATTTTAGTTCTTACATGATCTATTTTGAGTGAATTTTTATATGTGGTGTGAGGAAGTGTTTTAAGTTAATTCTTTTTGCATATAAATAACCACTTGTCCCAGTACCATTTGTTGAAAAACTATTCTTTCTCCATTGAATTTTCTTGGCACTCTTGTTCAAAATCAGTTGACTGTAAATGTGAGGGTTTATTGATGTCTTAATATTGTCTTCGGAGATCCATGAGCATGGGATGTTTTTCCACTTATTTAGATATTTTTAAATTCTGTTCAACAGTGTTTTATAGTTCTCAGTATATAGTTTATACTTCTTTTGTAATATCTTGTTTTTATAACATTTGATTATATTGACCTACTTCCTAAATTATATTAAAAGTGTGCTGAAGCCTAGGATTTTATTGTAATTACATTGTTTCTACCTGTAATAGATATTTCTTTTTTCATTTTGATTGTGTGTTTTGTAGGAACCTGACTCTGAGGAATCTTCATCTATTTTGATAGATAAAAAAGGGAGAGAAAATTTGTTTTGGGGAGACCAACAGGATCTCCTTTCTGAAGACAGGGACAAACCTTTCAGCAGAGTTCAGGTAAAGCTGAGTAAAAGGAGATAGTATGATAGAAATTAAACTAATTGTGATTTGGACTAGGGATGCCAGTATTGTTGTACTGGTTTGGGATTATAGATTTTGGCTTTGTTAAGTTGAGCAAAGATCCTGATTTCCATTTTATTATAGTAATTTGTTTGACCACTATATCTTTTTGAGATTATTTTAGGAGTCTTATGGAAAACCTAGAGTGTTGCTACTACCTGGCATTCTATATTTGATGTTTATGTTCACTTTTAGAAAGCACAATTCAAAAATCCGTTATTTGCTGTGATGAAAGAGGAAGAGCAAAAGCAGTTAGATCTTCAAGGCCTTCAGGATATTCTGCCAGAAGCCCAGGATTATCTTCCAGAAGCCCAAGGTGATCTGCTGAAAATCCAGGGTGATTTGACAGGAGTCCAGAGTGTTGAGCTAGAAGCTAAGAGTATTGAGCCAAGGCTCAGCACCCAGGTTGTTGAGGTGGAAGGCCAAGCCACTGAGCCTGAAGCCCAGGCTGTTGAGCCTGAAATCCAGACCGTTGAGCCTGAAGCCCAGGCCGTTGAGCCTGAAGCCCAGGCTGTTGAACCTGAAGCCCAGGCCACTGAGCCTGATGCCCAGGCTGTTAAGACAGAAACTCAGGATATTATGCCAGAAGCCCAGAATATTGAACTAGAAGATGGGAGTATTGTGTCTGAAGTCCAAGATTTGCTACCCAAAGAACAGTGTGTTCTTCCCACAGACCAGAATGTTCTACTCAGATGTCAGGACCAGGACTTTCTACCTAAAAACCAGGTTTTTCTACCCAAAGACCAGAATATTCTACCCAAATGTCAGGACCAGCATGTTCTCTCTGAAGACCAGAATATTCAGTCCAAATTTCAGGACCAGGATTTTCTACCCAGAGACCAACACCAGCATTTTCTATTCAGAGACCTGTGTGTTCTCCCCAGAGTACAGGATTTTCCACCCAGAGATCAGGTAAAATAGAGTGGGAAGGAGATATAACAAGAAAAAATAGCCAGTTAAATTTTGGAGTGGGATTTGGAAGGACTCAATTGCAGCTGATTTGGAGAGTCATAGTTGGAAAAAGTAGTCTTCTCATTAATTTCTCAAAAGTCTAGGGTTCTCATTAAGTGTTAAAGTATTATCAGCAGCATATTACCCCTGTCTGGACAATTTACTTTTTTTTTTTTTTTTTTTTAATCTTCATATTAGGGAAAATATTCTGGCAGCCATTATCTGCTTTGACACCTGAAAGATGGAAAAAGGCATGGCCCACAAGTGTGCCAACAGTATCTTTTACTATTTAGGTTCCAGCGCCGGCCCTCTACCAGAGATCAGTTAGACCGAAAATAAGAAGAAAGGGATCAACAGGAAGTAAATTATATAGGGTCATAACTGGATGTGTATGGAATAGAGTATATAATGTTTTCTTTTATTCCATGCCATGTTAAGTTATATTCTGACCTCAGTTCATTCCAGAATTCTCACCACAGCCTAAAGTATTATTGGTTAACTTGTCTTTCTTAAGTGAACAATTGATATTTTGTGTTTGTTCTTTTTTTTGAAGGCATATTTGAAGCAGCCAGCATCAATTTTGACAGACAGGAGAGGGAGAGAGGGGTTTCCTCTGGATGCCCATCAGGATCTTCTACACAGCAGTCAAGATCAGACCTCCATCAGGGACAAGGTAGAATAGAAAAAGGAGAGAGACCAGCAGGAACTGAATTGTTCTGGGTTTAGTTTGGAACTTGCAATGGTTGTTTTCAGCTAGACTTCAAAAATGACAAAAATCATGGCTTTCTGTTTTATTCCATATTTCACATTATCTTGAGTTTAAAAAATTACTATAAGGCTTTTGGGGCGCCTGGGTGGCGCAGTCGGTTGAGCGTCCGACTTTAGCCAGGTCACGATCTCGCGGTCCGTGAGTTCGAGCCCCGCGTCGGGCTCTGGGCTGATGGCTCAGAGCCTGGAGCCTGTTTCCAGTTCTGTGTCTCCCTCTCTCTCTGCCCCTCCCCCGTTCATGCTCTGTCTCTCTCTGTCCCAAAAATAAATAAACGTTGAAAAAAAAAAAATTACTATAAGGCTTTCAATAAAGTCTGTAGTATTGCTAGCATATTACTTCCACTGGGCAATTTATAATTAATGTTTTTGTTTTCTTTTAGAAAGTACGCTTCAAGGAGTCATATTCTGATATGTCAAGTGAGAAAGGGAGAGAAGGCTTTTCCCTGGCAAGTTATCAGTACCTGCCTCCTAAACTCCAGGACTATACCTTCATCAGAGATCAGGTAGAGCAGAATAAAAAGGAAATAAACAGGAGATAAAGTAACTGGGTTTTATACATTCTCAATAATTGGTAATGTGAAGTATAGAATGAGGTGCAAAAGACCCTGGTCTAGTGAATGTATCCAGTCAAATCAGTTCTGTCATTTGGAAGGTTGATAAATCACATTCATATTCTTAGTTTAGAATCAGACCATTTCAGTTTACTAAGATGATGCTACAACTTCTGCTGAAGCCCACAGTATTACCATAAACATACTGTCCCTACATGAATAGTGCAGGAAAAAGTGGCAGATCCTAAATTACTAAACATGAGGGGTTTGTCAGACTCTTCTGTTCATGGCTTAGGATTACAAATTCAGGTCTACAGCGTTGAGCTAAACGTGTTACATCCTTATTCAAGTCCAAATGTATCAGAATATCCTCACCTGGTACCATTTCCCTGGAGTTCTCACCAAAGCCTACAATATTAGATTAGCACATTGCCCTGGTCAGATGATTTGTTTTCTGTTTTTATTCCTTTAGAACATGTTTCTCAAGGAACTGCCATCTTTTATGAGAGCAGAGAGAGTGAGTGAAGAATTGCCTCTGGAGTACTATCAGTATGTTAAACCTAAAGCCAGGACTGAGCCTCTCCTAGAGAACACGTAGAGCAAAAACAGTGGGAGGACTATCTCCTTCCTGAAATAGTAACAGAGACAAAATTACTTAAAATTGGGGTTGGAGCTTATCAAGCTAGTTTGCATGTAGGCTACATAGAAATAAAGCTGCTGGAGGGAAGATAAGAGCATAACATCTTCAGTTATTTTGAAATGTGCCAGACCTAAAGTCTGTCCAGGTGAGAAAGCATACCTCTGTCATTGGGGTTAACCAAGAGACAGGGTTTATGTAATATTGATTGGTTAACAGTAAATTGTTCTTTGTAAACTCATATCCTGGAGGCTTATTTGGCTTTCTGCATTTAGTCTCGTAAATACTGAAGGGCTTCTACTCTTGACCAACTGAGGCAGTACACCAAAACCAGGCATCCAGTTTGCAAACCAGTTATGATGAAGGACAAAACAAGCTGTTTGCCACCTCAGAACTTCCTGAACCTCTAGTGTTTGTGCATGCAGTTACTGGGGACATTGAGTAGGAGTACTTGTGGAAATGACACAAGCTTGTGTTCTGGCTGTACCTTGGGAAAATGTTAGCAACATTATAAAAATACTGCTTTGTTGCCTTATCTGCTTCCATTTGTTGAATAAGGGGATACCCCATGCAAAAAAAAAAAAAAAAAAAGGTACCAGAATAATCTGGGATTTGCTTTCAAATAGTCCAGGAAAAAAGTGGCAAAAGAGATAGATGGAAAAAAAACGTTACTAATTATTGAAGTTGGGGGATGGGTATCTTGGGATGCATTATACTATTTTCTTTCCTACTTTGATTTATGTTTGGGAATTTTGTACTAACAGATGGAAGCACATGTACACACCAATTCTGTTATATTATCCTCCGCTAGTATTATTTTGGATTTGTCAGTGATGTCTAAAATCATTTCTGCTTACACAGTTTTATATTTTGTTTTTCCTTTAGAACAAGTGTCTCAAGCAACCTGCATCTTTTGAGAAATGGGAGATTGAAAGAAGAATTGTTTCTGGAGTGCCATCGGTATGTTTCACCCAGTGTTTAAGACCTAGCCTCTCTCAGGGAATAAGCAGAGCTGAGTAGAGTGAGGAATAAGTAGCAGAGAATAAATTGCTTAGGTGTTGGCTCAAATTTAATAGGGCAATATAGTAACTGTTTAGTGATTTAGTGTCAAGGTCAGTATTAACGGGCAAAGCTGTGATGTCCTCTTGTTCTGTGATGTATCACACCATTCTGACCTGTTGAAACTACTTCAGGCCTCTTCACTGAAGCTTTTACTATTGCCCCGTCATGATGCTCCTGCTTAGGCAATTGATATTCAGTGTTTACGTTGTCTTTTAGCACAGGAGCTATGGGCAGGCCTTACATAATTTGACAGATGAGAGATGGAGAAAGGAGTTATTTCCAGAGTGCTGTGAATATGTTTTACATGATATCCAGGATCCAAGTTCTGCCAGAGAACAGGTAGAGGAGAGTATAATAAAAAGTAAACAGCAGAAAGTAAATTAGAGTTTGATCTGGGCTTGCCAGAGCTTTGCTTCTAACAGCAGTGCTGCAGCTGCTGCTGGTGGTATTCTCTCTTACTCATACTGTCAATAATATTGTCAATAATATTATGAAAAGCAGCTTATGTTCATTAAGCACTTTCCATAATTAAAATAGTTCTAGAACTTTGTGTCCATTGTCTCATTTCTCATTTTGACAATAACCTGGGGAGATAGATACTATTATCCTTGTTTTATGGATGAAGAAGCTTATGGATGATTGCTTCGTGAATATAGTTAAGATCCATAATAGTGGCAGGAAGTGTAATGCATACTCATATGCATAATGTATCAGATTATTCTGACCTGCATGGAGTACATCAGGGCTATCACTGCAGCCTACAGTATTTTTACTAGCATTATTTCACTGCTCGCATGCTTTGGTGAGTGCTTTTGTATGTTTTAGACCTTATGCTTCAGGCAGCAGCCGTCTGTTGGGACAGCAGAAAGATGGCAAGAGGATTTGTTTCTGGATGGCCATCAGCAACTTCCACCCAAGCACCAGAGAGAGGCTTCCAGCAGAAGACAGGTGGAGTATGAGTAATGGAATTTAGATAGGATTGGGCTGCAAGTGCTCAGGGTGAGCAAAAAGCAGATTCTTGTTTTATTTCATAGTGTGTAGAACCTATCCTGACATAAGATTACTGCTCTCACTGAAACCTTGGGTATTGTCAGGGGCACTTGTTGCCTATTGGAAAAGCTATATTTTATATATACATTCTTTTAGAAGAGGTGTTTTTTCTGGTGTGAGAGGGGAAGAAATGAGTGGTTTCTGAGGGAGAAGGGGCAGGAGAATCTTCTACCCATTGATCAGGCCTAGATCTCTGTCAGTAAGTTGGGAGAGCATAAGATGGGATCACCAAGAAATAAACTGTTCAGAGTTCAGGCTAGAGCTTGTTAGGGTTTATATATATAAGCTAAGCTTTGATGTACTGAGTTAAGATCTATAGTTTTTCAAGAAAATGTTACAATATTCTGGCCTACTAAGATTTTTCCATGGTTTAGTGAAGTCTAGTTTATTCCCACTAGAATTTACCACTGTCTGGATAATTTCTATCTTGTGGTTGTATGTTATTTTAACAACAGAGGCTTCAGGCACCTGGTGTTGTTAGGATATATAAAACAGATAAAAAGACATTTCCTTTTGGCCTTTTTAAGAGAACAAGAAGAAAAGGAGCAGAAAGGCAGAAAGTAGGATTTGGGCTGAGGTTTTCAGGACTAAACTTTTAGCAGCTCTTTTGTAATTTTTAGTTTGGATCCATGAAGTTGGCCTAGAGGGATGCTGTCATGTTTTATTCTACATTGTCATGTATTCTGAAGTATGCCAGGTTCTTTCCTACCTCAGGTCTGTTGCATATGTTTCTTTCCTTTATCTGTATAGCCATCTCTTTTTTTCTTCACAAAGCTGGTCCCTTCTCTTCCTTGAGGCTTCAGCTTAAAAGTTATCTCCTTAGAGGGGCGCCTGGGTGGCTCAGTCAGTTAAGCGTCCAACTTCGGCTCAGGTCATGATCTCACGGTTTGTGGGTTCGAGCCCCATTTTGGGCTGTGTGCTGACGGCTCAGAGCCTGGAGCCTGCTTTGGATTCTGTGTCTCCCTCTCTCTCTTCCCCTCCCCTGCTCATGCTTTGTCTCTATCTCTCAAAAATAAATGAAAATGTTAAAAAAAAATAAAAGCTCCTTAAAAAAAACTATCCCGACCACCTTGTAAAAATAGGTCTCCCTTCTGTTTTTTCTATCCTTGCATTCTCTTTCCTTCTCAGTACACAAAACAATTTGTAATTATTTATTCATTTAACATGTTTTCCACTGGTGTGTAAGCTTTATGAGGAGAGGTACCACACCTGTTTTTTTTTTTTTTTACCAATATATGGACAGCCTTTAGAATATGGTGCCTGGTACCTGATGATCTCTTGCTAAATATGTTTTGAATGAATTAGTTAATCAATCAAACATTTATTTATCACTTTGTTAGGTGTTAGCCATTGGTTAAGCACTAAATATCAAAGACACAATTGTGAATCAGAACTCAAATTTCAGACAGTCTAAAGAAGAGAGACTGACACCTAAGCAGATGATTACGAAGTAACATGACTGAAGGTAGAAGGTGCAGAGGGCATTAACTGAACACAAAAGAGGGGTACCTAACCCTGATCATTTGATCGAGGGTGCTGCCAAGTGGTCAGAACCTCTTCTTCATGTCCTTCTGCCATACAAGTCCTGAAAATCCTCACCCCTGGATCCGTCCTTTACCTTTTTAGGCTCCCAAAATAATCCTGCCTTATTGGAAAAAAACATTTCGATAGTGTAGATTTAGATCACATTCATACTTAGGGCTTAGAGCCACAGCTGGGTCCCTTGTGCCGCTTAGCATTTTGTCAGCTCCCTCTTCCTATGGGCCACACTTACAACTGTAAACCTTAAATACTTCTTAAGTTCTTACTGCGTCCCCATACTCTCAGACTTGTCATGAAGAAAATAGAAGCCATCACGCAATTACTCCCTCAGTCATTTGCTTTCTTGCCATTCTTACCTATTCCTGCTATCCTGCTATAAAGAACAAAAAGCATCACCTTGTTTGACCTTAGCTGGCAACATGCACATCTGGTGACTCAAATTTTTCACAGCTCTGTACATGTCTGCAGATGACCATAAAAGCATTGCAAGTGTTAATTTTGGGATTACAAACAAATTTTAGTGAATAGGCAAATTCACAGATAAGGTGTGTGGGATTTTGAGAAATGACTGTAATTCACATACCATATAATTAATCTAAAGTATACAATTAGTGTTTTTAGTATATTCAAAGGGTTGTACAAACTTTGCCACAATGAATTTTAGAACATTTTCATCATACCCAAAAAGTCCTTACCCATTAGCAGCCAATTCCTTTTTCCTCTCACTCTCACCCCCAGCTTTAGGCAACCAGTAACCTCTTTCTCTGTCTAGAGATTGCCTGTTCTAGACATTTCATATAAATGGGATCATGGAATCCATGATCACCCATGGTCTTTGGTGACTGGCTTTTTTCACTTAAGTGTAACATTTGCAGAGTTCACTGACTTGTAGCATGTAGTAGTACTGTATTCCTATTCATTGGGTAATATTACATTTTATGCATAGAGCACATTTTATTTATCTGCTCATCAGCTGATGAATATTTGAATTGTCTCTACTTCTTAGCTGTTATGAATAACGTTGCTGTGAACATTTGCATACAAGTTTTTGTTTTTTTTTTTTTTTAATTTTTTTTTTTTCAACGTTTATTTATTTTTGGGACAGCGAGAGACAGAGCATGAACGGGGGAGGGGCAGAGAGAGAGGGAGACACAGAATCGGAAACAGGGTCCAGGCTCTGAGCCATCCACCCAGAGCCTGACTCGGGGCTCGAACTCACGGACCGCGAGATCGTGACCTGGCTGAAGTCGGACGCTTAACCGACTGCGCCACCCAGGCGCCCCTGCATACAAGTTTTTTTGTGGATGTGTTTTCATTTCTCTTGAGTATACCTATAAGTGGAATTGCTGGGACTCTATGCTTAACCTTTTGAAGAACCACCGAACTCTTTTCCAAAGTGGCTGCACTATTTTTCATTCCCTCCAACAGTGCATGAGGGGTCCAATTTCTTCACATTCTCACTAATACTTATTATCTGTCTTTTTCATTATAGCTCTCTTAATGGGTGTGAAGTGGTATCTCATTGTCGTTTTGATTTACATTTTTCTGATGGTTAATGGTGAGCATCTTTTCACATGTGTATTCGCTATTTGGATATTTTTTTTTACAAAACTCCTTATTAGATTATCTGTCCAATTTGTAATTGAGTTACTTATGTTTTGATCATTGAGTTTTGTGAGTTCTTAATGTATCTTACATATAAGCCCCTTATTATATGATTTACAAATGTTTTCTCCCATTTTGTAGGCTTTTTGTTTTCTTGATGGTTTCCTTTGTAGCACAAAAGTTTTAAGTTTTGAAGAAGTTTAAGTTAGTTGTTTTTTTTTTCTTTGTGGCTTGTGCTTTTAATGTCATATCTAAGAAACCATAACCTAATCCAGGATCAGGAAGATTTATTCCAATGTGTTCCTCTAAGAATTTTATATCTCTTACATTTAGGTCTGTGATCTGCTCTGAGTTAATTTTCACATGTGGTATAAGGTATTCTTTTGCATGTGGATATCCAGTTCTCCCAACATCATTTGTTGAAATGACTCTTCTTACCCATTGATTTCTCTTTGTACTCTTGATAAAAATCTGTTGTTTGTAAACATAATGGTTTCTTTCTGAACTGTCAGCTCTGTTCCATTCATCTATAAGTCCGTTCTTTTTTTTTTTTTCCTATAAATCTGTTCTTATGGCAGTACCACACTATCTTGATTACCGTAGCTTTGTGTTAAGTTTTGAAATTGGGAAGAGTAATTGCTCCAACTTTGTTCTTCTGTTTCAAAGCCATCTTAGCAACTCTGGGTCCCTTGCATTTTCATATGAATTTTAGGATCATCCTGCCAACATCTGCAAAGAAGTCATCTGAAATTTTGATGGAGATTGCGTTTAATCTGTTGATCAATTTGGAGAGTACTGCCATCTTAACAATATTAAGTCTTCCAATCCATGAGCAGGAGATGTCTTTCCATTCATTTAGATCTTTTTAAATTTCTTCCAACAATGTTTTTAGGTTTCAGAGTATAAAACTTACAGTTCCTCTGTTAAATTTATTTTAAGTAAGTTTTTGATGGTATTTTAAGTGGATTTTTCCATTAATTTCATTTTCAGATTGTTCATTGCAAGTACATAGAAATACAATACTGATCTTATATCCTGAAACTTTGCTAAAAGATAAATAACTTCTAAGCTAAGAAAAAGTAATATTAAAATGACTTTAATTTCTGAAAGTTAGAGATCATAATTTGACTCATACAGTGTCAAAGCAGGTATACCAGGTTATATCATAAGGCTTTTATAGTAATATGGGGGAACTTTAGCTTCAGTTTCCTCCCTTCCATGTCAATTGATGTTATAACATTTTCAGGCCCTTCTTCTCTGGGCTCACACCCACCAAAGAGTTGTATAAATAGAAATTGATTACAGATTTAAGATAATAAGGGATCTGGCTTTATATCCTGGATTCAATCCCAAGCACATGCATAATAGAGTGATTTTGAGCAATCACGTTAGAAGAACTTTCATTCTGAACATTTTGATTTGTTACTAATTCGTCCATGTTTTTGACCTGAATCATTTTCTTTGGTTATTGTTTTTTGTTTGGTTTATTTCCTTCTGACTCTGCTTCTTTCATTCTTTTTTTATTTATTTTATTTTATTGAGTTTTTGTTTGTTTTTATCCAATTGAGCTCAGGGTTGCAGGAGAAAAGAATCAATAGATGAAAATAACAAAAGCACGTGCAGGGCTAGCTTTGGGCAGTTTTTTCACTTGTGTGACTGGACTTCTAACAGGTATATGGTGAATGTCAGTCAAGATTGAACACCGAATTCCAAATTCCACTGGCACTTCAGTCTGGGGTAGATCAAGAAGAAGACAAGAAAGAGGTATGTAATGATAATTGCTTTTGGACACCAGCTTTTCTACTATAGTAGTGTGAAATTGGGAACAATTTATTGTGTACTTACACATTTAGAGCTAATACTACAAGTTCCATGGATAAAGGCAAAGAAGTTACTTGACTCTTTATAATGTGTTGAACTTTTCTTCTAAGCCCCTAGGATGTAAGATAACCTTGATGTAAAATCAGAGATCTGATCCTAGTGAATTTTTCCCATTAGTATATATTTGTTACAATGACCTAAAGGAAGAGTTTTAACTTATGACTTCCTTTTTTCCCTTCTCAGTCTAATGTTAGTTTAAACCAGCAGTTTTTAACACTGTCCATGTGCTAGAATCAGCTGTGGAGCTTTTTTTAAAATACAAATGCCTGGACCCAAACCAGATATACTGATCAGTATCTGAAAAGGTAGGTTTGGGGCATCTGTGTTTTCAAAGAACACCACTGATAATTTTGATGTATCCTCAATATTAAGAACTGGCTATTAGACTTTCATAATTTTTACCGAAAGGACATCAGCTGCTCAAAGGGCAAAACCACGTCTGTGTGTGCACTAGTGCCCTTTGAGTAGCTTCTGTCCTTAAAAGAGAATGTATAAACCCAGAAGTATGAACAGGTCACACACAGGGCAGTAGCACTGCTTTTATTATACTTGTTCCCTTTAAAAGTATGATGCTCAGATATTCCCAGTCCTTCTTCCCTCTTTCCACTGTATTAGGCTTGGTTTAGAGTATACTTTTGTGATGTGGTTTTAATTTTGAAAAGTTAAAGTGACTTTTTCTTTCGTAAAATACCTCTCATATTCTTTCTTTGGCCTTCTATGGTACTTATAACTTGGGAACACAGAGTAAATATAGTACTATATCTCATCATGTCCTATACAGTCATTTCCTCAAGTGCTGTTGACAAAGGACTATACTAAGGGCAAAAATCAATACTTCTTTCTCTGATTTGTCTGTAATATCTAATAGCCATGTGCTTGAGAATATAAAGCTGTTGCTGTATGTGATATTATCCTAGGTCACCATAAATAGAAATTAAGGACTGGGCGCATGCGTGGCTCAATCGGTTAAGTGTCTGACTCTTGATATTGGCTCAGGTCATGATCTTGTGGTTGTGGGATCGAGCTCTGTGTCGGGCTCTGTGCTGAGCACAGCCTGCTTGGCATTCTCTCTCTCCCTGTCTCTCCACCCCTCCTTCATGCATGTGCACATGTACATGTGCTCTCCCTCTCTCCTTCTCAAAATAAACAAATAAACTTAAAAAAAAAAAGAAATTAAAGACTTAATTCCATGTGACTTTTGTAATATGTAGTTTTCTTGTCTATGGCACAAGGATATTTTCCTTCCTTGGGAAGTCCTCTGAGAGCAGAATCTTAAGAAATTTTAACTTCTTTCCTTTAGCGTCAAAAGCAATACCTGCGATACAGACGACTTTTCATGGATATTGAAAGAGAACAAGTAAAAGAACAACAAAGGCAAAAAGAACATCAAAAGAAAGCTGAAAAGTAAGTTCTTTGATCCTTATTATGAGCCTTCAATTGCCAGTTAAGATGATTTTGAAAACTAGGTTTTAGAAATCATTAGGCATAGTAGAAACAAGTGTTTTTGATCTGGAAAGAAGGATGAAAAGTTGGTTAAGAGCTATGGGTTTTTTTTTTTTTTTTTTGGTGGATTTTTTTTTTTTTTTTTGGAACAATCTTAAGTTTACAGCAAGATTAAGCAGAAAGTACAGAGAGTTTTATTTACCTCCTTTGCCTGTACACGTGGACTGCCTTCTCCACCCTCAACATCCTATAGCATGGTAGTACAGTTGTTACAACTGATAAACTAACACTGACACATCATAATCCATATTTTACATTAGGATGCACTCTTAGTGTTGTATACATTCTTGTATATTTTGACAAATGTGTAATGATTTGTATCCAAATAATATAATATCATACAGAATAGTCTTACTGCCCTAAAATGCTTTGTGCTCCACCTCTTCATCTTTCTCTTCCCCAGCCTACGGTAACCAATGATATTTTTATACTGTCTCCATTGTTTTGCCCAGAATGTTATATAGTTGGGATACAATATGTAGCCTTCTCAAATTAGCTACCTTTCACTTAGTAATATGCATTTAAGCTTCCTCTAATACCTTTCATAGCTTGACAGCTCATTTCTTTGTAGCACTGAGTAATATTCTATTGTCTGGATGTACCGGAGTTTATCCATTCAGCTTCTGAAGGACTTCTTGGTTTCTTCAAAGATACGGCAGTTATAAATAAAGCTGCTCTACATGTTCATGTGCAGGATTCACTTAGGTGTAAGTTTTCACCTCCTTTGGGTAAATACCAAGAAGTATCCTTGCTGGATCATATGGTAAGAGTATGTTTAGTTTTGAAAGAAACTGCCAAACTTTATTCCAAAGTGGCTGTACCATTTTGCATTTCTGTCAACAATGAATGAAAGTTTCTGTTGTTCCACATCCTCTCCAGCGTTTGGTTTGTTAGTGTTTTGGTTGTCAGCCATTCTAACAGTTGTGTAGCAGTACCTTGTTGTTTTAATGTGCAGTTTGCTGATGACATATGATGTGGAGCACCTTTTCATATGCTTATTAGCCATCTGTACATTTTCTTTGGTGAGGTATCTGTTTAGGTTTTTAGCTCACTTTTTAACTGGACTATTTGTTTTCTTATTCTGGAGTTTTAAGGGTTCTTTGTTTTGGATAATAATCCTTTATCAAATGTGTCTTTTACAAATATTTTCTCCTCATCTGTGGCTTTAAGTCTCATTCTTTTGATACTGTCTTTTGGAGAGCAGAAGATTTTAATTTTAATGAAGTCCAGCTTATAATTATTTTTTTTTAATCTATCATGCCTTAGGTATTGTATCTAAAAAATTGGGGTACCTGGGTAGCTCAGTCGGATAAGCATTTGACTCTTGATTTCAGCTCAGGTCATGATCTCATGGTTCATCAGATAGAGCCCTGTGTTGGGCAATGTACTGACAGTGCTCTCTCGTGTGCACTTTTCTCTCTCTCTCTCAGAAAACAAAAAAACATATATATATATAAAATTATTTGCCATACTCAAAGTCACCTAGATTTTCTTTTGTGTTATTTCCTAAGAATTTTGTCATTTTGTGTTTTACGTTTAGCTTGATAATCCATTTTGGGTTAATTTTTATAAGGGATGTAAGATCTGTGTCTGGATTCATTTTTCTGCACATGGACATTCAGTTGTTCCTATACCATTTGTTGAAAAGACTATCTCTGCTTCCCTGTATTGCTTTTGCTCCTTTGTCAGAGATCAGTTAACTTTATACTGGTCTATTTCTGGGCTCTCTTTTCTGTTCCACTGACCTATTTGTCAATTCTTTTGCCAATACCACACTGTCTTAAAAGAGAAATGATGCCTATGAGAGACTCACTTTAGCTTTAAGGACACATATAGGCTGAAAGTGAAGGGATGGAAAAAGATATTCCATGCAGTCAGTGGTCACCAAAATAGAGTGGGGGTGTCTATCCTTATAGAAGACAAAATAGATTTTAAGTTGAAAGGGGTCACAATAGACAAAGAAGGTTCTTATATAAATTCATCAATATGGTATAACAATTAAAAATATTTACGCACCCAACATCAGAGTACCTAAACAGAAAGCAAATAATAACAGAATTGAAAGGAGAAATAAACACCAATACAATAATAGTGGGAGACTTTAGTACCCTCCTTTAAACAATGGATAGATCATTCAGGCAGAAAATTAATAAGGAAACTGGTTAGGAACAACACTATAGTCCAAATGGACTTAACAGACATATGCAGAACATTCTATCTAACAGCAACAGAATATACATTCTTCTCAAGAACACACAGGCCATTCTTCAGGGTAGATCATATGCCACATAGGCCATAACACAAGTCTTAACAAATTCAAGAAGATTGAAATTATATCAGGTATCTTTTCCAAACACATTGGTATGAAGGTAGAAATCAGTAATGAGGAAACTTGGAAGATTCACAAATATATGAAAATTAACACAATCCTGAATAACTGATGGATCAAAGAAGAAATCAAAAGGGAAATAAAATGTTTAGGCAAACAAAAATGGAAATACAACATACTAAATCTTATGGTATGCAGCAAAAGCAATTCTAAAAGGAAAGTTTATAGCTAAAAATGCCTTCAAAGAGAAATGACCTCAAAACGACAACCTAATCTTATACCTCAAGAAACTAGATAAAGATGAGCAAAGTAAGCCCAAAGATAGTAGAAGGAAGGAAATAATAAAGATTAGAGCAGAATAGGAAAAAAATACAAAAGATCAATGTTACTAAGAGTTGGTTTTTTGAAAAGACAAACAAAATTGAAAATACTTAGTTAGAGGCACCTGGGTGGCTCAGTCAGTTTGGTGTCTGACTTCAGCTCAGGTCATGATCTCACAGTTCGTGAGTTCAAGCCCTGCATCAGACTCTGTGCTGATATCTCAGAGCCTGAGCCTGTTTCAGATTCTGTCTCTCTCTGTCTCTTTCTGTCTCTCTCTCTCTGCCCCTCCCCCGCTCACATTCTGTCTCTCTCTCTCTCTCTCCCTTTCTCTCTCAAAAATGAATAAACATTAAAAAAAAAAAGAAAGAAAATGCTTAGCTAGATTAACCAAGAAAAAAATGAGGACTCAAATCAATAAAATTATAAACAAAAGAGGAGACGTTACAGCTGATACCACAAAAACACAAAGGATCATAAGAGACTACTGTGAACACTTATATGGCAACAAATTGGACAACGTAGAAAAAAATGGATAAATTTCTAGAAACATGCAACCTATCAAGGCTGAAACATAAATAAATAGAAAATCTGAACAGACCAACTGCAAATAAGAAGATTGAATCAGCAATCAAGAACTTCCCCAAAACAAAATTTCGGGACCAGATGGCTTCATTGGTGAATCCTACTAAACATTTAAGGAAGAATTAATGCTAGGTCTTCTTAAAACTCTTCCAAAAAAACTGAAGAGAAGGGAACACATTTTGACTCATCATGAGGCCAGCATTACCCTGAGAGCAAAACCAGACAAGGTTGCTACACGGAAAGAAAAGTACAGGTCATCCTGATGAATATTGATGTGAAAAGTTTCAACAAAATATTAACAAACTGAATTCAACAGTACATTAAAATTTTTTTTTTTCAACGTTTATTTATTTTTGGGACAGAGAGAGACAGAGCATGAACGGGGGAGGGGCAGAGAGAGAGGGAGACACAGAATCGGAAACAGGCTCCAGGCTCTGAGCCATCAGCCCAGAGCCCGACGCGGGGCTCGAACTCACGGACCGCGAGATCGTGACCTGGCTGAAGTCGGACGCTTAACCGACTGCGCCACCCAGGCGCCCCTCAACAGTACATTAAAAGGGTCATATACCAGGAACAAGTGGGATCTACTCCAACGATGTAAGAATGGTTCAGAAACCACAGATCAATCAATATGATACACTGCATTAACAGAATGAAAGATAAAAATCATGTGATCATCTCAATAGATGCAAGAAATGCATTTGACAAAATTCAACATCTATTCATGATAAAAGAAACTCTCAATCAATTGGTATAGAGGGAATGTACCCTATATGATAAGCCTACAGCTAAACGTCATACTCAATAAAAAAGCTGAAATCCTTTCCTTTAAGATCAGGAACAAGACAGGGATGCCCACTCTCCCCACTTATATTCAATTTAGTGCCAGAAGTCCTAGCCAGAGCAGTTAGATAAGAAAAAGAAATAAAAGTCATCCAAATTGGAAAGGAATAATCAAACTCTATTTGCAGATGACATATTATGTATGGAAAACCCTAAAGACAACACCCAAAACTTGTTAGAACTAATAAATGAACTCAGTAATACCGTATTTTGCAAGATACAAAATCAGTTTACAAAAATCAGTTGAGTTTCTATATATTAACAATGAACTATCAGAGAAATTAAGAAAAAAGTCCTATTTGCAAAAACATCAAAAAGAATAAAATACTTAGGAAAAAATCTGACCAAGGAAGTGAAAGATCTATACACGAAAACTAAAACATTGATGAAAGAAATTGAAGAAGATGCAAATAAATGGAAAGATATTCCAAGCTCATAAATTAGAAGAATTAATATTGTTTAAAATGTTCATACTATCTAAAGCAGTATACAAAGTTAAAGCAGTTCTTATCAAAGTTCTAAAGACAGAAATGGGAAAGACAGTCCTCAATTCTAAACTCTGTATGGAACCACGAAAGACCCCGAATAGTGAAAGAAATCTTGAGAAAGGAGAACAAATCTGGAGGCATTACACTTCCTGATCTCAAGCTATATTACAACACTATAGTAATCAAAACAGATTGTAGTGGCATAAAACAAATACAGAGATACAGGGACAGAATAAAGAGCCCAGAAATAATTTACAGCAGAGCAGTCAAGAATATACAATGGGGAATGGGTAGTCTTTTCAATTAGTGGTGTTGGGAAAACTGGATATCCACATGCAAAAGAGTGAAAAGTGGCTCCAGTTTTCACCTTCACAAATCAACTTACACCTTCACAAATCAACTCAAAATGGATTAAAGGCTTGAACATAAAACCTGAAACTATAAAACTCATAGAAGAAAACATAGGGGTAGGCGCTCTGACATTGGTCTTGGCAATGATTTCTTTTTAAAAATACTTATTTTATTTTTGGGAGAGTGCAAGCAGGGGAGGGGAAGAGAGAGGGTGACAGAGGATCTGAAGCAGGCTGTGCACTGACAGGCTGACAGCAGCAACCCAGTGTGGGACTTGAACTCAACAAACCATGAGATCTTGACCTGAGCTGAAGTTGGACACTCAACTGACTGAGCCACCCAGTTGCCCCTTGGCAATGATTTTTTAATATGACGTTGTAAGTATAAGCAACAAAGCAAAAAGAATCAAGTTGGACTGTATCAAACTAAACGACTTCAGCACAGCAAAGGAGACAATCAACAAAATGAAAAGGCAACCTGTGGAATAGGAGAAAATATTTGAAAAGTATATATCTGGTCAGATGTACATATCTAAAATATATAGGGAAGTTCTACAGTTAAATAGGAAAAAACTCAAACAACCCAATTAAAAAATGGTCAAAGGACCTGAATAGACATTTTTTCCAAGAAGACATGCAAATGACCAATAAATATATGAAAAGGTGCTCAACATCACTAATCATCAGGGAAATGCAAATCAAAACCATAATGAGATATCACCTCACACCTGTTTGAATGGCTATTATATCAAAAACACAAGAGATAAGTGCTGGCGAGGATGTGGGGAAAAGGGAACCCTTGTACACTGTTGGTGGGAATGTAAATTGGGGCAGTCACAATGGAGAACAAAATGGAAGTTCCTCAAAATATTAAGAAATAGAACTACCATATAGTCTGGCAATCCCACTTCTGGGTCTATATCTGAAAGAAGAGGTGTCTGTACCCCCATATCCATTTCAGCATTATTCGCAATAGCTAGAACATGGAAGCAACCTAAGTGTCTGTCAGCAGATGAATGAATAAAGAAAATGGCACATGTATAATGGAATATTATTCAGCAATGAAAAGGGAAATACTGCCGTTTGTGACAACATAAATGAACCTTGAAGGCATCATGCTAAATGAAATAAATCAGAGAAAGAAATACTTTATGATATCACTTATATGTGAAATCTAAAACAGTGAGCTCATAGAAACAGAGATAGATTGGTGTTTGCCAGGACCTGGGGGATGGGGGAAATGGGATGTTGGTGAAAGGCTGTAAACTTTCAGTTATAGGATAAAGGAGTTCCGATGACCTAATAATGTGCAGTGTGGTGACTATCATTACAGCACTGTACTGCATACCGGAAGTTTGCTAAGAGAGTAGATATTAAATTTTTTCATCATGCTCACACAAACACACAGTAACTGTGAAGTGATGAAAGTGTTAACTAATATTGTGGTAATCAGTTCACACTATATATGTATATGAAATCATTAATACATATTGCACACCTTAAATTTACACAATGTTTTTGTCAATTATCTCTCAATAAAGCTGAGGGGGAAAAATGTGATTTCCAAAGCAGGGACTTCACTTCTTATCCAGCTAGTCTGAGAGTGATTCTGCATTTATTCAGCAAACATTAATCTGGCACTTTCATATCATGGGACTGTCCTAGGCATAGGCAATACAAAGATAAATAAAAAGTGGTTCCTTTGCTTGAGAAATTCATAATCTAAGGTGAATGGGGGAATAATTGTATACAAATAAGTAGTATAATTATTACAATAAAAGGAGTAGGCACAGAGTCCCTGAGAACACAGAAGAGGGATTACTGATTCCATCTGGAAAGTTAGTGAAATTATTACATTTCACTTGGGCCTAGGTGGATAAATGTGTGTTTATTGGGGAAGCAGATAAGGATGGTAAAGTAGAAAAATCAACATAAACTGAGAGTGGAAGCAAATAATAGTATTCATACAGAGTTTTATAATTTAGAAGGGCTTTCATATGTAATTTTTTTGGAATTTTTCAACAAACAAACATTTATTGAGAGTCTGGCACATGCCAGGTACTGACTATATGCCAAGAATATTAAATGTGTATGTGGCAGGGTAGTGGTTCATAGCACAGGTTTTGAATCAAATAGTCTTAGGTTTGAATATGCAACTTATTAGTTGTGTAACCTTCAGCATATTTCTTAACCTCCAAGACTCAGTGTTTTTAATTATAAAATGAGGATTATAATACCTGTCTCCTAGGTTGTTGATAGACTTAAATGGAGAAATATATGTAAAATACTTAACATCGTATTTGGCATTTAATAAAATCATAGTAAATAGTATATATTACTATTATGGTGGTGGTAGTGATGATGATGATGATGATGATGATGATGATGATGATGATGAAGGTAAATAGGATGAACACCAAGGAAGGCCAGACAAATAAAGAAAAGGAGATGAAAATAATTATAATGCTACATGAGAAGGCAGGGACAGGCTAGGGAGGTTTGTATAGATGAGTTAATACCCAAGCTGGGTCTTGAATCATGAATTGGAATTTGATAGATCATCATGAAACTTCATGTAAAAGTATAAGGGATGTGTGGGAGACAGTGTGGAAACTTGGGGTGGCTAAATTGGTGGCAGTGAAGTGGCAGAGGGGCTTTCAGAAGGCTGCTCAAAAATTTTAAGGCATAAGTCTTAGGGTCAGATTTGTAATTTTAGGATTACTCTGGCAGCAGAATACAGAATGGTCTGGAGAAGACAGAAAACTAAGGCAAAGAGTCTAGTTAATAAGGTATTTTAGTAGTTCAGGTAGGAGATGATGGGGACATTGGGAACAGGGAGTCATATTTAATAAAATTTAAGAAATAGAATCCATATGACTTGATGACTAATTGAGTTTGGTGTTGAGAGGAATCAAGGGTAGTTTCTAACTTTATTCTTGGATAACTGAATGGAAGGGTAGTACCATTAACATAGGTAGGGAATTCCCAAAGAAGAACTAGATTTGAAAAAAAAGCTAGCAAGTTCAATTTGGGACATTGAGAAGCCTCTGGACTATTAAGGGAGGGCTGACCTATACACATTTGGGGAAAAAAAGGAACTAGAGTTCTGGCAACAATGAGAACTAAAGATTTCTTTAGGAATTTTTAGTATGTGTTTTAACATGAATTGAGACCAAAAACAGAGCTATTTCTGGGAGACAGAGATTCAAGGGGAACTTTTGTTGGTTTTCAGGTGCTGAACTAACAAAATTGCAGACTTTGAGGAGTCTTCAAACACTCTATCAGTTTTCTCCTTAAGACAATGTCTAAATTTGTGCAATAAAGAAGGCTGAAGGTCTAAGTTGAAAACTTCTGGAAAACAAATTTTCTATAATCTCACAGATTATAGACCCACCAGCACGAGGTAGGGGAGTTAGGACCCAGTGAATATACCAGACTTTCAGTCAAAAAGAGACTGAAGACTTCTACAGAAATATGGAGAGTTATACACTAACAAGATGGTCTAACCCACTGTAGGATAAACCTTAATTAAACTGTAAATCTGCCTTGATTCTGCAGAGTGCCTGATTGGATTAAGGTGTTGTACCCTGCCTTCTTTGCCTAGCAAAGAGTGAACTTTTTTTTGATCATAGATAATATCATTTGGTGTTTCTAAATTTGTTTAAAATTTGCTTTTAATGTCTATTTATTTTTGACACACACACACACACAGAGCATGAGCAGAAGAGGGGCAGAGAGACAGGGAGACACAGAATCCGAAGCAGGCTCCAGGCTCTGAGCTGTCAGCACGGAGCCTGATGTGGGGCTCAAACTCACAAATTGTGAGATGAAGTCAGACGCTTAACCTAAGACTGAACCACCCAGGCGTCCTTCTAAATTTGTTTCAAAACAACATTCAGCGTTCAATCAGAAATTTTTAGGCATATCAAGAGATAGGACCAGATGACCAAAACCCAAGAGGAAAAAGAGACAACAGAAGCAGACTCACAGATGAAATAGATATTGGTGTTAGCAGACAAGGACTTTAAAACAGTTGATTACTATACTCAAGTAAATAAAGGAAAAGATGAAAAAAAAATAGATGAAGATATGGAGAATTTCACCAGAGATTGGAATCTATAAAATAGAATAAAATAGAAAGTCTGGAATTGACAAATAGAATCTTAAAATGGTAACTCAGTAGATACACAATGAGATACCACTTCATACTTACTGGAATAGCTTGAAGAAGAAGGAGGGGGAAGGGGATATCAGTTATTGGTAAGGATGTAGACAATATTTTTCTTAAGTTTAAACCAAGAAATGTATTTATTAATAGTTGCTAATACATATAAAATCCAATTATTTTTTGTGGTTGTATTTTTTAAATTAATTAATTAATTAATTAATTTTTAAATTTATATCCAAGGTAGTTAGCATATAGTGCAACAATGATTTCAGGAGTAGATTCCTTAATGCCCCTTACCCATTTAGCCCATCCCCCCTCCCACAACTCCTCCAGCAAGCTTCTATTCTCTATATTTAAGAGTCTCTTGTGTTTTGTCCCCCTCCCTGTTTTTATATTATTTTTGCTTCCCTTCCCTTATGTTCATCTGTTTTATATCTTAAATTTCTCATATGAGTGAATTCATATATTTGTCTTTCTCTGACTAATTTTGCTTATCATAATATCCTCTAGTTCCATCCACGTAGTTGCAAATGGCAAGATCTCATTCTTTTTGATTGCCAAGTAATACTCCATTGTATATATATACCACATCTTCTTTATCCATTCATCTGTCAATAGACATTTGGGCTCTTTCCATACTTTGGCTTTTGTCGATAGTGCTGCTGTAAACATTGGGGTGCACGTGTCCCTTCAAAAGAGCACACATGTACCCCTTGGATAAATAACCTAGTAGTGCAATTGCTGGGTTGTAGGGTAGTTCTATTTTTAATTTTTTGAGGAACCTCCATACTGTTTTCCAGAGTGTCTGCACCAGTTTGCATTCCCACCAGCAGCGCAAAAGAGATCCTACCAGAGAAAGAGATCCTCTTTCTCCACATCCTCGCCAACATATGTTGCCTGAGTTGTTAATGTTAGCCATTCTGACAGGTGTGAGGTGGTATCTCATTGTGGTTTTGATTTGTATTAACCTGATGATGAATGATGTTGAGCATTTTTTCATGTGTCTGTTATCCATCTGGATGTCTTCTTTGGAGAAGTGTCTATTCATGTCTTTTGCCCATTTCTTCTCTGGATTGTTTGTTTTTTTGGGTGTTGAGTTTCATAAATTCTTTATAGATTTTGAATACTAACCCTTTATCTAATATGTCATTTGCAAATGTCTTCTCCCATTCTGTCGGTTGCCTTTTAGTTTTGCTGATTGTTTCCTTTGCTGTGCAAAAGCTTTTTATCTTGATGGAGTCCTGGTAGTTCAGGACTTTTTTTTTGTTTTTGCTTTCGTTTATTTTTTTTCATTTCCCCTGCCTCTGGAGACATGTTAAATAAGAAGTTGCTGAGCCCGAGGTCAAAGAGGTTTTTGCCTGCTTTCTCCTCTAAGATTTTGATGGCTTCCTGTCTTACGTTTAGGTCCTTCATCCATTTTGAGTTTATTTTTGTGTATGGTGTAAGAAAATGGTCCAGGTTCATTTTTCTGCATGTTGGTGTTCAGTTTTCTCAGTACCATTTGCTGAATAGACTGTCTTTATTTCATTGGATATTCTTTCCTGCTTTGTCAAAGATTAGTTGGCAATATGTTTGTGGGTCCATTTCTGGGTTCTCTATTCTGTTCCATTGATCTGAGTGTCTGTTTTTGTGCCAGTACCATACTGTCTTAATGATTACAGCTTGGTAATACATCTTGAAGTCTGGGATTGTGATGCCTCCAGCTTCGGTTTTCTTTTTCAAGATTGCTTTGGGTATTCAGGGTCTTTTCTGGTTCCATACACGTTTTAGGATTGTTTGTTCTAGTTCTGTGAAGAATGCTGGTGTTATTTTGATAGGGATTGCATTGAATATGTAGATTGCTTTGGGTAGTATTGGCATTTTAACAATGTTCTTCTAATCCAGGAACATGGAATATTTTTCCTTTTTTGTTGTGTGTCTTCAATTTCTTTCATAAGCTTTCTATAGTTTTCAATGTATAATTTTATTCCTTTGTGTTGTCTGGTTGCTGAGGGTAAGACTTACAATACTGTGTTGAATAACAGTGGCAAGAGTGGATATCCCTGTTGTGATACTGACTTTAGGGGGAAAGCTCTCAGTTTTTCCCCACTGAGAATGATAGTAGTGGTGGGTCTTTCATATATGGCTTTTATGATTTTGAGGTTTGATCCTTCTATCCCTACTTTCTTGAGGGTTTTTATCAAGAAAGGATGTTATATTTTGTCAAATGCTTTCTCTGCATCTATTGAGAGGACCATGTGGTTCTTGTCCTTTCTTTGATTGATGTGATATATCACATTGATTGTTTTGTGGATATTGAGCCAGCTCTGCATACCAGCTGTAATTCCATTTGGTTGTGGTGAGTAATTCTTTTAATGTATTGTGGAATCCAGTTGGCTAGTATCTTGTTGAGGATTTTTGCATCCATGTTCATCAGGGAAATTGGTCTGTAGTTCTCCTTTTTAGTGGAGTCTTTGCTTTTGGAATCAAGGTAATGCTGGCTTTAAAGAATGAGGTTTGAAGTTTTCCTTCCATTTCTATTTTTTGGGACAGCTTCGAAAGAATTGATGTTAACTCTTCTTTAAATGTTTGGTAGAATTCCACTGGAAAGCCATCCGGCCTTGGACTCTTGTTTTTTGGGAGATTTTTGATTACTAATTCAATATGTTTGCTGGTTATGGGTCTGTTCAAATTTTCTATTTCTTCCTGTTTCAGTTTTGGTAGTTTATATGTTTCTAGGAATTTGTCCATTTCTTCCAGATTGCCCATTTTATTGGTGTACAATTGCTCATAATATTCTCTTATTATTGTCTGTATTTCTTCAGTGTTGGTTGTGATCTCTCCTCTATCATTCGTGATTTTATTTATTTGGGTCCTTTTTCTTTTTGATCAAACTGGCTAGTAGTTTGTCAATTTTGTTAATTCTTTCAGAGAACCAGCTTCTGGTTTCATTAATCTGTTCTGTTTTTTTGGTTTTGATAACATAGATTTCTGCTCTAATTATTATTTCCTGTCTTATGCTTGTTTGGGGTTTTATTTGCTGTTCTTTTTCCAGCTCTTTAAGGTATAAAGGTAGGTTGTGTATCTGAGACCTTTCTTCCTTCTTTAGGAAGGCCTGGATTGCTGTATGCTTCCTTCTTATGACTGCCTTTGCTGCATCCCAGAGGTTTTGGGCTGTGGTGTTATCATTTTCATTGGCTTCCATGTACTTTTTAATTTCCTCTTTAACTTCTTGGTTCACCCATTTATTCTTTAGTAGGATGTTCTATAGTCTCCAAGTATTTGTTATCTTTCCACATTTTTTCTTGTGGTTGATTTCGAGTTTTATAGTGTTGTGGTCTGAAAATATGCACGGTATGATCTCAGTCTTTCTGTACTTGTTGAGGGCTGTTGAGACCCAGTATGTGGTCTATTCTGGAGAACGTTCCATGTGCACTGGAGAAGAATGTATATTCCGCTGATTTAGGATGAAATGTTCTGAATATATCTGTTAAATCCATCTGGTCCAGTGTGTCATTAAAAGCCATTCTTTCCTTGTTGATTTTTTGATTAGATGATCTGTCCATTGCTGTGAGTGGGGTGTTGAAATTCCCTACTATTATGATATTACTATCAATGAGTTTCTTTATGTTTGTGATTAATTGACTTATATATTTGGGTGCTCTCACATTTGGCGCATAAATGTTTACAATTGTTAGGTCTTCTTGGTGGATAGACCCCTTAATTATGATATAATGCCCTTCTCCATCTCTTGATACAGTCCTCATTTTAAAGTCTAGATTGCCTGATGTAAGTATGGCTACTCTGACTTTCTTTTGTTGACCATTAGCATGATAGATGGTTCTCCATCCCCTTACTTTCAGTCTGAAGGTGTGTTTCGGTCTAAAATGGATATCTTGTAAACAGCATATAGATGGATCTTGTTTTCTTATCCATTCTGTTACCCTGTGTCTTTTGATTGGAACGTTTAGTCCACTGACATTTAGAGTGAGTACTGAAAGATATGAATTTATTGCCATTATATTGCCTGTAGAGTTGGAGTTTCTGTTCTCTGGTCCCTTCTAGTCTTTGTTGCTTTTGGTCTTTTTTTGTTTGTTTTCGTGTTTGTTTTTGTTTTTTCATCTTTTCTCCCCTCAGAGAGTGCCCCTTGAAAGTTCTCATAGGACTGGTTTAGTGGTCACAAACTCCTTTAGTTTTTGTTTGCTGGGGAAACTTTTAATCTCTCCTTCTATTTTGAATGACAGCCTTCTGGATAAGGAATTCTTGGCTGCATATTTTTCTGATTCAGCACATTGAATATATACTGCCAGTCCTTTCTGGCCTGCCGAGTTTCTGTGGATAGGTCTGCTGCAAATCTGATCTGTCTTCCCTTATAGGTTAAAGACTTTTTTTTTTCCCTGCTGCTTTCCTGATTCTTTCCTTGCTGAGTATTTTGTGAATTTGATTATGATATGCCTTGTTGATGGTTGGTTTTTGTTGAATCTAATGGGAGTCTTCTGTGCTTCCTGGATTTTAATGTCTGTGTCTTTCCCTAGGTTAGGAAAGTTTTCCGCCATGATTTGCTCACATAAACCTACCCCATTTTCATCTTCTGGGGCCCCTATGATTCTGATGTCATTCCTTTTTAATGAGTCACTGAATTCTCTAATTCTTATATCGTGCTCTTTTGCTTTAGTCTTCCCCTGCTTCATTATTCACTGTAAGTTTGTCCTCTATATTGCTGATTGACTGCTCTGCTTCATCTATCCTTGCCGCCGGAGCAACCATCAAGATTGCAGCTCAGTTATAGCATTTTTTATTTCATCCTGACTTGTATCTTCACAGAAAGCAATTCCAATCTGTTTTCAACCCCAGGTAGTATTCTTATTATCATGATTCTAAGTTCTGGTTCAGACATCTTGCTTATATCTGTGTTGATTAAGTCCCTGGCTGTCATTTCTTCCTGTCCTTTCTTTTGGGATGAATTCCTTCATTTCGTCAAGAAATGGAATAATGTAAAAAAAGGACAGTAAGAAGTAAGAAAAGGAATAATGTAAAAAAAATAAAAATTAAAAAATTAAAAAACAATACACACAAAAATCAAATAAAGGATGCTAGATATTAGGTGTGTTTTGGTCTGGTTGTTGAAAGAAACTTGATAGATTAGAGAAAAAAGGGAAAGATAAGAAAAGAAAAAAAGGGAAAAAAAGGAAAATGTGAAAATTTGAAAAAATGAACACAATAAAGTAGAATAAAATGAAATGATGAAAATAAAATAGAATTTAAGATAGATACAAAAAAGTAAAAAGTATTGTAGAAAAAAATGAAAGAAATATTTTTAATAAAAATGGAAAATAAAAATAAATTTTTCCCTTTCTGTATTCATGAATAAGAAGAGAAAAAGAAGAAAAAATTGAATAGATGTACCAGCGAACAGAATGAAAACAAATTGAAATTACAACCGTTTTCTTGTAGAAGTCACACTATGAAGCATTTTATAGTCCGTAAACTAAGTAGGCAGAGAGACTTGTGTTCGTCAAGAGCGCAGTTGTCCCAGTTGGGCGGGGCTTAGTGTAATAGCTCCATTCTGTACTAGATGGTGTTGCTTAGCTTACTGGAGTGTATTGTTGTAGGTATGTATGTGCATGCACAGGAGGGGTGAAAATGGCATCACCCAGCTACCCAGTATCTAGTTTCAGGACTCTGTGCACTCCCCAACCGGCAATCAAGCATCCCTTCTTTGTCTCCGGCTTAAGTCCATTCTCTGCTTCTACACTGTCCGTGATCAAGCCATCAGGCTGCCAGGAGGCACCTCCATCCAGAATTTTATCTCAGATGGGTCCGTGTTTCCCAACTGCGACTGTTACCCACTCCAACTCTCTGGGGGAGGGTCTCACTGAGCAATGGCCGGGTGCTTGACTGGCCCCAGGAATGTTCAGGAGACCATGCTGCTGCCGATGCTCAGAGACTGTGGCTGGGTGCCAGCCAGCCCCAGTAAAAGTTCCTGCGATTGTGTAACAGCAGCATTTCAGGGATTTTGGCAAATCACAACACACATCTGGTACCAGGTTTCACCCTTAATGTCCTTGTTCCAACACCAGTGAATGTGGTGGCCCTTCTCCAAGATCTGCTGGGACCTTTGCCTGTGGGAAGGCCACGTCGCCTCTACCAATATTCTCCCAGCAGGGGAACTGCCTTTCCCCACGTGGCCCGAGGACCCCTTGGACCTCGCTCTCTGCTCCTAGGGATTTGCCTTTCCCACCAGAGCACTGCCAGGTATCGAGCTGCAGAGTTTCAGACTCTGCACTCCCCCTGTTTTTAGAGTCTAAATGGAATTTAAACTCCTATCTCCTTTTTCCCTTTTTTGTTCAGTCCTTTGCAGCTGTTTCCAGTCTTCCACTTTCTATCCAGCTGCTTTCGGGGGGTGATGCTTTTCCCATACTTTCCCCCAGTCTCCATCCTCTCTCTGCAAGCAAAAACAGCTCCCTGCTTTCCATGGCTTCTCTGTCCCCAGTTTACCTCTCCACACTGCGTACCTGCTGAATTTTGTGGTTCAGGTTGTGCAGATTATTGTTTTAATCCTCAAATCAGTTTTCTAGGTGTCAAGATGGTTTAGTGTTGATCTGGCTGCATTTCAAGGATGAGAGATGCAAAAAAAAACTTCCATGCTGTTCTGCCATCTTGGCCCCTTCCAGCAATGTAGACAATATCAACAGTGTCAGATATTGGCAAGGATGTAGACAAGTTACAACTGATGTATTGGTAGTGAAAGTGGAAAAGAGCATAACCACTTTGGAAAACTGTTTAGTATATTATATAGTTAAACATACACCTACCTTACGAACTATCCTCTTTGCTGCTAAATATTTCCTCAAGGAAAATAAAAGTATTCATAAAAACACTGAACAATGATAGAATATACTCTTTTTAAGTGTCCATGTCACATTTACCGAGATTGATTGTATCCTGGCTTATTTTCCAGACATGTTCTCTGACTATAGTGATGTTAAGCTAGAAATCAATGAGCAGTACATTTTAAAGGAATTCTGAGTCAAAAATAAAATTACAATAGAAATTATCAGGAAGTGCTGTGAAGAGAATAATGAAAATGTAACAGATCAAAACTTGTCAGGTGCAGCTAAAACAGTGCTTAGAAGGAATATTAGAGCCTTAATTGCAGTTATCAGAAAAAGTAAAGAGGGTAAAAATCAATGTTTTAACTTTCCATCTTTAAGAAGCTAGGAAAAAAATAGCAAATCAAAGAAGAGGAAGGAAGTCATAAAGAGCAGAAATCATCCAGAAATGGAAAACAAATATACAATGGAAAAAACCAACAAAGCCAAAAGTTCTTTGAAAATTTAGTTTTTCCAGACACATACCACTTTTACTAATCAGTAAAAAAGAAAAGAGAGACAACACTACCAATATTAGAATGAAAAATGAGCCATTACTACAGAGCCTAGAGACATTAAATGATATAAAAGGACATTATGAACAACTTCATGCTAAAAAATTTGGATCATTTTGATGATAGAGAAACTCCTTTAAAAATAAAAAATATCAGTGCAAGAAGAAATAGAAATCTGAGTCACTCCATACCACTTAAAGACAGTAAATCAGTTATTAAAAATCTTACCAAAAAGAGAGGTGCCTCGGTGGCTGAGTCAGTTAAATATTGACTCTTAATTTTGGCTCAGGTCATGATCTCATGGTTTATGGGTTTGAGCCCTGGGTCGGGCTCCACGCTGGCAGTGAGAAGCCTGTGTCAGATTCTCTCTTCTCCTTCTCTCTCTGCCCTTCCCTTGCTTGTTCTCTCTCTCTCTCTCTCTCTCTCTCTCTCTCTCTCGCTCTCTGTGTTTCAAAAATAAATAAATAAGCTTAAAAAAAAAATCTTACCAAAGAGAAAAATTCACGTTCAGGTCCATACTCAGATGTCTTCACTGGGGGATTCTTGCCAAATATTTAAAGGAAGAACAACACCAAGTTTTACATAAACTATTCTAGAGAATGGAAAATAGAGAATTCTCCCCGAATAATTGTAGAGGCCAGCATAATGTTAATACTAGCCTGACAAGGACATTACAAGAAAGCAACATTACAGACTAATTTCTCTCCTCAATATAAATGTAAAATCCCAAGTGAAATAGTAGCCCAGTGGCCTTTGAGGGCCACTCTTGCATGCCCCTGTCTTTGGAACTAATTCTTTTCTTTTTTTAAAGCCATTCTCCTCTTTGTTTTAGCAGTGGATTATGGAAAACTTGCAATTTTGTCTTGACATGAAAATATTTCATTTTCATGGCGATCTTGCCTGATTGTCCTTGGAACTTCTGCCCAAATCTCTGCCTCCTGCCCCAGGGCAGCTTCTTAAACACCCCTGAACTTTTCCCAAGCCATGGACCCAATGGAAACAAAGCTTTTTGCACAACCAATGATGATGAAAAAAATGACTAAAATAAAACATTCCAAGATGTTTGAGAATTGTGTTTGGATGCTAAAAATAAATAATTTTCTCCTGTTCCATGTTTCTTAATTTTTCAAATTTTTTATCATTAGTATTTTTGACTTTGAGAGCCTAAACAATATCTGCAGGGGCCCCTTGCTGCTGAATATCCTGTGTATTTCGTAATAGAGAGTACAAGGACTTCTGAAAGTTTTATGTGGCAATTCATGAGTGAGAATGGTTTTCCTCTGAGGTGTTTAATAGGTTCTTTAGTATGTTTGTATTCTCACATGCTTTTTCTCCCCTCAAGATATATTAGAATATTGTTGTCTTAAAAAACGCTTGACAGAAACTGCTGCAATAAACAATTTTCTGTACATGTTTAGGATTGGGGTGGAAGAGGCTTGAAAAAATCCTCATGATGTTGTCTAGGGTAACCTTTAAGCCAGGATTCTATTTAAATATTTCAAGGATTGTTTTCTATTTTTAATGTTCATCAGGGCCATAATTATATAATCTTCCTGGATAATAGTTTCAGAATCTAAGGACATTGGTTCTCAGGAAGTTCATTCTTATGTGTAGGCTCGATTTGTCTTACTATCACCTAGTCATTTAACCATAATTATGATCTGATCTACATCAAAAATCCTTTTATTTCTGTAATGCCAGTATGTTAGCATTTTATCAACTCTTCAAGCAAAAGAACAGAAATTTAGTTCAGTTCAAATAACTGAAGCCAAGACATCCCTGCTGTGGATGTTTTATGTCTAACCTAAATCTTCTTATGACATGCCTACCACATGGCATAGTCAGTGGGGAATTCTTCTTTAGCTATATGCTGACCTTCTTTGAAAGCTTTTCTGCTTAAGGCTTTTGTTGTATTGCCATTTTCTCACTGGATAATCTTTTCCTTCTTTGATGTATACTCTTGACCCCAGAAAAAATATGAAGGTCTCTGTCTTACAGATGGTATCAGAAAATTAAATCTGTTGTCAATCATTTGCAAACAATTAAAAATTATTATTTTTTGCTTCTTCCTTGTTGAAGAAATGAAATCACGCATGCCTTTTTTGCATGGAAGTTATGATTTAACTGAAAGACAAAACAGCTTTAAAAAAAGGCAAAACCACTTTAGCAGCGTTCTAAAATAAACATATATCTTCTTTCTAGACAGAAATTGATAATAACTGCTTCACCTCATTCAGTTGTTTTAAGAATCAAATAATATGTTTTCATTCATTCATTTAGGAGCAATTTATTGAGTATCTATTAATTGGTAGACATGATGGCTAGACTTAGGGGTTGCAACAAATGAAACACATCATCCCACTCTTCACAAAGATCTTACTAGATAGATTTCACTCATGAATGGGGAAGCAGGCAAATGAATTACATAGTTATAATACCATATATTAAGTATTACAAGACAGTATAGCATGTAGTTAAGAGCATGTGGAGATATGTGTTCAGGTCCTGTCTCTGCTACCTACCAGCTGTGTGGGAAAGGGATAATAGCAGTATATACTTCCTGAAGTTGCCATGAGGATTAAATGAGGTAACATATGAATGTGCTCAATCTGGCACAGTAGCTGCCCGATAAATGTTAGTTGCCAAGTATTTAAGGAAAAATAATACCAAGTTTTACATTATTCCAGAGAATGGAAAACCGGGAATATTTCCCAAATAATTATAGAGGCCAGTATAATCTCACTGCCAACCTGACAAAGGCATTACAATAAAGCAATGTTACAGACTAATTTCTCTTACCAACATAAGTATAAAAATCTCAAGTAAAATAAAATAGTTCTTTTAATATCATTAGAATAAAAAATCGCAAGAATATATGGGGGTACAGCAACTGTGTTTTGAACTCAGAATTGGGGGTATGTTTGTAGCAGAAGGCTTCCTGGGCTGAGTCTTGAAGGATTAGAAGCAGTAGTATGAGACAGAAGTATAGTTGGAGGTGCCTGGGTGACTCAATCAGTCAAGCCTTCAACTCTTGATCTCGGTTGTGAGTAAATGCCCTGCATTGGGCTCCACACTGGACATGAAATTTACTTTAAAAAAAAATTGTAATTGGTTTGGAGAAAAGAGTAGATGGGAATCTTAGGTAAAAGGAATAACATTGTAAAAGCAGTGACTTGAGAAAATATGACACTTCTGAGTTGCATATGATTGGAGCTAAAAGAATGGCAAGAGGTAAGTCTTAAAAAACAAAGACAAGATCATAAACAGCTTTGTATGTCATGAGAAGGGATTTGGATTTTATCCTGAAAGCAGGAGCCATTTAGAATGGATAAGGTGATTAAGAACTAGATGTTAGGAGATTATTGAAATAATACACTTAGAAGATGAGAGAGGAAATTGGTTTTTTTTTAAAAAGGATTATTATATGAAGTCCTTACTGTGTGTCAAATGCTTTACATTCGTTATGGTCTCATTTAATTGATACAATTCTGCAGGATAGTGGTAGCTGCCATTCACTGAGTGTTTATAACGTGTCCCAGCACTGTGTTGAGTGTTCTAGAGGCATTAGCTCATTTACTTGTTTCCATAACCTTATGAGATAAATTTGATTTTTATTTTAATCTTGTAGAAGAGAAAATGAGGTTAAGTAATTTGCCTAAGATTAAGATCACACTTAGCAATGGCAGAACTGGAATTCAGTCCCAAATTTATTGGATTTCAGGCACCCAACCTCTTTGAAGTCTGTAACACCACCTTTCAAATAAGCCAGAACCAAGGAGGCAACGAGAAGGAGACAATTTTAAGAGCATAAGAGAGAGTCCATAAAATTTTGTCAGAGGAGAATTCAGGGTTAAGTCCCAAGTTTATGAATTAGGTCACCAGGTAAAATCTAAAACAGATTTGCCTGGAAGGAGGTAGATGTGGAGAGAATAAGTTCAGTTTGGGGCATACTGGGTTTGAGGTGCTTAAAGGAAATCCAACCAGAGAATCCAGTAGGAAATGTTATGTTATTTTTAATACTGATTTCAGAAATCACTAAGGAAGAGTACTTATCAGAATCAGGAAGTGAGCAGACAGAAAGGTTGAATAGAAAAACAGGATCAGCAAGCAAAGATTTAGACCTGCTAGATTAGACCTTAATCCTGTTGTGCCAAAGAGGAAGATTTCTTTCATGTCCTTGAGAAGTTATTTTTCTAACAGGGCACCACTTTAACCCCTGAAATAGACCTGCGTTTTAATCCACAAGCAGAATTCCTTTTATTTGAGAATATCGGTGTTGGCACATTGCTGGCTCTGGAAGAAAAATACCATAGAGCCAAAAAGATAGGCCTCATTTTTAGTTTCAGGTCTGTATTTTAGTTTAACTTTGTAAAGGGTTAGTAGTGTGGCCTTATTAATATGGAGGATGGCCAACAAGAATTTTTGAACTGTTGGAATGATAAAACTATTTTAAATGCTGTTTGCCTGTCATACTGCTTTATCTTCGGGATTCTTTTCAAAGTGTCAGTGTTGACCTATATACTTGTTTAGTTGTGCCAACACTCAGCATAGCAAGTTTACGGACCAATTTGCAGTGTTTTGTATTCTTACTCTCTTTTACTCCAAGTCTGACACTAGTTTCAGAATAACTTTCGGTATTACAGCTAGGTACATTACATTGCCTGCTTCAGTGCTCTGGAAACAACCAATACATTGACATGTTGATTTCTGACCTAGTTTAGTTTCTATTGTGTATCAACTGAAAGTTCTGTTTACACAAGAGGCCTTACAGGTATCAGAGAATAAGAACTCACAGAATAGCTGTTTATGTCAACTTCATAAGTTAGCTTTGTCATTTTTGACTTTATGATCCTTTCTGAAATTACCATATGGCGATAGTTCTTAATCTGAGAATCTGACCAAAGCTGTGGATTTTTTCCCCAGGAAAATACCTTTGAAATATTCAAATGGGGATGTCAAATTGGCAGGTAGTTAAATAGGTTTGAATCTCAGAGGAACTGTGTATGATGAGCTGTAGCTTTTGAGGTACAGGTGTTAGTGGGTGGGAACTGAAGCAGATGGCATGCATAAAGTCACCTGGGGAGAAGTTACAGCGTGAGAAGTGAAGGAAGAATGCCTAGGTATGTTGTATTTCTACTTAGGTACTATGACTTTTTGGAGGGCCACAGACTATTTTAATATGTAACATTTTTTTTGCTCTCTCAAATCAGTTTTTGCTACCTTGGGTACCATATGTTCCCATTGAGGATATATGTGCTAGATGGATTAAATGACCTGTAAACCACCACTACCATTGACTTTGGAGAAAGTTGTTTTGATGCAGTGATTGATGGGCCTATAAGCTACATTGGTTTAGGTGAGGAGGTCAGGAAATAGAACCAGAAAGTCTAGACAACTCTTACAAGATGTTTGATGTGAGGAATAGTTGGGGTGGGAGTGAGGGCTGATTCCATTATTTCTAGTAACTGTCTTATTACCAAGATCTAAAGAGACAACATTTGAAAAACAATGCTGACATGTTTCCTTAGATCTTAGTTTTCTGGCTTAGAGGATGATTGGTTTTGAGAATTATACCAGTAGCTAATCTTTTCCGTTGTCATTCACTTGGCTCCGTTTAAATTTTACCATTGAATACCTCAATTTGGTTCATTATCTGAACATTAACTTTTACCACTTGCCTTTTTCACAACCTTGAGTTATTGAACTAAGAAAATATAAATGCCTTCAAAACACAACTTCTCTTTACTGGCTGTCTTTGGTGTAATATCTCTATAAATGTAGATCCCTAGCCAAGAGCCCCTTCATGATCGTAGGCTCATCTTTTAACTTTTGCACTCTTAATCTTTTCCTGTCATTCTCTTGCTTATTTCACACATTGTGTTTTAAGAAAGCAAGTTGACATATATTTTAAAGTCAGTTGTGAACGAGTATGTGCCTGTCTTGGCCTTTCCACACACATTACCTTTTCTCATATTGCTACTACACCACCTTACGTGCCTTTATCTTCATCTTCACTGATATGAAAACATCTCTGTCTGCCCAAGTTGCAATAATGAGATTTCTCACCTCATTGCATTTGAGTTTGAATCATACTATAAAAGATATGCTTATGTTTTATACTCTTTGAGGAGTATTCAATTTAGACTTAGAGTTTTAGCTTAGCAAAGAATGGCAAGTGTGGGAGAACAGTTGTAAGAAAATCCTTGTTTAAAGTAGTCTTGTCACTCTACTAGAGGTGGCCTTGATTAGCTGTGAAAATCTGGATGGACTTGAGTTCCATATACAATACAACTACTGAGTCTCTTGTACTTTTCCAGTGCTTGATCTTTCAGCCTTTGTAGGACAACTTCCTGGGTTTTAGTATATGCCTGTGTTAATCTAACTAAAAGGAAGGCCATAATTCCCCTGGAGTAAATAGCCTGCCACAAATGGATAGAAGCCCAGAATTTTCAGCAGTCCATGCTTTATTGAAGAGGTATGGGTGTGAATTGGCCTCATACTACTGTTCAGAAAACAACAGCTCTTTTGTTTCAAATTAATTTTTAGCGGTTGACATTATCAGCGTATAAGGTTTAGTCTTGAATCTGTTATATTTTTTTAACAAAAGCTCATTACTTAGATTTTCATTTTTTTTTTCCCATGAACTACTTATTTCCTCTCTACTTGTAGGTGGATTAAAAAAATAAATATAATCAATGTTCAATTAACTGCACATATTTAAAGTACAAACTTTAATGTTTTGACATGTATATACATGAAACCATTACCATAGTCAAGATAGTGACCATATTATCATCCCCAAAAGTTTACTCATGCCCCTGGTAGTCCCACTTTTCTTTTGCTCCCTGTCTCTACCTCCCTAGGCAACCAACCACTGGTTTGCTTTCTATCAATATTTGGTTTGGAGATAGCTTGGATACAAAGTAGCCAACAAGAAAGAGGAATGTTGCTCAGAAGGGGTACTATGCATGGCATATAAAGGCACTCCTCCCAGGGACAGGGGGACTAGGAGTGAGGAAGTGCCCTTCAGTCCCTGGATCATTATCTTGTGATATCACTCTTTGGCCACAAGACAGTCATAGGATACCTTTTTCCATGGTCAGCATTCTTTAGGGTACCTGAAAAATAGAAATATTTGCTCAAGCTGACTCTAAATTGTTACTTCTGTGTAAACTGTTTCTTTTGTTTTTGCTCAAACAACCTTTATTCTCTAACAGTTGTTACTGCTCGTTTGTTCTCTTGCCCAGAAGGAGGTATCTGTCTTTAAGCATATGAAAACTTAACTGGCCTTAGACCAGTGACTTTATAGGAATTAGATTCCTCTTATTTTTCCTATACTGCCTCATTACAACATGTACTCTTGTGCCCAGCTCCTTTTACTCAGCATAATTATTATTATTTTTTTTAAACTTTTTTAATGTTTATTTATTTTTGGGACAGAGACAGAGCATGAACGGGGGAGGGGCAGAGAGAGGGAGACACAGAATCGGAAACAGGCTCCAGGCTCTGAGCCATCAGCCCAGAGCCTGACGCGGGGCTCGAACTCCCGGACCGCGAGATCGTGACCTGGCTGAAGTCGGACGCTTAACCGACTGCGCCACCCAGGCGCCCCTCAGCATAATTATTTTTAGATTCATCCTTGTTGTACTATCAAGACTGATTCCTTTTTGTTGTACAATAGTATTCCATTTTATAGATATACCACACCATCCATTCATAGCTTGATGGACATTTGGGTTGTTTCCAGTTTAGGGCTACTAGAAAAAAGACTGCAATGAACATTCATGTACAAGTGTTTGGAAATATATTACCTTTTCTCTTGGGAGTGTAGCTGGGAATAGAATGGTTGGATCACATGGTAAGTTTATATTTAAATTTTTAAAGAAACTGTCATACTGGTTTCCAAAGTGGTTGTGCCATTTAATTTTACCACCAGCAGTGTAAGAGAGTTCAAGTTTTTACATCTTCACCAATACTTGGTATTTGGTATAGTCAGTCTTTTATTTTAACCATCTGAATAGGTGTGTTATGGTATTGCATTGTGGTTTTAGTTTGCATTTCCTATACGTCTGAAGGTGTTGAGCATCTTTTCAAGTATTTATTTGCCATCTGTATATCATTTTTGGTAACATTTCTGTTCAAACCCAAAGTTTTTGAGTTGTCTTACTGAATTTTAAGACTTCTTTAGTATACTCTAGATACAAGTCTTTTTTATCAGATATATGCTTTGCAAAGATTTTCTCCCATACCGTGGTTTGTCTTTTTATCTTAACATTGTCTTTTAAAGAGCAGAATAAATTTTGATGAATACCTGTTTTTCAGTTTGTTCCTTAATAGATTATGTTTTTGGTGTTATATTTAAGAAATCGTTGCCTAATCCAAGGTCATAATTTTTTTTTTTTTTTTTGCTTTCTTCTGGAAAGATGATCACTTTAAGGTTTCATATTTAGATTTGTAATTTAGTTTGAGTTCACTTTCATATATGGTGTGAAGTTATTTTTTGCATGTGGATATCAATTTGTCAAAAAGGCTATCCTTTCTCCACTGCATTGCCTTGTGCCTATGTCAACAATCAGTTGTACAACAAATGGAAGGGAAAATTAATAAGTTGGACTTCATTAAATTAAAACCATCAAGAAAGTAGAAAACAGCTACAGAATGGGAGAAAATATTTGCAAATCATATATCTAATAAGGGACTTGTATTCAGAATATTTAAAGAACTCTTACAACTCAGTAATAAAAGGACAATCCCAATTAAATTAAAAAGGATTTAAATAGACATTTCTCCCAGGCAAACATACAAATGGCTAATAAGCACTTAAAAGGATGCTCAACCTCAAGAGTTATTGGGAAATGCAAATCAAAACCTCACACCCACGAGCATGGCTGTTATAAAAACAGCAAATACTAACAAGTGTTGATAAGAATATGGAGGAATTAGAATTCCCATACATTGTTGGTGGGGAATGTCAACTGGTACAGTTGTTTTTGGAAAACAGTTTAGCAATTCCTCTAAAGGTTCAACAGATTTACCATATGACTCAGCAGCTCCACTCCTGGATATATAACCAAGAGAACTGGAAATGCACATCCGCACAGAAACCTGCACACGTGTTCGTGGCGGCATTATTCATAATAGCCAGGAAGTAGAAGCAGCCCGCGTGTCCAAAAACTGATGAATAGAGAAATAAAATGTGGTATATCTATACAGTGGAATATCAGCAATAAAAAGGAATGAAGCACTGATTCAGGCTACAACATGTAGGGCTTTGAAAACATTATGCCAGGTGAAAGAAGCCAGTCACAAAGGCTGCATATTGTATGATCCCAGTTATATGAAATGTCTAGAACAGGCAAATCTATAGTCTGTATAGATTTGGGAAGGAGGGGATGGAGAGTGACTGCTAACGAATACAGAGTTTCTTTCCAATATAAGATTTCTTTTGGGAGCGATGAACAGGTTCTCGTATTACTGTGATGGTGAGCTGTATGGCATTCAAATTTTATCTTAGTAAAGGTGTTTAAAAAATGAGCTTTCCATATATGTGTCGGTTTATTTCTGGACTTGCTCTTCTTTTCTGCTGATCTATTTGTCTAAGTACAAATACCATGCAGTTTTGATTAGTGTAGTTTTATAACAATGCTTGAAATCACATAGTGATAGCCCTCTGGTTTTTTTCCCCAGAGCTGTCTTGGCTCGTCTAGGCCCTTTGCATTTCCATATGAATTTTAATCTTTGTTTATTTTTGAGACATACAGAGACAGAGTGTGAGCAGGGGTGGAACAGAGAGAGAGGGAGAGACAGAATCCGAAGCAGGCTCCAGGCTCTGAGCTGTCAGCACAGAGCCTGATGCGGGACTCAAATCCACGAACCGTGAAATCATGACCTGAGCCAAAGTCGGATGCTCAACCAACTGAGCCATCCAGGCACCCCTGCATTTCCATATGAATTTTAAAATAAGTTTGTCAATTCATACGAAAAGCCTTCTTGGATTTTTTGATTGTGTTGAATCTATAGATAATTTGGGGAGAATTGACATGTTATGATACTGAGTCTTCCAACCTGTGACAAAGGTATATTGTTCCATTTATTTAGCTCTTCTTTAGTTTTTCTCAATTATGGTTTTTAGTGTATAGGTCTTTCACGTCTTTTATCATATCTGTCCCTAAGTATTTCATATTTTTGTAGTGGTGTTTGGTAATGGCTTTGTAAATGGTGTTTATTTTATTTGTTTCTGATTTTTTGCTGTTGTTGCTAGTATGTGGAAATGCACAATCGATTTTTGGGTATGGATCTTATATCCTGCAACCTTATTAATAAGCTTACTTATTAATTCATTGGATTTATTTACATGGTGATCATGTGTTATCTTCAAAGACACTTGTATTTCTTTCTTTAAATCTGGCTGGATGGCTTTTCTTTCTCTTTCTTGCCTGATTATACTGGCTAGAACCTTCAGTACAGTGTTGAATAGAAGTGCTCAGAGTGGACAATCCTGGATCTCAGGAAAACATTTAGTCTTTCATCATTAAGTGTCATGTCACTGTAGTTTTTTCATGGATGCCATTTAGTTTGTTGGGAATTTTTATCAGGCATGGATGTTAGATTTCGTCAAAAATCTTTTTCTCTCTAGTGAGATGACCATAATAGTTTTTCTTTTTTAGTTTATTAATATGGGGAATAACATTGTTTGATAGTTGAATGTTAAACCAACCCTGTGTTTCTGGGGTACACCTCACTTGGTAATAATGTATAATCCTTTTTTTTTTTATGTTTATTTATTTTTGAGAGAGAGACAGAGTGTGAGTGGGGGAGGAGCAGAGAGAGAGGGAGATACAGAATCTGAAGCAGGCTCCATCCAGGCTCCCAGCTGTCAGCACAGAGCCTGATGCAGGGTTCGAACCCACAAACCGTAACATCATGACCTGAGCCAAAGTCAGGTGCTCAACTGACTGAGCCACCCAGGTACCCCAATGTATAGTCCTTTTAATATATTGCTTGATTAGATTTGCTGAGAATTTTGTTCAGAATTTACGTCTGTGTTCTAAGAGATACTGGCTTATACTTTCCCTGTAATATCTTTGATTAGTTTTCATTTCAGAGGCTGATAGAATGGGTTGGGAAGTATTCTCTCCAGTTTTGTTTTGTTTTGTTTTGGAAGAGTTTATGCAGAATAGGTATTATTTCTATCTTGAATGTTTGGTAGAATTTGCCAAGGAATCCATCTGACTCTAGACTTTTCATTTTGGAAAGGTTATTTTTAAAATTTTTTTTTTTAACGTTTATTTATTTTTGAGACAGGGAGAGAGCATGAACAGGGAGGGTCAGAGAGAGGGAGACACAGAATCTGAAGCAGGCTCCAGGCTCTGAGCTGTCAGCACAGAGCCTGACGCGGGGCTAGAACTCACGGACCGCGAGATCCTGGCCTGAGCCGAAGTCGGCCACTTAACCGACTGAGCCACCCAGGCGCCCCTGTGGAAAGGTTATTAACACTTTCACTGTTGATAATAGATACAGGGCTATTTAGGCTATCTCTATTTTCTTAAGTAAGCTTTAGTAGTTTGTGTCTTTTAACAAATTTGTCATTTCATCTAAGTTGTTAAATATTTTGGCATAACATTGTCTTTAGTGTTCTTCTATCATTCTTTTACTATCTGCAGAATCTGTAGTGATGTTGCTTCTGTTGCTCCTCTTATTTTTTATCTTAATAATTTGTTCCTTCTTTTTGTATGTGTGATCTAGGTGGCTGAAGATATATCAATTTTATAGAACTTTTCAAAGACCTAGCTTTTTCATTTTTTTTTCACTCTTCTGTTCCCTAATTTATTGATTTCTGTTTTGATCTTTATTATTTAGTCTCTTCTGCTTACTTTAGGCTTAATTTCCCTTTTATTGGGGGGGGTTTCTTAATGTAGAAGAGTAGGTCGTTGATTTGATACCTTTCTTCTTTTCTCATATAAATAATTCACTACTCTAACAGCACCTGATGGATTCATTTCCATTCAGTTCCAAATACTTGCTCATGTTTCCTTTGTTTCTCTTTGATCGTGGGTTATTTAGAAGTGTATTATTTAATTTCCAAATATTTGGGGCTCCTGGGTGGCTCAGTCAGTTAAGCATCCGTTGGATTTCAGCTGAGGTCATGATGTCATGGTTTGTGAGTTCGAGCCCTCCGTTGGGCTCTGTGCTGACAGCTGGGAGCCTGGATGGAGCCTGCTTCAGATTCTGTGTCTCCCTCTCTCTCTGCCCCTCCCCCTGCTCACATCCTGTCTCTCTCTCTCTCAAAAATAAACATTAAAAAAAATTTCCAAATATGTGATTTTCAAGTTTCTCTCTTTTTTTTTAATGTTTATTTATTTTGAGAGAGAGAGAGAGAGAGAGAGAGAGAGTGTGTTTGTGTGTGTGTGTGTGTGTGTGTGTGTGTGAGTGTGTGGGGGGAGGGGGCATAAAGAGAGTGAATCTTAAGCAGGCTCCTCACTCAGCACAGAGTCCCACATGGGGCTTGATCTCACCACTTTGAGATTACCACCCAAGCTGAAATCTGGAGTTGGACACCTAACCTACTGAGCCACCCAGGCACCCCCGTCCTTGCCATTTTTATGCTTACTTACTTCATCAATAATTGAGACAGTAGTATTGAAATCTCTGTGGATTTGTCACATCTCCTTATAGTTCCATCAGTCTTTGCTTCATATATTTTGAAGTTCTGTTATAAGATGTATAAATGTTTGAGGTTGTTATGTCTCTTTAATGAATTGACTCCATAATTATGAAGTGATCTTCATTATCCCTGAGAATTTTGTCTTCTCTGAAATCTACATTGTGTGATATTAATATAATCACTCAGCCTTCTTTTAATTAGTGCTAGCGCAATGTATTTTTTTCCATCCTCTTATTTTTTAACCAATTTGTTCCTTTATATTTAAAGTGCATTTCTTGTCAGCAGCATATAATTAATTCTTGACTTTTTGTCAGATTTGACAATTTCTGCCTTTTAATCGAGGTGTTTCAGATCATTTACCTTTAATGTGATTATTGACAGGGTTTGATATCAAAGTATCATATTGCCGTTTGTTTTCTATTTGTGCTATTTGCTTTTTGTTCCCCCTTTTTTTTCTTTTTCTGCCTTCTTTTGAATTACTTTTATGTTTTTATAATTCTGTTTGATCTCCTTTGCATGTTAGCTATAACTTTTTTTTGTTATATTATTGGTTATTCTAGGGTTTGTGGTATACACGTCTAGCTTTTCTACAGTCTACTTTCCAATGATATTATACTACTATACATATAGTATAAAAATCATAGTATAAGAATCTTGCAAGAATATACTTCCATTTCTCCTATCCCAATCTTTGTCCTATTGTTATCATGCATCTTACTTTTTTTTTTGTTTTTGTTTTTACATTTATTTATTTTTGAGAGATACAGAGACAGAGTGCGAGCAGGGGAGGGCCAGAGAGAGAAGGAGACACAGAATTGGAAGCAAGCTCCAGGCTCCGAGCTGTCAACACAGAGCCCAATACGGGGCTCGAACTCATGAACCATGAGATCATGACCTGAGCCAAAGTCAGACGCCTAACTGACTGAGCCACCCAGGCGCCCCCATGCATTTTACTTTTATGTACAAACTACATTATTATTTTTTAAAGTCTATTATTTAAAGACACAAGAAGAATAGTTATATACATAACCTAAAGTATTATTTTGCAAAAAAAAAAAGATAAAGTATTATTTTGCAACCTTTAACATTTCTTGTAGTTGCTGGTATGCTGGCAATGAATTCTTTTAGCTTTTGTAGGTCTAGGAACAACTTTGTTTCATTTTTCCCTTTTATTTGTTCATTTATTTATATGACATGCTTTTTAAATTTTTTTTTAACATTCTATTTATTTTTGAGAGAGAGAGACAGAGCACAAGCAGGGGAGGGGCAGAGAGAGGAAGACACAGAATCCGAAGCAGGTTCCAGGCTCTGAGCTGTCAGCACAAAGCCCAACGTGGGGCTCAAACCCATGAACTGTGAGATCATGACCTGAGCTGAAGTCAGATGCTCAACCGACTGAGCCACCCAGGTGCCTTATTTAACATGCTTTTTAAAAAGTGCACAGTTTAGTAGTGTCAATAAATAAATGTTATATTCACATTGCCGTGAAGCAGATCTCCAGAACTTTTTCATCTTGCAAATAGAAAACTCTGTACTGTTAAACAACTCCCCCTCACCCCATAGCCTCTGGTAATTGACCATTCTACTTTCTATTTCTATGAATTTGACTACTTTACATCCTCGTATTAGTGTAATCATATGTTATTTGTCTTTCTGTGACTGGCTTATTTGACTTAGCATAATGTCCTTAAGATTCCCATGTTACCATATTTCTTTCCTTTTGAAAGTTGAATCATATTAACATTCTATTGTATATAATAGCACATTTTATTTAGCTATTTATCTGTAGATGGACATGTGTTGCTTCTTAATGCCACAGTGAATATGGGTTTGCAGATATGGGTGTGCAAATACCTTGCTTTCACTTCTTTTAGATATATACTCAGAAGTGGGATTCCTAGATCATATGGTAGTTCTATTTTTAATTTTTTGAAGAATGTCCATCCTATGTTCCACAGTGGTTGCTCCGTTTTGCATTCCTGCCGACAGTGCACAAAGGTTCCAATTGCTCATATCCACGCCAACACTTACGTTGTTTTTTTGATAGTACCCATCCTGATGGGTGTGAGGTGATATTTCACTGAGGTTTTGGTTTGCATTTCCTAATCATTAGTGATGTTGAGCAACTTTTACTATGCCTGATGACATTTACAGATCATCTTTGGAGAAAAATCTGTTCAAGCCTTTTATCCATTTTTAATTGGATTATTTGCTTCTTTTTGGATTATTTTTTTTCTGTGCTTTATTTGAAATAATTTCTATCATTTATGCTTTCAGATTTGGTTCTGTAACATCTAATCTGCTGGTAATCCCATCCAGTGTATTTTTAAAATTATTTTTATAGAGCAGTTTTAAGTTCACAGCAAAATTGAGAGGAACGTACAGCAATTTCTCATATACTCCTTGTCCCCCAACATTCAGAGCCACCTCAGTTATCAGCATACTCTACCAGCGTGGCACATTTGTTACAAATGATGAACTTAAGTCCCAAAGTCCACGGTTTACATTAGAGTTCACTGTTGGTGTTGCACACTTATGGGTCGGGACAAATGTACAACGGCATGTATTTATCTTTATAACACCATACAGAGTAGTTTTACTGCCCTGGAAGTCCTGGATGCTCTGTCCATTCATCCCTCTAGCCCTGCCCTCCCCTGCTAACTTCTGGCAACCACTGATCTTTTCACGGTCTCCACTGTTTTGCTGTTTTCAGAATGTCATACACAGGTTTCCCTTGCTATCCCAAAGTAAAGCATTCCTACGAGATCTTTCATAAGCTGAAATGGTGTAAAGCTAAGAAGCAATTACCATTAATTGATACAGAAAAATTTTTGAGTGTTCCTAGACCCAAAAAAATAATCTCTCCTAAGCTTTTCTGACTCTAGAACACATCATGCTAATGGATATACAAAATAAATCAAGATGAATCACAGATGCTAACCTTCACAGCGGTAGTGGCTTGATGCTGAGATTGCTGAGTGTAGTTCCCAAGGAAGGAGCTTCGTGGTGCCACTCTCACTGCTGAGGGTACCGGCTCCCTCTGTGATGGTTCACTGCAAAACAAATCTGAACGCTGTTTTCATTTTTCGTAAAAGCAAAAATCTTCAGATTTCTTTCAGTTAGTGAAAATAGGTGTTAATGTAAGGCTTTTGTAAAAACAAAGTGGAATAACACAAACTTTTGAAAATCTGGGGATACCTGTAGTTGGGATCACACAGTATGTAGCCTTTTCATATTGCTTCTTTCAATTAGTAATATGCATTTAAGTTTCTCTATGTCTTTTCATGGCTTGGTAGCTCATTTCTTTTTACCACTGAACAATATTCCATTGTCTGGGTATATCACAGTTTATTTATCTGTTCATCTACTGAAGGACATCTTGGTTTCTTCCAAGATTTGGCAGTTATGAAAAAAGCTGCAATAAACATCCATGTGCAGGTTTTGTTTGGATATAAGTTTTGAAGTCCTTTGGGTAAATACCAAGCAGTGTGACTGCCAGATTATATGGTAAGAGTAAGCTGGCTGTGCAATTTTGCATTCCTGCTAGCAGTGAGGGCTCTCTTTGCTCCACCTCCTTGTCAGCATTTGGTGTGACAGTGTTCTAGATTTTGGCTATACTTTTTTTTTTTTTTTTTAATGTTTATTCATTTTTGAGGAAAGAGAGGGTGATGGGGGAGGGGCGGAGAGAGAGGGAGACAGAATCTGAAGCAGGTTCCAGGCTCTGAGCTGTCAGCATAGAGCCCAGCGTGGGGCTTGAACCCATAAACTGTGAGATCATGACCTGAGTCGAGGTCAGATGTTTAACCAACTGAGCCACCCAGGCGCCCCTAGATTTTGGCTATTTTAATAGCTGTTCAGTGGTATCTCATTGTTTTATTTTGCATTTCCCTCATAGCATACGATGCCGCATTTTTTAATATATTTGTTTGCCATCTGTACAGTTTACCCTTGAACAGTGTAGGGGTTAGGTATACTGATGCCCTACACAGTTGAAAATTTGCATATGACTTTGGACTCCCCCAAACTTAACTACAAATAGCCTAATGTAGACTGGAAGCCTTACTGGTGACATAAATGGTTGATTAGCACATGTTTTGTGTGTTTTGTGTATCATATACTGTATTCTTACAATACAGTAAGTTAGAGGAGAGAAAATATTATTAAGGAAATCATAAGGAAGAGAAAATACATTTATAGTACTGGACTGTATTGAAAAGAATCCATGTATAAATGGATCTGTGCAGTTCAAACCTGTGTTGTTCAGGGGTTGGCTGTGTATGTATATGGAGAGAAAGTGATAAAGCAGATGTGATGAGATGAGAACTGGTGAATCTAGGTGAATAGTACACATGCTCATTGTATTATTCCTTCAGGTTTTCTGTGGGTTTGAAGCTGTCCAGAGGAAAAAGTTGGGGGCAAAGGTATAGTTTGGACTCTCACTGTCAGCTCCACCATGAAGATGGCTCTCCACCACACTTGCCAGAAGAGGTCCCTAAAATCCTAGGGCTTTGCAAGAGGGAAGCAGCTGGATTACTAGGAACTGCTTTTCTAGCAGCTTCCCAGTGTGGCTGGATTCAGAGCCAGCTGATTGGGGGATGTCAGGCCACAAAGGTGGATAGATTCAGTTTGTCTGATACTGAGATAAAAATAGGCCCTATATCTTAGATAGCCCTGCTAAGGTGCCTCCATGGATATGAGTAATGGTCAGACCCAGGGGATCAACCAGGGCTTCGAAAGCTAGACAACTGGAAAACCTGGATTACCATGCCAAAGGTTCTTTTCCTGAATCGCCTTTTCCTACTGAGATGAGAGAATACAAAACGAAGCAGTGCTCAGAAGTCTGCTACCGTCCCAGTGGGAGCAGCCACCACTCAGGCCTGAGCGGAAGTCTGTGGGTGCTGGGCACTGTCAGCACCTGGCTGGCTGGTCTGCACAGGGTTTGCTGTGGTGGGCCATGCGGGTCCCAGTCGCTGACCTTGGACCGAGAGCACCTGGGGTAAGTCCTGATCCCACACTTGTAAGCTGTGAGGCTGATTCCCGTTATTCTTGTTCACAAAAAACCAGTTTTCTTCTCTCCTGCCTGCCTTCTTGATGGGCTACAAAAACTGAAAACAAACCACGAAAGGGCCTTTCAACTCCTAAAGGCCAGTGAGATATCTGTTATTATTACTTTGTAGGCACAAAACAATTAGTTTTGCAACTCAGCTAGATGGTTTTTAGGCCTTGAGTATATTTTTATTAGAGGTTGTGTGAGTGAAGTCCTTTAAACCTCTGAGGAAGCAGGATTGAGATACCTTGAGATGCTCATTTTCTCCTGAGCAAACAGAGAATGGCAGAGGATGATGCCCTTGTGATATGCCTTAACCGATGAAATAGATCCCCACAGGCAAGTGGTGACACACTCACACTGTCCAGAATGTCAGCGTCCTGGCTGAGCCAGTGCTGGCAGCTCTCTGTCAGAGTGCTGCAAAAGAGGGAAGCAGGACCTCCACTCAGTCCAGGATGTCAGCCCATCGGCCTTGGCATCTCAGGGGCAGCAGAGCAGAACTGGCAGAGTGGGACGGGAGCAATGCCTTTGGTTAGTCTTCAGGAGGAGGGGGTTGAGTTGGCAGGTATATGCTACAGAGAAAGACTTCACTCAGTGCCAGGGAGAACTTTCATGTGGCCTGTCCAAGCTGCAGTGGTTGCACAGAGCTTCCCATACTCTGACTCAGCTCCATCACCCCTCCTTGAAGAGCAGCTGGGGAAGATGCGCCATTGACCAGAGAGTTGGATCAGATGATATGCTAGGTCTCTTCCAACCTTAACAATATGAGCCACTTTTATCTAGCAGTGAATCTGAATTAATCCATGCTCTGCTTCCTAGCCATGTGATCTTGGACATGTTTATCAGGTTTCTGAGCCTTCATTTTCTTAGCTATAAAATGGGATTATCAACATCTACTCTGCTTATCTCACAAGGTTGTTTTAAGGCTCAGCAGAAATAAGCAGTGATTCCTGGTGAAATCATAAATGTTCTCACGTGACTCTCAGTACTCTGCACACAGTGCCAGGCTGACCAAGTGAGTGCCTGGACTGGCTGTCCCATGGTTCAGAGCAAGGATCACATGTGCTCAAGGGGTCAGCACTAAATCAGATTTCACTAGCCATCCTCCCTCTGTGGTTACCCCTTTGGCCATTTTTGTCTTCTTTATCCCTGTATCGGCTCTTCCCTTCTTTCTTTCCCTTATATTCATTCATCTAGTACTTTCCAAGAGGTTATTATGTCCCAGACATCTGCTGGGCCAGGGGGAGCATGTAAATTATTGCCAGTCCTGCAGATGTGGTGCAGGGAGAATACAGAGAAGGAATGAGGTCAGCAGTGCTCTTAGAGAGGTTTGTGCTGTGGGCTCACGGGGTGGCAGTCTTTGGCGGGGCAAGGCTGGAGGAAGGGAGGCTAGACAGGGGAAGTGTCACGAGGAATATGACATTTGGGCCTGTATTTGAAGAACAGATGTTGATTTTCCAAATGGAGAAGGCGAAGGGAGGGCATGAACAAAGTGCACGTGGATGTGAGTGTTAAAGCCCCATGGGCTTTGCTTCTCTGCCCCCATCCTTAACCAGCTCCTCTCCTCTGGTCAGCTCCCGCACATAGCTTCTTTCTAAGCAAAAAGACTTGAAAACTAAAGATGGTTTTTGGAAATACTGCTTGCTCATTGAGGGCTGTAAAATATTACTATGAAATAAAGACAGTAATTCTCAACCCTGGCTATGTACCAGAATCACCTGTGGTTTGTTTTTGGTGTTGTTTTAATTCAGATTTCGTGGCTCCACCTTTCATGTATTCTGATTTAGTAAGTTTGGGGCAGGACTGCTGAAATTGATATGATCTGCTTTTCCACATTTGGAGGTAGAAATATTGTCACATGATCTTTGTTTTTCCAGTTCTCACTAAAAACTGCACGTGTTTTATTGCAGGAAGCTCAGTATCACCTAGTAAAGATTCTCATCTAGCTTCAGTTCTCTGATAAGCCTAAAGGCTTAGAAGTTCTAAAAAAGTGATGGAACTGCCGTGGGTGGGGTTAGCCCAGCTTCGGTTCCCAGAGGGGATAGAATGGACGATGAGCCGTTCACTACTTATCTTCCCTGTGCCTCAATTTTCTCATCTGTGAAATGGAAACTAAAACAGTTCCCACCTCATAAGATAGTGGTGAGGACTAAAAGAGCACAGAGAACGTCATAGCACATAGTAAGTGCTCAGTAAATAATGGCTGTCGTCATGGGGGCGTCAAAGCCTACCTGGTGATTACTGGTGTGGGCTCTGGAGCCAGACTGCCCTGGCTCCCAGCCTGGTGGCTACTCTCTGTGTAACCTCCACAGCTCAGTTTCCTTCTCTTTACAATAGGGCTGGTCATGACTCCCTCACAGAACTGTTATTAAATGTGATTAAATGAATGAATAAGTGCAAGGCACTGAGGTCATTGCTGGGCAAATAGCACCAGAGAAATATTAGCATTTATCATTACTTCTGCTGTGACCTCTCACTGCCTTACAGCGTCACTGTTGGACCCTTGTCCTACCTTGTCGTCAGCTAGTGCTTGCCCGCTGCTCCTAGCAGCCTTTCAGGCCCAGCTGTGGCCCTTTGAGAAGGGACCACCACCTCCCCCTTTGCTACCCGTAGCCCACTGTACCCTGACTTGGTCCCCTAATACAGCAGTTCATGTACGCAGGCTCCTGCCAGGATGCCGGCCGGCCCCGCAGTGCTGAGTCAGGACCAGTTCCAGCTCCTGTAGCTGGTGGAGCCAAAACCGCCATTCTCCCACCTTCTTCCCCACAGAGATCCACCCTGGGGTCCACAGCATTTCTGTGGCCATCTTGGAACCTAAAGGGTCTGGGCACGGCCCTGTCCCCAGCGAAGGTAGTCTTTTAAAGGACGTTAGGGTAATTCCTGGGGTCCCCTCATCCTACTTTGTTCAAAAGGCTGCTTGCCCTTTGGTGCCACGTGATTGACCCTCATTAAGGATATTGCCCGAGATAACCAGGTGCTGACACACACTCTTCTGGTGGAACCATTGTTGGGGATTTTAAGGCGCTGTTTTGCTTCTTAGAGAAGGTGAAACCCACACATCTAATCTCTGCTTGGAATCTGTGTTATGTATAATTTAAAAAATTTTTTAAGTTTATTTGTTTTGAGAGAGAGAGTACATGCATGTGCGTGCATGAGTAGGACAGGGGCAGGCAGAGAGGGAGAGAGAGAATCCCAAGCAGGTTCCATACAGCACAGAGCCCGACATGGGGCTCAAACTCACAAACTGTGAGATCATGACCTAAGCCCAATCTGATGCTTAACCAAGTGAGCCACCCAGGTGCCCCTGTATTATGTGTACTTCTTTTAAACCCAATGCCTGATTCTAATATCCAGCAAAGGTAGAGAATCACTGAGACAAGAAGACTGAGATGTAATGGTTGGTAAAAGCCACGTCTACAAGTTGGGAGGCGGGCTTATTTCCTGGAGGCTGCCATCCCTCGGAATATTTTGATCTAGAGTATTGGAGCTAAGTCTGTCCTTCAAGATCAGCTGACTCAGTGATTCCCTCTCCAGTGTGCAGCAGAATCACTGAGGTGGTCTGCTTATCATACAGATTCTTAAGTCTTGCTGATTCAGTAAGTCTGGGAGTCCCAAATCCTAGTGAGATGCCCTAGTGGGAAGGGACCCGTGGGGAGGGTGTGGACAGAGTGGGCAGAAGGTTGCCCTTATAGTTAGCCTAAGCAGGGAGTTGTACGAGACTGGGGAGGTATCCTGGGTAGGTAGTTCTCATCAGAAGGTGGAAACATAGTGCAGCTCTCAAAGTTAAATCTCAAATCTCTTGTCAAATACTGTATGCCCTGTGTGGCTAGCAGGACATATTTGCAGATGGAAGAAAATGTACGTCCAAAGTAGGAATCCCTATATCAGAACTCTCCATGGGAGCGAGGTGAACCCCTGGGGATGCAGGCTGGGGAGACAGCTGCTGCTGGTGGGCAGCAGGGAAAGGCTTGGGCCCTGATCACCTCATGGCTCCTTTCTGTCACTGGTGACCACATGAGCCCAGGGGCAAATGTTCTTCCCATCAACACATTCTCACATGCTGCTGCCACCACTGGCTTCATTTCCCAAATGTCCAAGGATGTGAGGCCGAGCAAGCCTGAATGAGGTCAGCAGGAGCTCTCTGGAATTTTTGAGAAGTTGTATAAGGCAAATGCCTGATCACACCTTGAATTCTTTGTGTGAAACCTTTAGCTCTGACCTTTCATGTCACCTTTGCCCCCGGCTCACTGCACATGGTTTTGTTTTTCAAGCAGTGCTCATTGTGAGAGGTAAAAGAATAGGTAAAAGGAAGTCAGTAATTGCAGAATTAAACCAGGCTCAAATGCTACGGCCTCCAAAGCCCACACCTCAGGAGTCACTCCCACTTCTCTGCATTCTGGCAGTGACCCTAATGTGTCTCCTGACCCCCAAAGGACTCACTTAGTGACAAAGAACTCAAGTCATGGGACAAGAGCCTCTGGGGTATCACCATTTCCAGTATAATGTCAGAAGACGGCCAACAAAAGTCCTTTGCTCACATGGTCATGTTTTCAAACCTCTGACTGCTTCTCAACTTTCCCTGGCCTCCTATTGGGCTAATATTTGGGAGCTGAAACAATAGCTTTACTGAAGCAATGGTGGGCAGTTCCTGGAAAGTCATGTGAATGTCTGAATTGAACCAATTTGTCAAAGACCATTTTCTGTTCATTCCTCACCTTCCTCACATCCCATGGTGAGGTGGAGTCCCCAGAGCACGATAATCCTTTCCTGAGATACAATGTAGAGGCTCCTAAGAAAATGAACAAAAGAGAGGCTAATTTTGGCTCTTCTGGGACTAAAGAAAAGAAAAACAGACAGGCAGGTCAGGTCCAGCTCAAGGAGGCCAGGGTAGGCCTTGTTTTGTAGTGCCAGGGTATCTGCTCAGATCACCAGGGGATTTGGAGAACAATGCAAGGGGGTGGAGGGTGGGGGGGGGGGGGGGGGGGCGGAATGGAAACAGAGCCTTGGCCCTCCCTGGCTGTAGTGACCAAAGCCTTATCCAGGCTCTGGAGAGTTCACTAAAATGACTGTCTGTGGCTTCAGACTTGAATTTTGTTTTAATGGTAAACTCCTTACCGCTCCTTCCCATCTAAATTACGAATGAATTAAGATTCAGGGATTTCCTACAGACCCAGCAGTGGCTCAGGCTCTGCAGGGCTCTGTGAAGCCCTGAAAGTTGTAGGCTAATGTTGGTATGCAGCAGCACTTTTTTCTGGGGTGAGGTCCTTGGCTTTCCTCGGATTCCCAAAGGCATCTGCCGTCCAAAACCGTGCACCTCCAGGAGGAGAGTCTATCTCCCCCCTCTAGTCCCCGCCAGGCACAGCTTCTGCCCTTTATGGCAGTGCTGGTCGGGTTTCAGTGTGCAGTAGCTTTAGCTGGGTATGATGTTAAAATACAGATTCTGATTCAGTAGGTCTGGGTGGGGCTCACAAGTCTGCATTTCTAACAAACTCAAGGTGATAAGCAGCTCAAGCTGCTGTTCCCAGGATTACACTCTCAAGTGGCAAAGCTTGATGGCAAGCAATGATTCTCTCACCCCAAGCCTGGATCACAGCCATAGGCTCTTACGTGGTCTCTAGTTCACTGTGCCCGTGGCCACTGGAGTGATCTCAGTGCACAATTCTGATCTTGTTCTTCCCCCACCTTTGCCCTTCTGTGGCCTCCCTCCCCAGCCTCTTTGTTCAGTAAAGTCACCTCAGAATCCATAAGCAAAACATTACATGATTTGTCTTCATCCTGTCTTTTCCCCCGGTGTGCCGCTCTATGAGCAATTCGTTCCGTTCATGCAGGACTATGGAAGATCAAGGACTGAGGGCAGGGGGCTGTGAATCAGATCAGTGTCTGAGCCCTGTTCCTGCCACTTACCAGCTTTGTGACCATCTGAAATCCAGTTTTTTCATACGCAGAATGGGAATTAAAATACCTACCTCGTGGGAGTATCATGAGGAGCAAATGAGACATTGTATGTAAAGCATTCAGCATGGTACCCACTCATAGCCACTGCTCAGTAAGCAGTAGCTGTTGTGACTTAATCATAATATGCTCTAGAATTTCCGTTTGTCACATGATTTCCTGGTTGGATTGTTCTCCCAGTTCCCCTTTTCGGCCTGCATCAGATGCCACCCCCTCCTCAAATCCTTCCTGATCCCCCTTCCTCAGTCACCATGCAGTCTTTGACCTCACTTGTAACATTGTGGGTGATTTCTTTCTATACTCTGCCTACAATGCCCAGCATAGTTTGGGGGCACGTATTAATAGCTGTCACTAAAAAGTTTTATGAAACTGGGTTGTGTTCTTATTTCTTTCTTTTTTTTTTTTTTTTAATTTTTTTAATGTTTGTTTATTTTTGAGAGAGAGACAGACAGAGCATGAGCCGGGGAGGGGCAGAGAGAGAAGGAGACACAGATCCAAAGCAGGCTTCAGGCTCCAAGGTGTCGGCACAGAGTCCGACGCAGGGCTCGAACCCATGAGCCATGAGATCATGACCTGAGCCAAAGTCAGACGCTCAACCGACTGAGCCACCCAGGCGCCCCTATGTTCTTATTTCTTTTTGTCATGTATGTATTGTACATACTTGTAATCCCTACTTCTTAAACACGATGGATATATATGTATTCTCCTTGGAGAGATTTGTTTGGTTATTTCTTTTTCACTTCCAACTAATTTAATCCTCCGTAATATCTATAAATTCTGCCCTGACAAGTTGCAGATCTCAAGAGGGTGTGAGATTAGCATGGGCATTACCTTATATTGAAGTCACTTCACTCCACAAATGTTTTATGGGCATCTTCCATGGACCAGACACAATAAATGACAGTAGCGAAGATCATCACATTTGCTCGGCAGCAATACAGTGTGTAGCTTTCCTTATGGAGGCTCTGGCTCCAGGACAGCTTCTGCCATCCAGGAGAGGACAGGGTCTGTGCTGAGGCCTCCCTCTGTAAGCCCCATTGTGTGCCCTCAGGGAACCCATAAATACCAGGGATGTTCTGCTGTAGACCCAGACAAGGATCCCTTGAAGCTATTTCCCAACTCTGAAGTGGTTTGGGCAGAATATTCTACTTCTCTGAAAAATCAGTCCTTTTGAGTATTTGTACTTTTATCCCAGCCTCAATTCCCTCATAATGAAGGCCCCCACCCAAGCAGACTCTAGGGCTTACAAAGATTTTTCACATACATCAGTGAGACTGGTCTTTGTCACAGCCCTCAGAGGTAGAGTGGGGTTCTAGATCCCTGTTTTTAAGTTGAGGTGCCAAAAGCTCAGAGGAAGTAAGGAATAGAGCAAGGTCTTGTGGCAAGCAAATCCAACACTCGAAACCTGAATGCAGACCTGCCGACTACAGGTCCAGCAATTCTTTCTGTTGTGACTGAATCTTGGGTCTCTTAGCCAGGAAAAGATGAAGCAGGATAGCAAAACCACCCCTCTGCTACGTACTTCCAGTGCATTTCCTGAAGCTGGGAGGGCACCAGTGAGGGGACAGCTGGGGGAGATGTGGGGCTGGAGGGAGGGTGGCCCTTCTACCATGTCAGCAGGAGAGGAAGCTTGAACATAGAAGATCCCTGGCCTTCCTCCTTGACTCTGACCTCACGGACTGCAGTGGGCCTCGCAGAACTTTCTGGTCTGTTGGGAAAGGAAATGGCCTCCACCACGTGGGCCTAGGCAGGGAGGCAGCCAACAGGCATCCCCCTCAGAAGACAGGTGAGCTGAAGTGGGCGGATTTTCTTGTCATATGTGGCTTTCTGTGGCTGCTTCCCATCAATTTTCCCTTCTAGAAAAGCTAAAATTTAAATTAGGCGTGTTGTGTCCAGCTTGATAGTAGCGCCTGTGATTCATGAGATTGCCAAGGGGAAAAGTGACTCTCAGAAAGTCAGTGTGTGATCCAACTGCCCTCCCACTCTGGAGGTGTCTCTCCATTGCTACCTTCAGGATGCGGGATAATTTTCATTGAGACAATCCACGAGTTTCCATAGGTGGGGGAGATAGAGATTCCAGAAGTCACTTCTAGGTACTTTTCAGGGATTGGGGTTCACAAGCTTTAAAGTCCACTTCCAGCCCTGCTTCTAACTAATAAGAGTGTTTGGGCCAGTGCCTGGACCTGAGCCTCTCTGCTGAGAGCTGTAAATCATGATGGGTTAAGTGATTTCAGCTTTGATGCACATCTGCCTCACCCAGGGAGCTTTTTAAACTATACCTAAGCGGGGGCCCTGCCCTCAGATCTTTATTCAGTTGGTCTGGGTGAGGCAGGGGACTGATATTTTTTACGAGGTCCCCCAGGTGATCAATAAAGGTGAAGAAACGGGATGGGTTAATCTCTGAGCTCTTCTGGAGACCTGTGGGGGAGAACTCATGTCCATCTGGTCCACATCCCACAGTTCACCATGTGGCCGTTCCAGCCTTTAAACTCAAGGCCATGAAAGACCAGAAAGCACTGTACAGAGGGCCACTGGCCAAGTCCCTTATTTTAAAGTGGCAGGGGAGAATGCTCCTAGGGAGCAGTGTGTTCCAGGCACACAGGAAGGCAGGGCAAGCAGTTTGTTCAGGCATTTGGCCCCCAAGTCTGTGGTCCTGTCTTAATGCCACACAGCTCTGAAGGAAGCCCAGGAAATTACTGGAGAGCAAGATAACACTTTTGCCCTGTTTCCCCGGTAAGCCTTTCACCTAGTGGTGCTTTGGAGTCTGGTGAATAATTACTCATTCCTTCTGCACTGAACTACATATCCAAACTCCAGAGAAGCAGATTATTCTTATCCACAGATGAAGAAACTACAGGTGGAAAGATTGAGACTTGCCCTGGTCACACAGCACGATAATAACAAAGGCTGTGTAATGGAAACAGAAGCCCTTGTTTTTCCTGGAGGAAAATCCCTTCCTTTTCACCTTGACTTAGCTGTTCAGAAGCAGCAGGTCTCCGAGTTAGCAAGCTCTGCTGAGAAGTGGGGCAGTCCTGTTGAGGTGCTTCTGCCCCAAAAGAAGAGAGAGCACCTTCTAGGTGAAGCTTCTCTCGTGGGGCCACTGTGCTTCTGGCACCTCAGTATCTCTCACATGTTTACCCTTTCCCTTTCCCATCCTGTCCACTGGTTTTCCCTGCCCTTCTATTCAGGACGAGCTGTCTAGGCTGTTCTAAGCCACATCATTCCACCTGGAAAGGCAAAAAAAGGGCAGGAAAGCTCCCACCAGGGCATGTAGGAGGTGGTGAGGAGGAAGAATGTTAGGCCTTCCGTTCTCCTGTGGGTCAGCAAAATAGCTGAAGAGGTAGGTGCTCCAGCATGAAACCATAGTGGAAACTCCTGCTGGCTCCTGCAAAGTTTTGCGCGTCACCACACATCCATATTTATGGCTCCTCACAAAGAATGAAAAGACTATTTTCATGCAAATCTACTATGTTAATGTAGATTTCTTTCTAGCTTTGCTCAATGGAGAATCATTTCTGAGGTCCTGCTGTTGTTTCACTCCCCCTTCCCACTCTGCTCTAAATTCATTAGCAGCCACAGAAAATGTGCCTCCAGAAAATGTGCATCCCATAGACATGTGTCAAGCAGAGAGTTTGTCCAGCCCAGCAAAGCGGCTTTGTGTGGCTTTGGTTTGAAGGTCCCAGCTGATGCTTCCCTTTTGGGAAATTACAAACTCTCCACCTATGGAAGGTTAATGGATTGGGCTAATGAAAAATCTGTTAGAGCAAGCACAGCATCTATAGACCCCATGGCTAGAATAGCCAAGACAGGGGACCAGCTCAGTTAGGCTTGGGCCTCTGCCAGCTGCCTGACCTTCAGCATTCTGTCAGTACTGCTCTGGTCTGGCTTTAACTGACCTCTGTCATGCCAGGTGTGGCCACCAGCCTCCAAGCTGGCCCCTAGTGACCCAGTTCTCTTGGTATTCACCCCTTACACAATGAAGAGGGCTGGTCCTGTGACCAATAGGATATTGTAGACTGCTGGTGTGTGGCTCCCCAGGTGAGATCATTAACAAAATTGCAGCTTCCACGTTGGGCCCTTTGAATTGCTCACTCTGGGAAGTGAGACCTCCTGTTGTGAGGACATCCAGGCAACACTGTGGAGATCATGTCAGGAGGAACCAACTTCCAACACGAACTTGCCAGGCACATGAATGAGTCATGTCCGGAAATGGATCTTCCAGTGTCAGTTAAGCCTTTAGATGTTTCTGGCTCCTCAGCATTTGAGTCTCAGCTGAGGCCCCAGATATCATAGAACAGAGATAAGCTGTCCCCACTGTGACTTGTCTACATTCATGACTCACAAAAATAATGAGATAAGCCTTTGTTGTTGTTTTCTGCCATTAAGTTTTAGGGGTGATTTGTAACGCAGTAATAGATGACTCCAGCCTAATTGTGTATGGATATGAGCCATTATAAAATTGTATCTGCAAATGAATCCCACTTTATAAAGCAATCGTTCAAGGGTGGATTCTTCTATACCTACACTCTAAATTGTATTCATGTAGGGGCGCCTGGGTGGCGCAGTCGGTTAAGCGTCCGACTTCAGCCAGGTCACGATCTCCCGGTCCGGGGGTTCGAGCCCCACGTCAGGCTCTGGGCTGATGGCTCAGAGCCTGGAGCCTGTTTCCGATTCTGTGTTTCCCTCTCTCTCTGCCCCTCCCCCGTTCATGCTCTGTCTCTCTCTGTCCCGAAAATAAATAAACGTTGAAAAAAAAAATTAAAAAAAAAATTGTATTCATGTAGTCAAGTATTCATAATAGAGGTGGGTTCTCCACCTACAAATACCAAGAAAGGCTCAAATACACCTTGCTGATGGAGGGGAAATGCAAAGTCCCCTAAAAGAGCCCTCACTTGAAGAAGCAGTCAACACGCTTAACTCCTCTCACCAAACCTGTCTTTAGCCCCTGGGAATCTGACTTTAGTTTCTACCACTTGTTTGGAATCATCTTCTCTCCAGTCATCAGGAGCCTCCTCATCTATAACTCCAGGAGTCTAAGTTCTGATTCTCCTGTAACTTCTTGATAGATCTCCTCTTTGATTTCCTTGATACCTTTGTTCCTCAGTGGTCCACCTACTGCTTCCTCTATTTTACTGGCAAATCTTCCCCTGAAGCCCCTTTTCATTCTGGCCTTCTCTCAAGAATTCTTCCAGACTGAAGAGAAATGGACTGCTTCGTGAAGGAGTGAGCTTCCTGTCCCTGTAGGCTTTAGTAGATACAGGGTGACCATCTAGCAGGGATGTTCTGAGAGGGATTCCAGAAGTGGTCTCTGAACCACTAATCAGCAATATAAATTCTGTAATTTTTGAAAGGCTTAGGTACCAAGATACCTTTAAGAATATTGAAGGGACGCCCGGGTGGCTCTCAGTTGGTTAAGCATCCAACATTGGCTCAGGTCGTGATCTCGTGGCTTGTGAGCCTGGAGCCTGCTTCAGATTTCGTGTCTGCCTCTCTCTCTGCCCCTCCCCTGCTCATGTTCTGCCTTTCTCCCAAAAATAAATAAACGTTAAAAATAAAAAGAATATTGGAACCAGGACAGTTATAATCCCAGAATTCAAACTCATTATAGAGAGTTGGAGCTGGTTAGGTTCTTTGAAATAATCTACATGGTCTCATTCACTAAAATTTCAACTCTCTCTGTAGAGATGACTCCCATTGTTTTCTCATGACTAGAACTATTTTCCAAAAACTAGTCCCCAGTTCCCTCCAGGAACCTGTACATCTACCCCTGGGTGTAGCCCATGCCTTTCAAACTCAGGCTGGGTAAGTCAGATGCACTGTCTTCTTCTCCAAATCTATTTGTCCTCTTCACTTATCTCAAGCACACTATCCTCTGGTTGAGTCATCTTCTCTCTCTTTCCCCTGTCCTCCAAATCTATATTTTATCAGTTGATAAGACTTATTCATTTTTTCTCCTTAATGTCCTTCTCATTCTTTCCCTCTGTATTAGTTAGGGTTCTCCAGAGAAACAGAACCAAAAATGTGTGTGTGTGTGTGTGTGTGTGTGTGTGTGTGGTATATATATGATTTATTGTAAGGATTTGGCTCACATTATTACTGAGACTGACAAGTCCCAAGATCTGCAAGCTGGAGATGCAAGAGAATCAATGGTTTAGTTGTAGTCAGAACCAGGATTGCTGATGATATAGTTGCCATTCAAAGGCTGGCAGGCTTGGGGTGCCTGGCTGACTCAGTTGGTAGAGCATGCAGCTCTTGATCTCAGGGTCGTGAGTTCGAGCCCCACGATGGGTGTAGAGATTACTTTAAATAAATAAACTTGGGGCGCCTGGGTGGCGCAGTCGGTTAAGCGTCCGACTTCAGCCAGGTCACGATCTCGCGGTCCGTGAGTTCGAGCCCCGCGTCGGGCTCTGGGCTGATGGCTCAGAGCCTGGAGCCTGTTTCCGATTCTGTGTCTCCCTCTCTCTCTGCCCCTCCCCTGTTCATGCTCTGTCTCTCTCTGTCCCAAAAATAAATAAAAACGTGGAAAAAAAAAATTTAATAAAAATAAATAAATAAATAAATAAATAAATAAATAAATAAATAAATAAACTTAAAACACACACACACAAAGGCTGGTAGGCTCAATACCCAGGAAAAGCCAGTATTTCAGTTTTAGTCTAAAGGCAGGATGTGACTAATGTCTTAGCTCAAAGCATCCAGGGTCAGGAGGAGTTCCCTCTTACTATTGGGAGGGTCAGCCTTTTTTGTTCTATTTAGTCCTTCAACTGATTGGACAAGGCCCGCCTACAGTAGAGAAGGCAGTCTGTTTGATGTAGTCTACTGATTTAAATGTTAATCTCATCCAAAAACATCTTCACAGAGGTCCCCTGAATAATGTGCACCCCATGGTCTGTGAAATCAAGTTGATGCATAAAATTAACCGTCAGACCCTGCTACCCATCCCCATAGCCTCTGCCCTGATTTGGGCCTATATTAATTTGCTACCCCGGCCAGCACTCTTAGTTTCTCAAACTATAACTAGACTCAAGTCCCAGCAGTCCCCAAGTAAGATACAAAGTATGACCTATGAGGAGATACATTACACTCCAAAAAGAATTTATATGTATAGAAATCTAGAGAATACATGTAGAATAGGTCATAAAAGGATAGGATCATAGTGGATGGAATATCAAGTTGGGTCAGGCAGAATTTATTGGTCTGTGCCCACTCAGCAGAGACTCCAAATTCAGTCTTTTAGATTGAGGGGTTAGAAGAGTCTTTAATATGTTGGTTAGTTGACTAAACCATGGACCCAAAGGTGGCCTATACGAAATGAAGTTAAATGCCAGAACCTCTTTGGCATATTGTAGAGGAAAGTACCCGAAAGCTTAGAGAGATTGGTACGTTAGAATGAACTTACCATGTAAGACCTGTTCACCAGCTCTGGGAGGGTCAAGAGGACACACCTTTCACCGCCACTGTGAAAAACTTGTGAGGGGAGCCTCAGCATTCTTGAAGAGTTCTGTAGTCACCCTTCTCTGTAGGTCAAACATTACAGTAGGAACTGCAACCACCAAATTGGGATTCCCAATGCAATGAGGATAATGGGACTCTGGAATGGGAGGTACTTAATCAACAAGAAAAGAGGGATGTGGTTACTGTAATTGGATAACTGAGCCAAAGCAATAATCACAATAGTCTGACTCATAGAGACCTATGGCATTTGGATAATAAATCATGGTTCCTTTGTGGAAGACTGAGAGAAAGATTAACAGTATAAAATTCTGGCATTGTAGCAGGGTCCTTCCTCAAGGAAACCTGGACTCCACTTCAAGAGGTTCTTGGTCTATAAATTGGCTCAAGTCTGAGAATCGATTGATTTTGGTCATCTAAGATATATTACTGTTCACTCAACCTAAACTCTTATGCTTATAGAGGCAGGAATCCATGCTGATCCATGGGCTGTGCTCAGTTATTTGGCTGGATGGTCTCAGGGGACTTGAAAGGAACATTATTGGAAAGTTGGTGACAAGGAGATCTGGGGAAGAGGTAAATATATAGTTCTCTCCAGGCAAAAGATATGAAAATATTTATCTTCCATGTTAATGCTCACCGAAGGGTAACCTCACCATTTAGTCAGTCAGTCAGTCAGTCAGTTGTCAGTCAATAATTCACTCACTCACTCATCACCAAGGCATGATCCCATAATCATACGACCTTTGAACAAAATGGGAGTTAGGGGCAGCAACATGCTACACTGTCAAAAACCCACATGTAACTTTTGACTCTCCCAAAACTTAACTACTAGTAGCTTATTGTTGCCTGAAAGCCTTCACAATAACATAAACAGTTGATTAACACATATTTTATATGGTATATATATCTAAAGTAGAGAAAAGAAAATGTTATTAAGGAAATCATAAGAAAGAAAAAATACATTTACAGTACTGTACTGTAAAAAAAATCCATATCAAAGTGGACCCATGCAGTTGAAACCAGTGTTGTTCAAGGCCAACTGGGCATATTCTTTGCTGAGGTGTCTGTTCAGGTCTTTGGCACATTTTTAAATCAGGTTTGTTTTCTTATTGTTGAGTTTTAAGAGTTCTTTGTATATTTTGGTTCATGGTCTTTTATCAGATATCTTTTGCAAATATTTTCTCCCAACCTGTGGCTTGACTTCTCATTCTTTTGACAGTGCCTTTTGCAGAGCAGAGGTTTCTGACTTTAATGGAGCCTAGCTTATCAGTTATTTCTTTAATGGATCATGTCTTTGGTATTGTATCTGAAAAATCATTACCATATCCAAGATCATATAGATTTTCTCCTAAGTTATCTTCTAGGAGCTTTGTAGTTCTGTGTTTTATATTTAATTCTATGAGTTAATTTTGTGACGAGTGTAAGTTCTACGTCTAGATTGAGTTTTTGCATATGGATATTCAGTTGTTCCCACACCATTTGTTGAAGAGACTGTCTTTGTGCCATTGCATTGCTTTGCTTCTTTGTCAGAGATCAAGTGACTCTATTTAGATGGGTCTATTTCTGGGCTCTGTGTTGGGTCGATTGTTCTAATTGTCTGTTCTTCTACCAATACCACACTGTCTTGATTACTGTACCTTTATAATAAGTCTTGAAGTTGAATAGTGTCTGTCTTCCAACTTTGTTTTTCTCCTTCGATATTATGTTGGCTATTCTGGGAATTTTGCCTTTTCCATATAAAGCTTAGAATCAGTTTGTCAATATCTATAAAATAACTTGCTGGGATTTTTATTGGGATTTCATTGAATCTATAGATCAGGTTGGGAAGAACATAGACTGTCATGTCATCTGGAAACAAAGATAGTTTTATTTTCCTTCCCAATCTCTATATCTTTTATTTCCCTTTCTTGTCTTATTGCATTAGCTAAGACTTTTAGTACCATGTTGAAAAGGAGTGGTGAGAGGAGACAGTCTTGCCTTGTTCCTGATCCTCGTGGGTAAGTGTTTAGTTTCTCACCATTGAGTATGATGTTAGCTGTAGGTTTTTTTGGTAGAGTCTTTATCAAGATTAGGAAGTTCCTTTTATTTCTAGTTTACCAAGAGTATCATCATAAATGGTGTTGGATTTTGTCAAATGCTTTTTCTGCATTTATTTATAGGGTCATATTTAGTTTTTTCTTATTTAGTCTTTTGATGTGATACATGACATTAATTGATTTTTTTTCATGTTGAACCAGCCTTGCATTCCTGGGATAAATCTCACTTGGTCTTGGCATCTAATTCTTTTTATACATTGTTAGTTTTGATGTGCTAACAGTTTTGAAGATTTTTGTCTCTGTGATCATGAAAAATATTGGTCTTTAGTTGTCTTTTCCTGTAATATCTTTGGTGTTGGTATTAGGGTAATGCTGGCATCATAAGATGAGTTAAGGAATATTTTTTTCTGCTTCTGTTCTCTGAAAGAGGTTGTAGAGAATTGGTATAATTTCTTCTGTGATTGGTGAACCCATGTGGGCTTGGTGTTTTTGGTTTTGAAATGTTATTATTGATTCCATTAGATCTAGGCTTGTTCTCCAGTGCATTTTTCATCTCAGAACTTGTAGTTTTCATCTTGAGAAGTTTGATTTGTCCTTTTTATATCCTAACTTTTGAACATATAAAATATAGTCATAATAACTAACATTTTTCTGTGGTAATTCTAATAACTCAGTGCTAAGTTGGTTTTAATCGGTTATTCTCTTAATTATGAGTATATTTAGGAAAACATAAGCTTCTTTTAAAACATAAACATGCTTCTTTGCATGCCAGGTAATCTTTAATTAGATGTCAAACATTGTAAATTTTGCCTTGTTGGTTGCTGAATATCTTTGTATTCATATACATTTTTCTGAGCTTTGTTCTGGGATGCAGTTAAACTACTTTAGAGCTTTGCTTTTATAATTTATTAGATTGTGTCTGGATCAGTGCTCAGTTTGGGACTAATCGTTATTCCCCACTGTGGAGGTAAGATCTTCCTGAAAACTCTACCCAGTGCCCTGTGCATTATGAGTTTTTCATGTCTGAGTGGCAGGAACAGGCACTGTTCCCAGCTCTGTGTGAGCACAAGGCACTCTCCCTTATTAGTCATTCTGATGATTCTGTCCCTAACCTCAGGTTCTCTCTTCCAATATGTGCACAGTACTCTGCTGTGTATTAGAAGGAGACCTCTGTAGATCTCTGGGTTTTCTCCTCTCTGGTATTCTGTCTTACGAACTCTAGTTGCCTTTGTGTCCCTGGACTGTGAGCTGTATCTTCTCAACTCAGTCCACCAGGCTCTACCTCAACACTCCCACCCCTGTGCCACTGCCTGGAGACTTTCAAGGCTTGGGCAGTTAAAGGGCTCACTTCATTTGTTTGCCATTTGTCAAGAATCACTGTTTCTCAGTGCCTGATGTTGAGAGCCATAAAAGCCATTGTTTTTGGATTTTGTCTGGTTGATTGCTTGGTTTATTTATCTTATCTATTTATTTGGCTGTTTAAGGAAAGAATGCTTTTGTAATTGGATTCTTACAGAAAAACTTTTTTTTTTTTAAGTTTGTTTATTTTGAGAGAGAAGAGTGAGGGAGGGGCCTAGAGGGAGGGAGAGAGAGAGAGAATCCCAAGCAGGCTCCTCACTGTCAGTGCAGAGCCCAGTGTGGGTCTTGAATTCACAAACCTGTGAGATCATGACCTGAGCTGAAATCAAGAAGCAGTGTCTTAACCGACTAAGCCACCCGGGCACCCCCAGAAACACTTTTTTATTTGTAACCAATGGTCATTGCCACTTGAGAGGTTACATATTTATGTGAGCTATAAGATAAACTCAAATTAGCCAGCAGGAATTTTTGAGGCTATTCTAGGGGTGCTAAACTGATTTCCTGACTCCCTTGTTTCTGGGAATTCTTTGAATTATTTGGTTCTAGTAGCTAGTTCTAAATAATGATTTTATGAAATTCCTAACCATGTTATTTTATTCTCAGAATTAAAAAAAAGAAAGAGCAGCAACGTTACGCTGAGGAGCAGAGGATACTAAGAATGAACTTCCATGAAGAGCCATGTTCAGGAGAGAAGATGAGTGAGAAAATAGCCCAGCTACAGCTTGAGGAAGTAAAAGGAGCCAGAGAAAAACAACAACAGAGAGAGAAGGAATGCCAAAGGTATTTTGAAAAGTTCTGCATAAAGTCCTGGCTCTAGCGGAATAGCAGTGTATTTCCTCCCGTGCTATTTCCCGGTACAAGAGGAAGAGTTGAGGCATGGAGATGTGAAATAATTTTACTAGTGAAAGCTGGTGAAATAAGGACTCATGCTCATTCTCTTCCTAGTAGTTCACTTTGCCTGATCTTACTGTTATCTTTATATAGATATACGGAAGCTCTAAGAGCCCAGATCCAGGAGAAAATGCAGCTGTATAATATTACTTTACCTCCACTATGCTGTTGTGGTCCTGATTTTTGGGATGCGCATCCTGATACCTGTGCCAACAATTGTATTTTCTATAAAAACCCTAGAGGTAAGCTTCTTAAAGGAATGGTTGGGGCCTGGTGACAATGAAACAAACAAACAAACAATAAATGTAGTGATTGTAGTAATTTAGCATTCATTGGTTGTTTACTAGATATCAGTGACTGTTATAACTCCTTTACAAAGCAACTCTTGAGACAATAAAAATAATTATTGTGAGTTAAAATCCTTTTTGAGATCTGTTACCTTCTTGTCTCCATTTATGCTGGGGAAATATTTCCGTTCCACCGTAGGGAGACTTGGATTCCAGGTCCTCCTGTGAATGAAGAAATGAGAGCTTGTGTTTTAGGGCCATCGAAGTTAGGCCTCTGTCCAGTTACATTCCCTACTGCCCAAATACTTTTTTTTTTTTTTTTTTCAACGTTTTTATTTATTTTTGGGACAGAGAGAGACAGAGCATGAACGGGGGAGGGGCAGAGAGAGAGGGAGACACAGAATCGGAAACAGGCTCCAGGCTCCGAGCCATCAGCCCAGAGCCCGACGCGGGGCTCGAACTCACGGACCGCGAGATCGTGACCTGGCTGAAGTCGGACGCTTAACCGACTGCGCCACCCAGGCGCCCCCCAAATACTTTAATGTTATTTAACATAGACTTATTACCATCTGTATCCACATTAGACTGCTACTTCTGCCAGGTGACACTGAGGAAAATGAGGACCAGTATCAGCTCTATATTCAGGAATCCCAGCTAGAGAAAAACAGAGTCCTTATTATTGTCACCAATGTTTCTCTTTCCTGGCTGTCCTTAAATATATTTATTTATTACATAGGGTAGAGATTGTGTAGGCTTCATGTGCATACCAAAAATACTGCCAGTATTTGTATTCCCCCTGCCCTGTCTGTGTGATACAAGTTCCTAATCAATTCTGTGAGTTAAATTTTAAAAACACAAATCTTATCATGCCATTCCTCTATTTCTAAAACCTCTAGGGTTCACCATTACAGTACGAAATGCATGCCATATTTAGCATATTTTCTCTCTGGCCCCAGGTGACACTCTAGCCTTATCAGACTTGCTACTTCCAGTACACATCACTTTCTTTTATACCTTTTGTGCCATCTATTTTTCTGCCCGGAAGGCCGCCTTTCCTTTACTCTTATTAATCCTCCTAGACCATCTTAAATGTTACTACTTCTGGAAATCTTTTCCCTCTTCCCGGATGTGTTTTCATTCATTCTGAAATTCATTATGTGACAACATTTTGTATATGCCTCTGGTTTGAAAGTATTACCCTGAAACTTAATTATCTCTGTGTCCATCCTCTTCATTATCTTTTCTGTCCTCACAGAGTGCTTGGCATGTACTAAGTACTCGATAAATATGTATTCAATGAATAGGCAAAGTTAATACCTATGAGACTTAGTAGAGAAGCAGTACTAATGGGAAGGAAGTGGGGAGAGTAGTGGAGAATCTGACTGACTTCATCACTGTGCAAATCTTTATTTGCAGCATATACCCGGGCACTACATTCGGTCATCAACTCCTGTGATATCCCTGTGGGGAACTCAGCTCTTCGAGTCGCCATGCATAATTTGGTTTCTGCACACAGACGGACTTTGAAAAATGTGTAATGAGAATCTGAATCCAACTGTTAGTATTTCAGTCTTCATTTAAAAACCAACCCTGAGAGATTATTTAGGAAAAACTGATAAAGTGTATAAGATATGTAATCTAGAAAGAAAGACTGTCCCACGTAACAACCGTCTCTATAATTAGATCATTACCATTGTTTCAGTCTGTGCTTGGGGCTGAAATTGAAAGCTGGCTTCCAAGCTTGTGTTTTTGCCGTGAACTGTGCAGAGTCTCTTGTTTTTAAAAAATGATCAGTTAGACCAGTAAGGTTTTTTTTTACTTAGCTCTGCTCTGATCAGAAGAGATCATGAGAAATCATTGAGATTATCTCATTTATTGCCTTTTTAAAACTGTTTCTTTGAGTCTTGACAAAACTGGAAATGTCTAGATAAAACAGAAAAGATGATGAAATGGGTTTCTGAGCATCAGTGGCCATCTACATTCCTGTTAGCTGTTCTAGTTGCATATAGCGATTAGAGATGAAAAGAATCTGAATTTGATGCACATTTTGTTTTCCTCAAGATTTTTCTCTCCTGGCTTTTAAACTTATTGCCTCTTTCCCCATTCAGTGCCATTGGCCATAGTACTTTATAATTTTATAATTTTGTACTGTAAAAACAAGGTAAATAAACCCTCTGTCTTTTGAGCTTCTTCTATGTGAAATAATTGTGAGTGACATTTCAAAAAGTAAATCTGAAGTCAAAGTGAGTAAAGGTCCTGCCTTATTTCCCTATCTTTTAAAAATCTGAAGAATGGCATATCTACAGAGCAGATGAAGTAAAAATTTCTATAGTTAGTGTGAATTTGTTATTTCATCACTGATTTCCTGACACAAAATATGAAAAGGTTTAGTATTGAATTAAAGGTACTGAGAATTTCTTTTTCCAACTTTCTCTAATGATCAGTGTTGAAGAAGCACATAGGTTACATCTCAAAAAACTCCTAAACATCAAGCCAGGTCATCAAAAATAAGGGTCAAAATTACCTGTATGACAAGATTGACTGGTTATTTAACCAGATTAATAATCCAGTTCAGTCAAAATCTTTTAAGTATTTGTATCCATGATTCAGCCTTTAAGAGTTGTATTTCTAACAGTTTTATTGAGATATAATTCATATACTGTGTGATTAACTCATTTGAAATGTGCAGTTCAGTGGTTTTTAGTATATTCTAGGATTGTGCAAGTGTCACCACTGTCAAATTTTAGAATAGTTTCGCCATTCTAAAGAGATGCCCCCATGATCCAACAATCCCACTACTGAGTATGTATCTGAAATAATTGGAAGCAGGATCTCGAACAGATATTTGCATATCCATGTTCATGGCAGTATTACTCACAGTGGCCAAGAAGTGGAAGCGACCCAAGAAGTGTCTGTCGACAGATGAATGGATAAGCAAAATGCGGTCTATACGTACAATGAATATTATTCAGCCTTAAAAAGGAAAGAAGTACTACCACATGATATAATATGGATGAGCCCTACGAACATGCTGAGTGAAGTAAACCAGTCACAAAAAGAAAAATGCAGTGTGATTCCACTTATATGAGGAACTTAGTCAAATTCATAAAGACAGAAACTAGAATAGCATTGCTGGGGTTTGGGGGGAGGAGGAAATGCAAAGTTGTTGAATGCGTAGGGTTTCGGTTTTACAATATGAAAAAGTATTGGAGATCTATTTTACAACAGTGTGAATCTACTTAACATGACTGAACACAGTGTGTACACACTTAAAAACAATTACAATGGTAAACTTTAGATTATGTGCAGTTTTTTGTTTGTTTGTTTTTGTTTTTTTACCACAGTTAAAAATTTTAAGAAGGAAAATTCCATCCCATTAGCAGTCACTTCCCATTCCCTCCTTCCTAGGCCCTCGGCAATCACCAACCTGCTTTCTGTCTCTATAGATAGATTTACGTGTTCCAGACTTTTCATAAGAATGGAATCATACAATATATAATTTTTGTGTCTGGAGTCTTTGTTTAGTATAATTTCTTTTCTTTTTTTTTTTTTTGACGTTTCTTTATTTGTGAGAGACAGCAGGAGTGAGGGAGGGGCAGAGAGCGAGAAAGGGAGACACAGAACCTGAAGAAGGCTCCAGGCTCTGAGCTGTCAGCACTGTCAGCACAGGGCTTGACGCGGGGCTCAAACTCACGAACCGTGAGATCATGACCTGAGCCAAAGTCAGACGCTCAACAGACCGAGCCACCCAGGCGCCCCATGTTTCGTATAATGTTTTTAAGATTTTTTTCCATGTTTTAGCATGTATCAGTATAATACTTCATTGCATTTTGTTACCCAGTAATATTCCACTCTATGGATACCACATTTTATTTTACGCATTCATCACTTGATGAACATTTGGGCTCTTTCTCCTAATTGGCTCTTATGAATAACGCTGCTATGAACATTTGCTTACAGATTTTTCTGTGGACATATGTTTTCGTTTCTCTTGGGTGTATACTTAGGAATGAATACGCTGGGTCACATGGTAGATCTATGTTGAATGTTTTGAGGAATTGAAAACCGTTTTCCAAAGTGGCTGGCTATACCATTTTATATTTCTACCTATGGTGATAAGGGTTCAGATTTCTTCACATTTACCAACATGTGTCATTATCTGTCTCTGATTATAGCCATCCCACTGGGTGTGAAGTGGTATCTCACAGTGGTTTTAATTTGCATTTTCCTGGTGGCTAATAATGTTGAGCATCTCACGTGCTTATCAGCCATTTTATATCTTCTTTGGAAAACTATCTTTTTAGATCCTTTGCCCATTTGTACTTGGGTTATTTATCTTCTGATTATTGAGTTATGAGTGTTAGTATATTCTCTATATAGGTCTCTTCTCAGACATATGATTAGTGAAGGTTTTCTCCCATTCTGGAGATTTTTTTTTTCACTTTCTTGATGATTTTCTTTGCCACACAGAAGTTTTTAATTTTGATGAACTCAAATTCATCTAAACTTTTTCTTTTGTTTTTCTTTTGTTTCTTTAACCTATACCTAATCCAAGATCACAAAGATTTATTCCTGTGTGTTCTAATAAGAGTTTTATCGTTTTAGTTCTTACATTTAGGTCTGTGATCTATTGTTTTTCTTTTTATAAGTTTATTTATTTTGATAGAGGGAGTGAGGGGGGAGAGGCAGAGAGAGAGGGCGAGAGAGAATTTCAAGCAGCCTCCACACTGCCAGCATGGAGCCCGATGGCAGGGCTTGGACTCAGAAACCGTGAGATCGTGACTTGAGCTGAAACCAAGGGTTAGATGTTCAACCAACTGAGCCACCTAGGCGCCCCAGTCTGTGATCTATTTTGAGTTAATTTTTGTGTAGGTGTTAGACCTGGGTCCAACTTCACTTTTTTGAATGAGGATATCCAGTTGTCCTAGCTCCATTTGTTCAAAAAAATTATCATTTGTGCTGTTGAATTGATATGACATTCTTGTCAAAAATTAGTGGACCATTAAGGTAGGGGGTTATTTCTGCACTGAGTTCTATTCCATTAATCTATATGTTTATCATTATACCAGTACAATCTGTCTTGATTAATGTAGCTTTCTAGTATGTTATGAAGTTGGGAAGTGGAAGTCTTCCAACTTTGTTCTTCTTTTTCAAGATTGGTTTGCTATTCTGAGTCATTTGCATTTTTCATATGAATTTTAAGATTACCTCCTGCTGGGGCGCCTGGGTGGCGCAGTCGGTTAAGCGTCCGACTTCAGCCAGGTCACGATCTCGCGGTCCGTGGGTTCGAGCCCCGCGTCAGGCTCTGGGCTGATGGCTCAGAGCCTGGAGCCTGTTTCTGATTCTGTGTCTCCCTCTCTCTCTGCCCCTCCCCCGTTCATGCTCTGTCTCTCTCTGTCCCAAAAATAAATAAACGTTGAAAAAAAAAAAATTTAAAAAAAAAAAAAAAAAAAAAAAAAAGATTACCTCCTGCAAAAAAAGCTAGCTGAGATTTTTTTAATAGGGATTGCATTGAATCTATAGATCAGTTTTGGAGCAATTACCTTGTCATTCATGAACACAAGGTATCTTTACATTCATTTAAGTCTTCTTTAACTTCTTTCAACAATGTTCTGTAGTTTTTAGAGCATAAAATTTGTACTTACTTTGTTAAATTTATTCCAAAGTATCTTATTCTTTTTGATGCTATTTTCAATAGAATTATTTTCCTAATTTTATTTGCAGATTGTTCATTGCAAGTGTATAGTAATGTAATTGATTTTTTGTATATTATTCTTGTGTTCTGCAACCTTCCTGAACTCTTTTTTACTTTTAGTAGTTTTGGGGGGGTTTCTTGGGATTTTTTAATATATAAGATCTTCTCATTTGCAAATAGAGATAGTTTTGCTTTTTTCCTCTCTGATCTGGATGCCTTTTATTTCTTTTTCTTGCCTAATTGCCCTGGGTAGAACATCCAGTACCATGTTGAATAGGAATGATGAGTGGACATCCTTGTCTTGTTTCTAATCTTAGGGGGAAAAACATTTGGTCTTTCATCATTATGTGTGATGTTTGCTGTGAGTTTTAATAAAAGCTTTTTTTTTTTTTTTTTTTTTAACGTTTATTTATTTTTGGGACAGAGAGAGACAGAGCATGAACCGGGGAGGGGCAGAGAGAGAGGGAGACACAGAATCGGAAGCAGGCTCCAGGCTCTGAGCCATCAGCCCAGAGCCCGACGCGGGGCTCGAACTCACGGACCGCGAGATCGTGACCTGAGCTGAAGTCGGACGCTTAACCGACTGAGCCACCCAGGCGCCCCAATAAAAGCTTTTAATAAAGGGTCCCTGAATTCCCTTTATTAGTTTGAGGAAGTTACCTTTTGTTACTAGTTTGTTGAGTGTTTTTATCCTGAAAAAGTATTTAATTTTGTGAAATGTTTTTCTGCATCTATTAGGATTATTGTGTGTTTTTTGTCTTTTTTTTTTTCTACTTAATAAAATGTATTACAATAATTGGTTTTCAGGTGTCAGACCAACCTTTTACTTCTAGGATAAGTTGTATTAGTTCTTACCTATTTGGTCTTGTACTACAAGGTTTTTGCTTGTTCATTCTATTTTCTTTCTTTTTTTTTTTTTTTTTTTTTTAGTTCAGTTATCTGAGATAGGTGAATTGACGTGTCTGACACCAAGTTCACAGTGAAATGATAACGGGATTAAATCTTGCATAGGATTAAGCAACTTTCCAGTCTTCTTCCTCTAGGTTCAGTCTATGAACATAAATCTCCCCTGAGCAGGAATATGTTTTTGCGTTGTAATTTGGCCATATATAAACAGTGTTAATGATTTATTTCTGTGGGGTTAGAGAATGCTGGGATAGCTAGCAGCTACCAAGGAGGAAGCCTGAGTCTCATAACCCTTACTGATGGTAGTGTGGCAAATCCTGTTTAAATTGGATGAACGCACTTTGAAAAGAAGCTCGGAATCTAAGAGTTTGCTAATTTATAAGTTTGTGAACTCATGGTTGGATGGACAAATTCTACAAGGTTTCTAAATGAGAAGGACCTATAAAAATGAAGAGACCTGGATGTAAGAAGTGAGCCTAAGTGAGATAGATTTTGATTTCTGGGAGGGGAGGGGTGGGTGTTAAGTTTGGACCCACTAATTCAAATAGGGTAGGTGGCAGACATTTCAAATAAACAACTGAGTAAGAATGAACTTTCTTAGATAATTATTTCTTTATTCTCCTCAAATTTCTTCTAGGTTTTCCCTCCTACTTACCAGGTGGTGACAATGCTTCCTGTATCTCTGGAAAAACAAGCTGTCAAAGGGAGGTTCCCCAAGTTCCCACCATCCTACCTACCCACCTGCCTACCTACCTGTGTATCTTAGTTCTTAATATGGATAAACTTTTATTCCATCTTAGGCCTGCTCTGACTTGTGGCTAGATCCAGTTCCCTTCCACCTACTTAAGGAAACAATGCCTCAGCATTTCTCTGCCTTGTCTTCTGCATCATAATTTCCTCCTCACTCCTAGTCTTCCTATCAGTATATAAAGCTGCTGTGATTTCTTCCGTCTTTAAAACCAACCAGAGAGAAGAAAACCTATCTTTCTTCGCCCTGCCTTCCCCTTTACCTACCACCAGCCTTCTCTGCTTCTCTTTCTGACAAAACTCCTTGAGTTGTCTCTACCTCCTCCTCCTGTTCTCACATTCTCTCTTGAATGCATTCTAGCAAGACATTTGCCTTCATCTCTCCCATGAAGATGCTTTTTTCAGAGTCACCAATGACTTCCATATTGTTAAATCCAATGGTCATTCATTCTCATACTTCCTCTTGACCTTTCAACAGAATTAAACATTTTTTTTTTGAAGTTTCTTATCACCTGGCTTCTACAACACCAAAGCTTTTGATTTTTCTTCCAACTCAACTGGTTATTTCTTCTTCATTTCTTTTTGCTGTGTTTTCCTCATCTTTGAATATTAGGGTGTCACAGGGCTTAGTCCCTGGACTTCATTTTTACCTACACTTACTCTTCTGGTGATCTCTTTTAGTCGGATGGGTTTTTAAAAAGTTTTTTTTAATGCTTATTTATTTTTGAGAGAGAGAGACCGAGCACGAGCAGGGGAAGGGCAGAGAGAGGGGACACAGAATCGGAAGCAGGCTCCAGGCTCTGAGCTGTCAGCACAGAGCCCGACAAGGGGCTCAAACCCACGAGCTGTGAGATCATGACCTGAGCCGAAGTTGGACGCTCAACCGACCGAGCCATCCAGGTACCCCTAGTCTGATGTTTTTTGTTTTTTGTTTTTAATTTACATTTATTTATTTTTGATAGAGAGAGACAGAGCACAAGTGGGGGAGGGGCAGAGATAGAAGGAGACACAGAATCGGAAGCAGGCTCCAAGCTCCAAGGTGTCAGCACAGAGCCTGATGCAGGGCTCGAACTCACAAACCGCAAGATCATGACCCGAGCCGAAGTCGGACGCTTAACCAACCCAGCCACCCAGGCGCCCCTGATGGTTTTAAATGTTATCTACATACTCCCAAATTTATATTCTGGTCCAGACCTCTCACTGAAATCAAACTGTTAGCAACTCCAACTGCTTACTTGACATTTCCACATCGTTGGCCTCCCTCAAATTTCCTCTTTCTACAATCTTTCCCATGTCAATTCCCATGTCCCATCTATTTATTGAGGCCGAGAAACTTGAAGAAATCATTGCCTTCTGTCTTTATCTCATTTTCATCCTTCATCACTTCCTCAGCAAATTGTGTCAACTCTACCTTCAAAATGTATCTCCCTCTCATGTTCCTTATCCTGCCAGATGCCTGGTCCAAACCACCAGCATCTCTCTCATGGATTACTGTAAGAGTTTCCTAAGTAATCTCTCTGCCTGTACTTTGTATACTTTCTCAGTACAGCGACCAAACTTAACACATCCAAAAACCAACCTTCTGGTCTCCACCTTTTACACACACATATGCATACCCCCTAACGACAACAAAAAAATCTGTTCCTTCAGTCTTCATCTAAGCAAATGACAGCTCCATCTTTTTAGCCAAGAAAAAAAAGAAGAAGGAGAAGGAGAAGGAGAAGGAGGAGAAGGAGAAGGAGAAGCAGCAGCATAGAGTCAACCTTTACTTGTGTCTTTCTTATGCAACTTCTTGTTGGCTCTACCTTGAAAATGTATGCAGTATACAACTACTTCTCAGTATCTGCCCCACTGCATCCCTGATCTGAGTCATCATCATTCCTGAATTATTGTGACGGTCTCCTAGTTGGTTATCTTGTTTCTATATTTGCCCCTTCCAGACTGTTCTTAGTACCACAGCCAGAGCAGTGCTTTCAGAAAAAGTAAGATTGTATCACTCCTCTGCTCACAGTTCCCTTTGGCTATTCAGGAAATTTCAGCCAGAGTCCTTATTATGTCATACAAGGCCGTAAAAAATCTAGTCCTAATCCCTTTTGAGTCTTTATCTCCAACTGCTCTTTGTTTTTGCACATTCTGCTCATCTTTGTATTCCTTAGGACAGTCTAGGGGCACTTTTGCTTTAGGGCTTTTTAATTTGCTGTTTGCTCTGCATGGAGACACTTCTCCCTCAGGTAATATTTGGCTAACTTCCTTACCTCCTTTAAGTCTTTATTCAAATGTATCTTCTTTTTTTTTTTTTTTTTAAATTTTTTTTTTCAACGTTTATTTATTTTTGGGACAGAGAGAGACAGAGCATGAACGGGGGAGGGGCAGAGAGAGAGGGAGACACAGAATCGGAAACAGGCTCCAGGCTCTGAGCCATCAGCCCAGAGCCTGATGCGGGGCTCGAACTCACGGACCGCGAGATCGTGACCTGGCTGAAGTCGGACACCTAACCGACTGCGCCACCCAGGCGCCCCCAAATGTATCTTCTTAAAGGGCCTTCTGGACCCTTGACCGTCTTATTTTTTATTTTTTTTTAAATGTTTATTTATTTGTTCTTGAGAGAGAGAGAGACTCTCAAGCAGGCTCTGCACTGTCCGCGTGGAGCTGGACTCAGGGCTCGAACTCACGAACCGTGAGATCATGACCTGAGCTATAATCGAGTTGGATGCTTAACCCACTGAGCCACTTAGGCACCCTTAACCATCTTATTTTAAGAATTTTTTTTTTTTCAACGTTTATTTATTTTTGGGACAGAGAGAGACAGAGCATGAACGGGGGAGGTGCAGAGAGAGGGAGACACAGAATCGGAAACAGGCTCCAGGCTCCGAGCCATCAGCCCAGAGCCTGACGCGGGGCTCGAACTCACAGACCGCGAGATCGTGACCTGGCTGAAGTCGGACGCTTAACCGACTGTGCCACCCAGGCGCCCCTTAACCATCTTATTTTAAAATCAACACCTCCACACCCAGGTATTCTTTATCCCCTTTCTCTGCTTTACCTTTCTTCATAATACTTCTTTCTGCATGACATACTATATATTTTACTTAATGTTTATTTTCTCTCTCTCCCTCCTGGATTGTATACTCCACAAAGACAGGGATTTTTGCTTATTCAATGGTTCATCCCGGTTCTTAAGACTATGCCTGTCACATAATGGGCTCTCAGTAAATGTTTGTAAAATGAATGAACACTTTTGTCCTTTAAAAATTCCAAGTATTTCTACGTGATTAGTAGTTTTACCTAATGTTTTTGATCTTTACCCAAAAGGTCTTTGGACATCATTTTATTTTGTATTTTATTTTCTCATTGCTACTGTAATTTGGGACAAATAATTTAATTTCTCTGGACTATAGTATTCTCTTTTATAAAATAAGAGAGTTATACTAAGTGACCTTTAATCTCCCCTGTAGCGCTAACATTGTATGGACTTATTAATTATGTTTTATACTTTTGACCTCACTCTCAAGGTTTCCGTTTCATTTGCTCTTCATGCTGAGCTTGCACTAGTGTAGGTTTTACTCGTGGACAGTGAGGCGAGGGTAGGGCAGGTTCGTTCTCCTCCACTCCGACTCCGCCACCGACCTTGTCAGAGTAGATGCAGATTCGATAGGTCCCAGTGGACTAGGAGGGCAGAGCAGGTGGAAGAAGAGCAAGAAAGTATGGGTACACGGGCAGCAAGAGGAGCACAATCCCGCTGTGCTGCTCCCAAGACAGGAACTTTATTGGTTCACAGCATCCATGCCAAGCGATGGAACACATATATGATGGAGGCCACTTCAGGAATATGGTAGTAGCGGAGGATATTCATGTACTAGTTTCCCGGCAGTAAAAAACTGGTGCATGATACATTTTCCTAGGCGGTCTAACCAAAACAGCTTGCTCCAGTTGCTTTGGTTTTAGTAAACTCTGTTCTCCCTCTTGCACTGTTGTAGTATATTGCTTTAGTACATAACTTAATTGTCTAGGCCTCGTCCTTACCTAGTTAGCCCTTTTTTGATAGCAGGAATGAGATTGTCAGCAACTTTATTGACTACCCACTGGGCGCAGAGGCTAGAAACTGCTGCTTTCATATCTTCTAACCACTTAAAGTGTGATAAAGGGGGTATCTGGTATTACTTTACCATGTTTACTTAGGTTATGATTTTGGAGGCAAAATATTTCTTTTCATTTCCCACTAGGTGTAGTGAACATAATTTGTTTTGTGTCCCATCTTGGTGGGGCATTTCTCCGTGCTTCTCTGAAAAAAAGATTTGGGAGATTGGAAATATTATTGAGGAAGATAAAGGAAATGCTCTCCTGGCATGCTAGGCCCATTCTGACAGGCAAACAACTTTGAATATGTTGACTTAGATTTTTATTTATTTATTTATGTATTTATTTATGTATTTATTTATTTATTATGGTTTTTTTTTAATTTATTTATTTTTGAGAGAGAGACAGAATGCAAGTGGGGGGAGGGGCAGAGAGAGTGAGAGACACAGAATCCGAAGCAGGCTCCAGGCTCTGAGCACAGAGCCAGACGCAGGCTTGAACTCACAGACCATGAGATCATGACCTGAGCCAAAGTTGGACGCTTAACCAACTGAGCCACCCAGGTGCCCCAAAGTTTTAAAGCTGTTTTAAGGTGGAAATGAATAGTCTGTGTCTGGTCTTGCTCTCCCTGACCACTATTAGAGCGGTATGCCAAGGAGAAGTCAAATTGATTCCTTTTGAGTAAGGCAGTTTGACAACTTACCATATAAGTTGTCATCCCTTTTGGGCCCCACGATGAGGTAGATCACCCTTGGTAGAAATTTTCACTCAATTCTTGGCTTAGGTTCTTTGCAACTGCCTATCCCCCCACCAGATATCTACAGCAGTCATTAGTGGATGAAACTGTTAGACATTTCCATCATCTGAACCCACTAATTCATCCTCACATCTCTAAGAGTAAGAGAAGCAGACATTGTGCCTCTTGGTATGATGCAATACAAAACATACAGTGCCTTCTGTGAAGTATTTGTGCCCCGCAAAAGTTGAAACTGAATATGATCAAGCCTGTAAGCTTTTCTCATCTGGGTTCTGGGAGGAAATTGAGTCCTACTGTCCTATGGAATCTACTGTATATAATAAAGTAACCTCTCTCCTATTCACTTAGAATGGCACCACACACCATCCTGGGAAGAATTGAGAAAATAGCCACTCAAATTGTTCTCTGTGTTTTCTGGTTTAGATGAAGACAATATGTAAAGAGAAGGGTGGTGAGGATTCTATTTACAGGAAATAGAGGGAAACAAATTATACTATGAGAAAGCAGAAATCCAAAGGATGAGTCATTCTAAAGTAAACTGACAATTTCTTCAACAAGTTAATGGCTTGAATTTAAAAAACGGGGAGATGGTTCTAGATTAAGACAGACTTCTAGAGATAACAACCACCAAATATAATGTATGGACTTTGTTTGGATCCTGATGTGAAAAAAAGCAATCTGTCTTTGAAGTGGCAAGAGAATTTGAAGAGTCTTAAGTTTGGTAGATATGATGAAGTATTATATGAAAATATCTATACAGATATGGATACTGAAGTATATCGGGAAGAAATGAAATTATGCTTGAGATTTACTTTAATTCAACAAAATGAGACAACAGAGATAAAGTAAGTGTGGCAAAAGTTTGATGGTAACGAATCTAGACCATGGGTATGTCAGGGTCTCATGTTATTCAGTCTGTTTTTGTGTATGTTTGAATTTTCTTAAAAACAATTCAGTTTAAAAACGTTGGTCCTGAAATAACCTCGTTAGCATTGTAAGTGTCCTCCTCGCTCTCTCTGCTCCCCCTCCCCATAAATAATGAAAGTAGTATCCCTTAGTTGTGGGACTTCTGACCTAGTTGTTATTATCTGTTATTATTGGAACCTAGAGGCTGCAGCATTTTGTGGCCTTTCTATAAGAAGGGGTGATTAAATAGAAATAGGTTCATTCCAGCAGGTGGAAGTTCTCTAATACAGCTCACACCCTGAATCATCAGATAGGCACCCAGTCACCTGGTTTTAATAATCTGATGAATTCCCAGGCATATAAAAATTCAGAAGATCAGGGATGAAAGACCATGGAGAACATCAGGGTAGAAATGACAAAAAGAATGAATTGACGATTGTAAAAGAACATAGGGACATCCAATTTGACCTTTTAATGCCTAAGAGAAAAAGTTTTCTATATGCCTCAGTTGTTATGACATTTATGTTTGATTTGCATTTAGTTATTTTATTTATTGTTCCTTCTTACACTGAGCTTTTTTACCACTAAAGCCAGATTTTTTTTAAGGCAGAGAATCAAGGAAACAGGGTTTGCCTCATTGCCAGATGGATGGGTGTGTTATGTAAATTGAAAATTAGCATATCTTCTTTATTGCTTAACCAGAAATGAGATGATGCCTACGTACATTTTAATTCTTCCTGCTCAAAACTTGAGGTAACCCTCATCCAACAGGATCTTATCACCTTATCAAGATTGGGTTATGGTTCAGCTAGAGGAAGGAGGTGCCTTAACCTGCTTTCCTAGGTGGGCACTGTGTTTTTTGTGAGGAGTTCAAAGCAATTGCCATAGAGCTGACCAACCCATCTTTTTCTGTCACTCATCAGTACTTTATATCTACACATCAAACTTGACTGTCATACAGCTCTGTCCTTGAGGGTTCAGAGTCAGGGAGTATTCAGGTATGTCATTTGCAAATATCTTTTCCCATTCTATAAGTTGCCTGTTAGTTCTGTTGGTTGTTTTCTTCACTGTGCAAAAGCTTTTTATTTTGAGGAGGTCCCAATAGTTCATTTTTGCTTTTGTTTCCCTTGTCTCCAGAGAGATGTCAAGTGAGAAGTTGCTGCGATCAAGGTCAAAGAGGTTGCTGCCTGTTTTCTCCTGTAGGATTTTGGTGATCTCCTGTCAACATTTGGGTAGAATCTCCAAACATGCTGTCATATTTGACTTTTAAAATACCTGTTAATTACCTGAACTGTTTATTTATTTTTATTTTTTTAATTTAATTTTTTATTTTTTAAATTTTACATCCAAATTAGCGTATAGTGCAACAATGATTTCAGGAGTAGATTCCTTAGTGCCCCTTATCCATTTAGCCCATCCCCCCTCCCACAATCCCTCCAGCAACCCTCTGTTTGTTCTCCATATTTATGAGTCTCTTCTGTTTTGTCCCCCTCCCTGTTTTTATATTATTTTTGTTTCCCTTATGTTCATCTGTTTTGTCTCTTAAAGTCCTCATGTGATTGAAGTCATATGATACTTCTCTTTCTCTGACTAATTTCACTTAGCATCATACCCTCCAGTTCCATCCATGTAGTTGCAAATGGCAAGATTTCATTCTTTTTGATTGCCGAGTAATACTCCATTGTATATATAAACCACATCTTCTTTATCCATTCATCCATCTATGGACATTTGGGCTCTTTCCATACTTTGGCTATTGTTGATAGTGCTGCTATAAACACGGGGGTGCATGTGTCCCTTCGAAACAGCACACCTGTATCCTGTGGATAAATGCTTAGTAGTGCAATTGCTGGGTCGTAGGTTACCTGAACTGTTTAGTTCATCTGTTTTCAACCTGACTGGATTTTTTTAATTTGAGGTGTGTGTGTGTGTGTGTCTTCATTTGGTGCAATAAATAGACAGGGACTTGATAAGACTTGAAGGACTTGATAAGGCAACACACAAAGACTTGAAAGAAACTGATGAATTTTCTGTTTTTTGTGTTTTATTTGTTTTTTTATTCTCGAGAGGCCTGGGAATGTTCCCCTCTCTCTGACTGAAACTCTGTCATTATAAACTTGGAAGAACCTGTCCAAGTTCATTGGTAGGAAGGGGTAAACCAGGTTTAGAAACAGCGATCAGTAAATAGAAATTATTAGAGCCCATTTTGACATACGGTGAATATCTAGATGACATTGATTCTAAGAAGGGAAGACTTGGGACAGAGAATAAGAGCCTCTCAGAAGGTAGGTCTAGGATTAGGACTCTTTGTCCCAGGAATTTCAGTCTTGGACTTGATTCCTGCATCTTGCAGCCAGTCCTTCATGTATTTTACAAGGCATGCCACTATTATACTAGGAGCCAAGGATCTGAGGGCCATACTCAAGGGTTTTGTGGAGAAATTCTAGGGTGAAAAGATTGCTGGGCCAAAGGAGATATAAGAGAGTTTTTCCAGACCTTGGTTGCCATAGACATCTAGGGGTGGCAGGAATATCTTCAGATTTTATTGGGTGGCACTGGTTTGTTTATTCAGACCTTTTAAAAACTTGCTAGTAAAACTCTTCCCTTGAAGACCTTCCAATCCTTGCCTGTGAAAAGTATGGTTCTTTGAAGTCACATGCTTCTGATTTCGAAACCAAATTTCCAATTTTTATTTGTCCAACCTGTTCTCCCTGTTTCATTCCTCTTGCCTCACAGCATTAAAATGTGTTCCCACTTGTAGACCCAAGAGAACAGCAGTGTAAGGCGGGGAGGCAGTTCCACACTTATCCCAGGTGCTAAGAGGGAGTTTGATTTTACATATGGAGAAGTCCTCAGGGAGAGATGCTGTCTTATCTTTCTACCACCATCACTGTGTAAATCAGGCATGCCAGTTCTCCATAAGCTTAAATTTCCTTGTCTGAGGAGATTATCTCCTAGCCATCCAGTGGTGCAGAGGAAGGTGTCAGATAAGAACTAGGAACTGGGGTCGTACCTGGATGGCTCAGTCGGTTTAAGCGTCCAACTTTGGCTGAGGTCATGATCTCACGGTCGGTGAGTTGGAGCCCCGCATGGGGCTCTGTGCTGACAGCTCGGAGCCTGGAGCCTGCTTCCGATTCTGTGTCTCCCTCTCTCTCTGCCACTCCCCCATTCACACACTCTCTCTCTCTCTCAAAAATAAGTAAACATTAAAAATATTAAAAAAAAAAAAAAGAAGAAAACTAAGAACTTGGAATCTAAGGAACAGTACCAAAATCTTGCTTGATGTTAACTTGAGTCATATGGACAGCTCATCCTGCTACTTATAGCATATTCTCAAAAGAGGAAATTTATGTTTAAAAGGTAAATTTCTTATTTTTTTTTTTCCATCTCTTGTTTCTAGAATTAGCAAGCTGAGAACTACTGGAAGGAACTTAAAAGTTGATGAACAGCTGCCTCCCCCTCCGACCCTCCAACACTTGTCTTGTTACAAAATTTTTAAAAAATAATTACAGATATACAGGAAGTTGTAAAAGTAGTTCAGATAGGTTCTATGTAGGCTTCACCTGGTTTCCCCCAATGGTTATATTTTATGTAACTATAGTATAATATCAAAACCAGAAAGTTGACATTGGTACAATATGTATGTATAGTTTTATGTGTGCCATTTCCACCTGTGTAGATTTGTGTCAATACCACCACAGTCAAGATACAAAATTATTCCATCACCACAAAGATCTCCTCTTACTACCCCTGTAGTCACACTCGCACACCCCTCCCGTTTACCACCGTCTCTAACCCCCGGCTACCACTAATCCATTTCCATCTCCATAATTTTGTCATTTCGAGAACATTAGATAAGTGGAATCATACAGCAGGTGGTCATTTGAGATTAATTTTTTTTCTCTCAGCTTAATGACACCGAGATCCATCCAAGTTGCTGTGTGTACCAATAGCTTGTTCCTTTTATTGTTGAATTGTGTCCCGTGGTATGGGGACCACAGTTTGTTTAACCCCTCATTCATTGAGGGACATTTTGGTTGTTTCTAGTATTTTGCCATTACAGATAAGGCTGCTGTGGACATTTGTGTACAGGTTTGTGTGGACAGAAGATTTCAGTTATCTGAGATAAATGCCCAGAGTATCACTAATGGACTGTATGGTAAGTGAATGTTTAGTTTTTTAAGAAGGGGATAGCATGCAGTTGGGTTCTGGTTTTAATCCTTTCTGTCAGGTGGGTGGTTGAAATCCAGCTTTCTTCTTGGCCTCCATTGATACCCTTTGGTGGGGGTTGGGGAAGGACACCTCATTACTGCTTGGTTAGTGGGAGTTCTGGCTCTCTACTGACATCACCCTGCCTGGGATCAGGAGGGTGCCTCCTTACTGATCCCCACATGTCCTCCACTAACACCATGGTGTTAGGGGCTAGGTGCTCATTACCACTGGAAGCTGGTGAAAGTTCTGGCCTCCCATTTGTAGTTTCCTTACACCACCCTGACTGTGGGGCTGGGGGGATACCTCGTTACAGCCAGGCCCAAATGGATGTTGAGGCTCCCTGCTTTGCCTTTGCTGGTAGGAGTGGGAAGGGGCTGCCGTGTTTTCTGTGGTGTTTGGTGGGAGTAGGGTGGCTATTGCTAGACTACCCCCATCTGGATCCTTTAACTAGATATAGCTGGCTTTTCTTTTTTTCTTTTTCTTTGTGCTGTTGGCTCTTCCAGATGGCTGGCTTCTCCAACATCCAGTTCAGATAGATGAAGCAAAAAGCAAACACAGACAAATCACTGCTGTGTCTCTCCTCAGATCTTTTCCTAGCTCATCCAGAGTCATGTATATGTTGCTATATATATATAATGCCCAGGGTTTTCAGCATTTAGTGAGAGTAGGGAGAATTGAGTGTATTCCATCTTGATCCAGAATGAGAAATCTCACAAAGAGCTTTCAAGTGGCCATTTCTCCTCTAAGGACATAAATCCGATCATGTCTCAACCCTCCTTAAAAACCTCCTCGTCATATCCTGTCCAAAGCTAAAATCCCAAGCCCTTAACATGGACTTTTAAGGCTCTTCAGTATCTTACAGCCAGATATAACAGTCCTAACTTCTGCAGCTCCACACTTTGGACATGCCACCCTCCAGCTACATGGATTTCACGTGCACCACTTAAATATATCTATCTTGCTTTTTTGTGCTTCCTTGTTGAGCACACACTAGTGCCTGTGCACTCTGCTGCTCCTGTCTCCTCTTCTCTACTTGGCAGTCACCTAGCTGTACTTCAGTTCTGCTTCTTGTATCACCTGCTGTGAAGCCTTTCAAGACTTTCCCAGTTATCTGACCCTTTCTCAGTGCCACCATAGCAGAATGAACATAATCTTACAAGCTATTTCTTATTTGAACTGATTTATTCTACCTGGAGCTCTTTGAGGTGGAATTGTGTCTCTATCCATCTCTGTCCCATTCAACTGTAAATCCTTTGAGGGTAGGGGCAGTACCTGTCCTATTTATCAATGTATCTCTAGCAGAGCGCTGTGCCTGGCACATAGTTGACACTTAACAAGTGTTTATTAAATGAATAGATGAGTGACTTGTTACTTCCAGATACCAGAGCAGCCAAAAATTGCCCTCAGCTTGCATGACTAGGCTGCCTGAGGCCACCTCACTTTTGTCATTACCATATCTTTTTTTTTTTTTTTTCCTGCACACATACCCCCCCAAAAAATGACTTTGGGAGACTAATGATTTAACTGCTTCCTCAATCTGCTCCTCCCTTTCCTGCTTTTAGGTCACGCTCATATATATTTGCTGCCATCACTGGTTGACCATTTGAGAGCAGGGCCGCCTCCTTGTTCAGCTGATAGTAGTCTTCTTTAAAGACCATTCTTCTGGCCAGTATGAACCATCCATCAGTCCTGCCTTGAAGAGACTGAAGCCCTTACTTTTGACCATTTATATCAAGGCTAGAACTTTCTTGGCCAAACCCTTCCAGAACATTGTCTTTTCAATGAAACAAAATCTTTTGGGGTACATGGTCACTTTGCTTGTCTCTATCTTTTGACTGTGTTGGCTGGAAGAATTTATTTATTTATTTATTTATTTATTTATTTATTTATTTAATTTATTTTGAGAGACAGAGCAGAGGAGGGGCAGAGAGAGAGACGGAGAGAGAGAATCCCAGGCAGTCTCCGTGCTGTCAGCATGGAGCCCAATATGGGGCTCGAACTCATGAGATCATGACCTGAGCCAAAACCAAGAGTCGGACACTTAACTGACTGAGCCCCCCAAGGCCCCCCAGTGTTTATTTATTTTTGAGAGAGAGAGAGAGAGACAAAGCCTGAGTCGGGGAGGGGCAGAGAGAGAGGAAGACACAGAATCTGAAGCAGGGTCCAGGCTCTGAGCTGTTGGCGCAGAGCCTGACACGGGGCTCAAACTCATCAACCAGGAGATCATGACCTGAGCTGAAGTCGGACGCTTAACTGACTGAGCCACCCAGGTGCCCCAGCTAGAAGATATTTAATTGCAGTTCTTTTTAGTGAAATGTCAGCATCTGACATATTTGAAATAATAATAGCTTCTTTCATTTTTTTATGACACTTTACTCAACCCATACATCCATCCTTGTCAACCTCAAATTATTCAACATATGTTATCATGATGCTTACAATAACTTCACTGAGTAAAGTCATATATACACAGATACCCATATACATACGCATGCACACACAAACACATATACACACACAGGATATTAAGGATTTACAAGTCAAACCTATTTGCTATACTCATTGGTGGTTTTTAAGGACTCCAATCTTGACCCCTATGTTTTGTTCTCATTTGTAGTGACCATTGGTGTCTGTCCATTGTAGGCAATATCTCATGCACATACAATAATCAGTGCTCCACTTACCAAACCTACTTAATCTGGCCAGGCAATTTTTATATGCAGAATTTTTAAAGTTTATTTATTTTGAGAGAGAGAAACAGAGCACACAAGCAGGGGAGGGGCTGAGAAAGAGAGAGAGAGAGAGAGAGTATCTCAAGCAGGTTCCACACTGTCAGCGCAGAGCCCAGTGTGGGGCTCAAACTCACAAACTGTGAGATCATGACCTTAATGGAAATCAAAAGTCAGATGCTCAGCTGACTGAGCCACCCAGGTTCCCTTATATGCACAATTTTTAATTCTTACAGCCACCCTTCAGGGTAGATATTATGACCCACATTTCACAGCTGAAAGAACTGAGGTTCAGAGAAGTAGTAATATCTTAGGATCGACTCTGTCTCAAAGCCTATGTTGTTTTCACTACAATACTCAGCATCTTAATAAAAAGGCCTAATATGAACTTGAATCTTTATTTTTTTTTAATGTTTATTTCTGAGAGAGAGAGAGAGAGAGAGACAGCGTGGGGGTGGTGGGCAGAGAGAGAGGGAGACAGAGAATCCCAAGCAGGCTCTGCAGCTAGCTGTCAGTGCAGAGCCCGATGTGGGGCTTGAACTCACCAACTGAGATCATGACCAAGCCAAAACTAAGAGTCTGACGCTTAGCTGACTGAGTCACCCAGGCACCCTGAAATTGATTCTTTAAAAGGTTGGATAATCTCTATGTCCCCTAATATCCCAACTCCTACCCCATTAATCAAGGGTCTGGGTCTTGATTCTATCAAGAAATTTCACAATAATTATCATAAAAAATGATGCCACTTTCTGTTTAGTAAGACAAAAGTGGGGAGGAGGGCAGTGAGAATAACACTTGTATGTGTGTGGTTGGATTTTGGAGTTCTGTTGCCTAATGGCTTATTCTCATGGCACTTCTCATAGGCTTCCTCCAGCCTTTGGGTCTCCGGGTCCCTTAGAAAAAAACAGGGAGGATGCTGTTGCCATATCTAAAAGGGCCAGTACAGCTTACTGGCTACCCAGAAAGTCCTGTGGGTGATCAGTGACACTTGCTAGCAGTAAGAACTGGCATTTGATGGACAAAAAGGCCATCTCCTGTCCTATAAGCACATGATACTAAACCACAGCAAGCATTTTTTTTTTTTAATGTTTATCCTTGAGAGACAGAGAGAGACAAAGCGTGAGCAGGGGAGGGGCAGAGAGAGAGGGAAACACAGAATCCAAAGCAGGCTCCAGGCTTCGAGCTGTCAGCACAGAGCCCGACGTGGGGTCCAAACCCACGAACTGTGAGATCACAACCCCAACTGAAGCCGGCCCCCCACCGACCGAGCCACCCAGGTGCCCCTAAACCACAGTAAGCATTTTTGACAAATGATGGAGGACTATCCACAATAAGAACTAGATATCTTTTCCTTTAGTTTCAGATTCAGTAACTCATCCATTCCCTTCTTATTGCCATCAGATACTGCTGTCCGCACCCTGCAGGGTTTGAGGAGTGTGTAAGGGGTGCCAGAGAACAGGAAGTGAGTCAAGAGTGGAGAGCTTGTGTAGGTGAGTGAAAGGATTATCTGAGCCATAACATCCTCTTTGTCACTCCCCCAAGCTGCAGGAAACAAGGAGATTGTCCCGCTCACCCACAGGAGCAAGTAAGGGACATTGGTAAGAGTCTATTATTACCAAAGACATTACCAAGCTGCCATCCTGGCCCCTGAACAGGAGTATGTGGCTGGGACTCACAAGGAAGGAACTGGAACAAGGCAAAGACTATCTCAGGACTGGCCCTGCTCCCAGCTACTTGTTGGCACTCCGGGCACATTAGGCATACCACGACGAGGGCATATTAGTAATGTCTCTCTGAGAGCTCCAGCCCCAGGCAAGCATGGTCCGCTAAGAGGCACAAACACCATGTCTCCTGAGAGGCATGTGAAACGAGCAGTGATGAGAGTTATTACTTGTCTTCTTACTGTCTGAAATCAAAAGAGATGTTCCACACCACTGAAGACTGGGTGGCACCTCTGGAGCCATGGAGATGGTCCCCTCCATTCCTCAAGTGATGTCCATGTTCTCCTCCCGTATAGCATCGAGTAACTCAGCGGCTTCCTTGGCTCATTTGTATTTCAACTCTATCCTTCTCTTTAGTCCCTTAGGAACAAGTAGCTGTCTTCCTGGGGATATCAGCTCATTATTCTAGTTTGTTTTCTACCCAACCTGCTTTCATTCAGGCCTAATGCCTACTGGGTGTTGCTGACCCCAGAATTGGTCTGTCATACATTCTGAAACATCAGGTGTCTCCTGGGATTATCCCAGGTAAACCAGAATGGATCCCAGATGGATAATGCCCATCTCAGTGACTTGTGAGAATGAAATGAATGGACATCTAGGCATAGTGAGTGGTATAATTGGGGGTTAAGTTAGCTGCTGTTTGCTATGCTCTCCCGTTGGTGTTTCACCTCTCTGTACTGTACCTAATCTAGCATTGGCTCCTTCCGCCTCCTTTCCTCTTTTCTCTCTACCCCTTTACCTCCTGTCCTCTCCTTGTTGTCTTGATTTCTGCCACCAGACCTCAGCCTCTGACTGCCTGGCATCAACAGGGTTTCACAACTCTGCTTACCCTCTTTTTGCTTGATTCTAGGGCTGGCAACAGCCAGGCCCTTCATTCTGGGCCCTGACCTGTTTGGTGGAATTGTTGCCTTCTTTTGCTGACCTTGCGCGTAGGGTCTGGCCACCCCTAGGACTTGGGGGCAGTGCGGTGTTGGGGCTGAAGCCAATTTGCACAGACTCATTTCTATTTTATGCTCTATTAACAACTTTATTTTCCAAGTGAATGCTTCCTCTCTCCCCCCCTCCCCGTACAATTCACCCGTGGGCTTGTATCCAAAGATCTCACAATATCTTCTTTAAAAAAAAATTTTTTAATGGTTTTTTAAATTTATTTTTGAGAGAGAGGGTGACAGTTGGGGAGCGTGAGGGGCAGAGAGAGAGGGACACACAGAATCCAAAGCAGGCTCAAGGCTCTGACCCACATGTGGGGCTCAAACCCACCAACCTCGAGATCATGGCCTGAGCCCAAGTCGGACCCTTAACCTACTGAGCCACCCAGGTGCCCCACAATGTCTTCTCTTTAGAGATGGAAACATACCCTGGAAATCTTTAGGCTACCTGCAGAGCACTTTTAAGGCACAGAATTCTGTGCTCCTTCATTGCTGCCTGGCTGCTCGCCTGCAGAAGGGAGAGAAGGAATGGCTGCAAGATTGTCCCTGCAAGAGTGCGTGGAAGGCCAGTCCTTCTGGGGAAGGGGAATGCTAGAATCCTGCCTGGCTCAATACACAGCCTGGAACCTGAGTGGGACAGGAAGCCCCTGCCAGGCCTGGGAGATATATTTGGACCAACATCATAGCTCCCTGAAAACCTCCTTTGCTCTGAGGGTGCGCCCCAACTCAGGTCAGTGTAATGCTGGGGACCACTGGGTGTCAGGTTTCCCAGCGTGCCTCAGTTTGTGTCGGGAGCCGCTCCTCGGGAGAGAAGGGCGCTTCAGGAACAGGCTGCGGGCGGACGGAAGGTCGCGTACAGCTGGCTAGTCTGGGCTCGCCGCTTTCGGTGCCCAGGCGGGAAGTGAGCAGAAAGTAAAAGGCCGACGGAGGAGCCCCTAGAATGTCTGAGGGCGGTCGGTCGCTAGCCTGGAGACTGAGCGGGAGAAAATGCAGGTGCCAGAGGAGGTTGGCCCGGCGGTTTGCGCGCCGCCCGACCCCGAGGGCCTTCAGGTGCAAGGGGGCGGGGGCTGCAGGCGTCCGGCCGCGGAGCCGGGGCGGGCCGAGCCGCGGGGCATTTAAACCCGGCAGTCTGCCAGCGAAGGACACGCGCCCCGCGCCGTCCCCTCCTTCGGCCACCCTCTCCGCTTCGGACACCGGCCGGCGCGATGCGGTCTGCCTTGGCCCCGGGTGTCTGGTTCCTCCGCGCCTTCTCCAGGGACAGCTGGTGAGCAGGGCCGGGGCAGGGGGAGCAGCTACCTGCGTCCGGGGCGCTCCGGGGCCAGCCTCACACCTGGCCTGGGCTGGCTTGCCGGGGAACGGAGGCCGGGGGGAGCTGGAGTTTTGAGTGGCCCTTTTGTTGTCTCCTACTCCTTGAATAACACAAAAGCCAGAACTCAGTGGTCCTGGGACCTCACCTGGGGGGAGGGGAGGGGGTCCAGGCCCCAAGGGACATACCAGGGGAGGGCATACCTCTCTGATCTCAGCCGTTCCTTAGCACCCCAACAATGAGTGCGGGGGCTTCCGCAGTAGCTTTCCTCCTGACCAAATAGGGGGAGGCTGTGGAGGCCACAACATGTTGGGGTGTGTGGTGGGTGGAGGGCCTTCAGCCCCCTCTTCATCAGAGGCCACCACTGGAGCGATTTGGGGGGTCTGCACCGTGTTTATTTTTAACATTGGGTTAGTTGCCATCATTTACAAATTGTAAAATTTGACATACCCAGATTCCTGGCTCCTCTGGAAAAACAGACGTCAGGCCTAAATTCTCAGATTATATTACTAGGGGTTGAGGAGTACCTTTCCAGAGCATGGGTGCTCTTAAGATGACCGACTTATTCCAATTTAGATGGAAAACCCTACACACCCAGCCCCCTCAGTCCTGGGCAAATTGGGATGGTTGATCACCCACGGTGCTTTGCAGTCGGTGGCCGCCCTCACTGGTGAGAGTCCTCACCACTTCCAGCCTTTTTCGCCCATTTACATTATGTATTTGATCTTTCTTGAGTTTAGGACTGTGAAGAGATATTTTCAGAAAAAGATGAAAACATGACTCTGATAGGATATAAAAATGAACGTGTGGTAAAGATTTTATTTTACTCATAATGAGGGCGCCAGAAGATGTTATGATCAGTTAAGAAAAAGTTCAGGAAGAGGGGAATAGGGAGTTAGTGTTTAACGGGCATGGAGTTTCAGCTTGGGAAGATGAGAAGTTCCGGGGATGGATGCTGGGGATGGTTGCACAACAATGTGAATGTACTTACTGCCACTGAACTGTTCACTTAAAAATAGTAAATTTCATGTGTTGTGCATTTTACCACAATTTGAAAAAAATCCAGGGGCACCAGCGTGGCTCAGTCGGTTAAGCGTCTGACTCTTGATTTCGGCTCAGGTCGTGATCTCACAGTCCAGTCTGTGAGTTTGAGCCCTGCATCGGGCTCTGAGATGACAGTGCAGAGCCCGCTTGGGATTCTCTCTCCCTCTCTCTCTGCCCCTCCCGTGTGAGCACTCTCTCTCTCTCTCTCAAAATAAAATAACCTTTAAAAAGAAGTATCCAAAGAGCATGCCCATTTATAAGTCAGGAATATTGAGGCAAAACTGGTTTTTCCACAGGTTGGGAGGGAGAAAAGGCTATTAATCTGAGACTGTCGTTTCATACACATAGTTTGTATGACTTATCAGTTACCTACCACTTCAAAGAATTATAGCCCAAAGTCAGTGAAAGGCTAGATAGAATTCAATAATTGGAGGGGTGTCCTCTAGATAATACACAGTTTTCCAGTGAAACATTTTTTTTTCTACAGTCTCCCCTGCTTTGATCAAAAATAGTCTCAAAGATTATTCTTTTAAAAAAAAATTTTTTTTTATTCTTTATTTATTTTTGAGAGAGAGAGAGAGAGACAGAGTGCGAGCAAAGGAGGAACAGAGAGAGAGGGAGACGCAAAATCTGAAGCAGGCTCCAGGCTCTGGGCTTGAACTCATGGACTGGGAGATCATGACCCAAGCTTAAGTTGGATGTTTAACTGACTGAGCTACCCAGGCGCCCCTCAAAGATTATTCTTAATCACAAAATGAGTTTGATCTCATTAAATTTGATCTGATTATGTATATAGGTGCAACAGTAGTGTTAATCTATAATATAGACCTTGTTAAGTTTGCTTTGCTAGAAGTTTTTGTAAGGAATCTTAGATTGGCCTTTTAAAAGCCCCTATCTATCTATCTATCTATCTATCTATCTATCTATCTATCTCTGTATTATTTACTGTTTTGAGATTGGAAGTCAAGCCAAGACACTGGTCTTTACACTAGGTTTTGCCTGCTGTACCTATAAATTTGGGCAAATTCCTCTTTACTCGAAGCCCCGAAAATATCCTAAGACCCCTGGGCCTGCCAGGGAATAACCTTCCTTATTTGCCTGTAAGAGAACACAGTAAGCCAGGTTTCTTGGGAGGGTTTTATTAGTATTGGCTCCATGCAGGCAGCCTTCGTTCCTTAAATGGGGCTGGTTATGTCTGATTAAGCGATCATCATTGTCAAATATGACAGGCCAGGCAAAGCCTTGGTTATATAACCAATTTTTCTAATTACATCCTGGTTTAAAAAAAAAAAAAAAAAAAAAGACAGGGGAACCTGGGTGGCTTAGTAGGTTAAGCATCCAACTCTTTAAATTTTTTTTTTCTTTTTAATGTTTATTTATTTCTGAGACAGAGAGAGACAGAACATGAGTGGGGGAGGGTCAGAGAGAGAGGGAGACACAGAATCCGAAGCAGGCTCCAGGCTCTGAGCTGTCAGCACAGAGCCCAACGTGGGGCTCGAACCCACAAACCGTGAGATCATGGCCTGAGCCGAAGTCGGTCGCTCAACTGACTGAGCCACCCAGGTGCCCCTAAGCATCCAACTCTTGATTTCCGCTCAGGTCATGATCTCACGCTTTGTGGGCTCTAGCTCCACATTAGGCTCTGTGCTGACACTGTGGAGCCTGTTTGGGATTCTCTCTCTCTCCCTCTGTCTCTGCCCCTCCCCTGCTCATGCTCTCTATCTCAAAATAAATAAATAAGCTTAAAAAATTAAGTGAAAATGAAAAAATTTAAAAAGGATGGATTCTTACTGAACTTTTGCTAATAACCATATTGCTATGAAAAGCAGGAAGACTCAACAAAAGTTTCTGAATTTAGGGGGCATGGTGGTCAGGTAAGGAGAATAAGATATTTGCAAGTATTTCATTTCAGTTTACAAAAAACAGAATGTACTAAAATGTTTTGGGTTATAGACAGCTGAAGAAGAAATAGAAAGGGCTTCCTTACATATCATCAAACACTCTAACCTTAACAATATTCCAGACATAAATGACTGCCATCCCTCATCAGTTCATTTAGGCCTATATCATTAATTCTCATTCCACTGAATCTCGGGTTAGCAATCTCATAAACCTATCTGCTTCTTCACTCGAGTTCTGGAAATCCTGACTCCCTCCACTGGTATGTTCTTTTTTTTTTTTTTTTTTTTTATTAAAAAAAAAATTTTTTTTTCAACGTTTATTTAATTTTGGGACAGAGAGAGACAGAGCATGAACAGGGGAGGGGCAGAGAGAGAGGGAGACACAGAATCCGAAACAGGCTCCAGGCTCTGAGCCATCAGCCCAGAGCCCGACGCGGGGCTCGAACTCACGGACCGCGAGATCGTGACCTGGCTGAAGTCGGACGCTTAACCGACTGCGCCACCCAGGCGCCCCTCCACTGGTATGTTCTTAAAGATGTGTGAGCTGTGCCATGGAAGCCTATACACAAGAATAAGTGCCTGGTGCAGTGTTTTTCTGAGACAGTTAGTTCTTCATTGGTAGAGATAAAACCTTTGGCCCATAGCTGACTGAAGAGCCTTTAGGAAGCAGCAGCCACAACAGTAGAGTAAAATAAAAATTTGTCTGTAGGTGACAGAGATGTTAAAAGGTATGAATTAACTTACTATGATAATTTTCAAAAGTGAACAACCTGATGAGAATTCATGACAAGAATAATGTGGCTACACAGGAAATTTGGTTGTTCCTGAGATATGCAAAACAAAGTAAAGCCAATTAAAAATCTAGACAATGTCTTAAAACGTAGTAAGGTAAATTCAAAGATGGTGAACATGACACCTGATTTATAAAAATGAACGAACACAATTTTTATAGAGGAAAAGAATCTTGAGATATTTAAAAATCCTGAGACAGAATTTATATAATATACCAAGGATGTACCAAGAGTATCAACTAAAGAGATTCAGTAAGTCTGGAGTAAGTCCTGTGCATCTGCATTTTGTTTATTTAAGTAATCTCGACGCCCAACGTGGGGCTCGAACTCATGGCCCTGAGATCAGGAGTTGCACGCTCTTCCACCTGAGCCAGCCAGGTGCCCCTTCACATCTGTATTTTAATAAAACTCCATAGGAAAGTCTGATGTGCATCCTGAGTTGAAAACCACTGACCTAGCAGATGTTAGGTTCAAATTAAAGTAGGATTGCAGCCCAGGTAACATTTTAAATCATAACTGAAACCATGACTGGTAACACTGTGTTGTTATCATCAGGCAAAGCACCACTGGGGGTGCTGATACATGGTGGCAGATCATGGGCCCAGAGGGCACTGAGAGATCTGTAGAAACTTCTCATACAGCATGCAATTTGTGAAATATTTATGTAAATAATAACCTTTTACCTCAAGAAATTTAACCTAGAGAAGGCTGAGTCTCTTCTGATTTCACAGTTATTTTCATGCAGTTGGTCAGTAGCAACATATCAAATAAACCTCATTATTTGTAGCACCTCTCTTTTTAAAAAGTGAAAAAAAAAACCCACAAATCTTCTAGGGGCCCTCTTGGACATCTCATAGATAGTTTTAGGTATAAAAGATATCCAGGAAATTTTATTTTGCACATAGGACTTGATTTGGGGAAGGCAAAAATCAAAAGTTGTTAGGACATTTGAATGCTTATTATGAGTGCCTAAGAAATAGTTCTTGTCTACCCACTTGAAAGTGACAATAATACATGAAAAAATAAACATAGAAAGTAACATTGTAAGGAAACTTAAGTCATTTCCTAAGCGGGAAATCTTTGTTTTAAAAAGTGTGGAAAATTATTCTGTGAAGACACACAAATTCTGCCATGTAGGCAGATTACACAGGAGGTAAGAGCATAACATTTTACAACCTCTCTTTAAGAGCAGACCAATAACCAATGGTCAAAAAAATTTTGTCATTTTAACAGAACAAAAACCAAATTCTACTTTTGCACTGACATATTTGATATTTTTTTTAAATTTTTTTTTTCAACGTTTATTTATTTTTGGGACAGAGAGAGACAGAGCATGAACGGGGGAGGGGCAGAGAGAGAGGGAGACACAGAATCAGAAACAGGCTCCAGGCTCTGAGCCATCAGCCCAGAGCCTGATGCTGGGCTTGAACTCACGGACCGCGAGATCGTGACCTGGCTGAAGTCGGACGCCTAACCGACTGCGCCACCCAGGCGCCCAACTGACATATTTGATATTAAAGGAACTAGAGCCTCTTTTTGAAAATAGTATGAATAAAATAAAAACTGTGCCAGATTTTAACAAAATTTTACCATAATTACTTGTGTTCAGACTCATCATTTGCACATACTATAATCTAAGGCAAGTCAAATTCTCTTTTCATAAACCTACACATTTATCTAGTCAGGTTTTATCCCTCATTGTCCTTTTTCTTATTCCGGAATGACCCGTCATTTTACATTTGTATAAATTACTTTCCTTTTTTTCTTCTTAATAAACAAAAATGCATCTCATCACTGTATACGCCAAGTTGTACCTATCTGCCACTGTTGTTCCTAACAGAGTTTCATTCATACACATTACTTATGTCCTTTAACCAAATAACTTACATTTTAGAGAAAAGGGGGTTGGGAGGGTAGATAACAGTAAACAGCCTGTCCCACACCAATATTTAAAACATTTTTTTTTAACATTTATTTATTTGTGAGAGAGAGACAGAACGTGAGCGGGCGAGGGGCAGAGAGAGGGAGACAGAATCCGAAGCAGGCTCTAGGCTCTGAGCTGTTAGCACAGAGCCTGATACAGGGCTTGAACACATGAACCATGAGATCATGACCTGAGCTGAAGTTGGATGCTTAACCGACTGAGCCACCCAGATGCCCCCACACCAGCATTTTAGAAGAGCTCACGAATACACATAACACAGCTTTCTACAACCACACGTGTCCTTTACACACTTTTGAAAGTGTGACTCCAGCAATGTCCTGTGTTCTCCAACATCTCCCAGATTTAAGACGGAGCTGGATTGAAATTGTATGCCCTGTGCAGTTAACTTCTCTAAGCCTTGGTTTCCCCATCAGTAAAAAACAGGTGGGTTCTTTTTTTCTTTAAATATTTTTTGTATTTTTGAGAGGATGTGCCGAGGTGGGGGTGCAGAGAGAGGGAGACAGAGAACCCCAAGCAGGCTCCGTGCTGTCAGTGCCGAGCCTGACGTGGGGCTCAAACTTAGGCACTGTGGGGTCACAGCCTGAGCTGGATGCTTTAGCCAACTGAGCCATCCAGGCGCCCCCCAGCCAGGTGGGTTCCTGAGGATAATCATGATGTGTGAAAATCCTTGACTTCCAGTGGCACTCGGGAAGTGTTCTTTCACTTCTTTCCCGATGAGTGTAGGTTTGGACTCCTATCAAACACTAAACGTTAATGTACTTCCTGCTGGAGGCACATTATTATTTTGAACTCTGAGGCCCGCAGTGATGAAAACACGGTCCTATCCTACCTTCCTGGATGGAACTGAGGCTCAAACCGGAGAGAGGATGTGTGCAGTTTTCGGACTTACTACTTCATGGGTCCCGAAGGAGGGCATTTCAATTAAGCAGAAGTGAAGAAAGCTGACCTAGGCAGACCTCCCTAGACTAGGACACCAGAGGGTGGACTGGCTCTGAGCTTTGGATACCTTGTCTGTGAAGTGAGGACACTGGTAATACCTACCTCACAAGACTGTCGTGAGGAGCAAATGAGGTACAGTGTGTAAAGTACTCAGACCAGTTCCAGGCTCCTGTTAAGCATTGACTACACATTAATTATTGACTGTTATTCTGCTCACTGTTTCTACTACTTTGTGCCAGACATTGTTTGTTTGTAGTTCACTGCCAGGCGATTATTCGTTTCGCCACCTAACGTATGGGTATAAGGAGGCACAGAGAAGTAACATGGCTTGTCCAACACCGCATAGCTAGGGACGTGACTGGGCTGGAGTTTGCATCCAGGTCGGTCAGACTCTCAGTCCCAGGGTCTTTCTGCTGCCCTCTGGGTGAGAGCGAGGGAGGGGAAAGATCACAGGGCGCTTTGGCCTCACACGAATCACTTTAACCCTTTAAAGGCTCCAGGTCCTGGCGCACCTGGGTGGCTCAGTCAGTTGAGCGTCCGACTTCGGCTCAGGTCATGATCTCGCAGTTTGCGGGTTCGAGCCCCGCATCGGGCTCTGTGCTGACAGCTCAGAGCTTGGAGCCTGGAGCCTGTTTGGGATTCTGTGTCTCCCTCTCTCTGCCCCTCCCCGCTTACTCTTTGTCTCACTCTGTTTCCCAAAAATAAATAAATGTAAAAAGGCTCCAGGTCCTTGTCCACAAAATGGAAATGACGATGTACCTATACCACGGGGTTTGGGTGAGATTACATGAGAAGGTATTTAAAGCCCTTAGCCCGGTGCCAGGCATACAGTTAGCCCTTGGTCATTGCTAAGTGCTTGGGCAGTTCTGTGGAGGGAGGGATGGATCCAGCCTCGCCAGGAGGGAAAAGTAGCATTGGACTTGTTGGGTCTGGAGGCCGTGGAGCCAGCAAAGGCACAGAAGTGAAGACAGTCTGTCTATTCAGGACTAACAATGTGTAACTGCAGCTGGCAGGGGCGTAGGGTGCGGAAGGAGCAGTCCCTGGAGACGAGGCTGAGAGAGACAGGCAGCCGGAAGTGTGCAAGCAAAAGTCAGAGACTGAGAGGTCTCTGCCCAGGAAGCCAATACTACTGCCCTTCCCCCTCTGTGTCAGGATGGGGTGGATAACTTGTTCATGGCTGAAAGAGTCACCCCAGCCCTGGACCGGGCTGGTGCCCTGCCAGAATTCTGCTTTGCATCTGCATGGGCATGTCTGGGGGCAGCCGGCAACGTGGGCACCTTGCCAGAGATGACTGTGGCTGGTGCTTACGGGGCTGGGCCCATTTCCTGGGGCCCTGTGAGGGGGAACCGCTCGAGACAAAGAGAAGAAAAGTCTGTGGGAGGAGGCCCGGCTGGATGAGCAGGGACAGGGAGGAGGAAGGCTTCAGGAAGGCCGGAGCTGTGAACTCCCACGTCACTGTTTTCCCCACACCCTAACCTTCCCGTGGGAGCTGGAGGCCAAGGCTGCCTGGTGGCTGCAAACTGAGTGGCTCTCGTTCCAGAGTTTGCTGAGGGCTCACACTGCCAGATCCTAGAGCCCACCCTTAGTAGACACATAAGACATTCAAATGCATCCCAAGAACCCGCTGTACGCCAGATGCTTCCACATCCATTACATCTCATTTAATCCTATAACAATCTTGTGTGCAGGAGCTTATTATCTTATTTAAAGAAGATCAAACTGAGGCTTAGAGAGTTAAACAACTTGCCCAAGGCGACAGCAAGCAGCAGGACTCAGCCTCTTTGGGTCTAAGTCTGATGTTCTTTTCCCTATTCCGTCGTGGCCTCAGATCAGGGGCCCCAGATGCTGTGAAGCAGCTGTCTTGTCTGATTTTCCTGGTAACTGAAAAGAAGTGCTTGGGAAGGGCAGCAGAAAGGGCTCCTTAAAATGAGCTGTGGTGCCAAGGCGCTGCTCTGGAAAGGAATGGGAGATCCAGGAGGAGAAACCGGAGGGAAAATTATTATTCCCGCCCCATCCCCTTGGGCCCCTCAGGGTCAGAGCTGGTTGAGAGCACATGACCCTGTGGTGGTCGCCCTCCCTCCCCACCACCACTCGTGATTGCTGCCTTCTACTTCCTCTTCCTCCCTGCTGTTTCCTCTTTCCCTTCTTACTGAGCAGATTGGTACCTCCCTGGCTTTGGGCGGGGCTGTCTGACCTAGAGCCCGGGAACTGGTCTGGAATGGTCTGTCAAGGCCTTATTTCTTCTTCAAACTGTACCAACCGAATGCTGAGATCAGAGTGGAGCTGTCCCCAAGTAACAACAGAATTGAGGACGGACACCAGGGGTAGAGTTCCCGAAGCCCACCCCTCCCCCATCTGGCTGTGCCTGAGTTGGTCTTTGGGTCGTGGTGGGGGAGGGGCAGTACTGCTCTTCTCCTTTTGGCCTCCGGCTCATGCCCCCTACCCTGGATCCTTCATGCTCAGGAGAGCGGTGGATGAGGGTGGGGCGTGGGGCTAGGCCCGTAGAGAATCTTGAGAGGAAGATCGCTGGGCAGGACCACAACTCCTCCACCATCAGCACATTTCCATCTGTGCTGTCTGCATAGCGTTGACCACCTCTTCCAAACCCTTCCAACCCTCACACTCTTCCACGTTTTCCACTTGCCCAAATAAAACATCATGCTGTAGCTGTAGCTTAAAGCCTTGTCTTTTCATTCTGTTTGAGCACTCGGGGTTCCCTTACAGAGCTTCCTTCTCAAAGCTTTCTTCTTTCCTTAAAGTGATCATTATCTATTCATTTATCCTATAAACTCCTGTGGCTTCTTGTGGCTACCTGCCAATGGCTGGAAAGGATCTTGGGACCAAGCCCTGAGTCAAATTGATCTCCGAACAAGCTCCTGAGACCCAGCTGGGGGAAGGGGAACAAGTGAAGATTCCTTGGGTTGACTTTCTGCCCCCAAGAGGGGTTTGTGCCCTCAGTCCTGACGGACCCTCCCAGATGTGGCCTGTTCCTGTCCCATCCTGTGTGCTGGGAGGCCTGGCTCAGGGCTCTGCCCCATGCTGTCTGTTCCAGGCTGGCCTCCCCCTACCAGGGTGTCTCCCAGTGGCAGTGAGGGATTTGGCAGGGGGTGGGTGGTGGCACTCTCGCCATCGGCCTGTTCTTACTGTTCCCAGCCTCTATCCTTTGCAGATTTGCTGAGTCCCAGAACAAGGCACTTCCAAGGACAGGCCACCGAGTCCCTTTCCTCAGGGCAAGTGCCAAGCTTACCTGCAGCCACAGCCAGCCCAGCCTGTCACATGGCTACCTGAGCAGACCCTTACTAGCAGCCCCTGGCTGAGGCAGGGGGAAGTAGGGAGTGGTTGATGAGGGACTGGCCTTACAGGGGGGTAGCAATGTGGTCGCAAAGCAAGGAGTCAGGATGCAGGTATGGGGGTGGGGGTGGGGTGTTGACTGGGTAGCTACTGGGGAAAGGGGGCTCCTTTCCACCGTCTCCCAAGGCCAATATCCCACTGCTGTGCTGTTTCTTGGAGTTTTTTGTTGTTGTGCTGGTGGTGATAATAGGTCCTTTGAGGTTTTTGTTTGTTTTTAACCCCTTGCTGCTTTGGGACACATTGTTCCTTGTCCTTACCTCAGAAGAAGTCCTAGTGCAAAGTCTTGATAAGGTCAGTATTTGGACTGTCAGCTAGCAGTTAAGAGATAGCTCGTTAGCCTCTCCATCTAGCCCAGTCACTGAGTGTCCAGTGTTGGGAGGTGGGGGAGGTGGGACTCTGCAAAGTGCCACTTTTTGCTAACAAGGATTTAGAGGATGGTGGGACAGCCAGCCTCACCTGGAACAGTATGGGGGCCTCACCGTGCACGTTCCTTCGTGCCTAGCATGTTTGCCCAGCCTGGCCTGCCACCCGGGCTGCCATCCGTCCCCTCACAGCACCCCCCACCTCCCCAGGCCAGCTGTGTATATCTCCCCGCTCCCTTCCTGGGGCCTCTTGATTCTGAAGAAACGGTTCAAGAGAAGAGAAGTGAAACTTCTTCTTCACGCCCAAGCGACCATCGCTATCTTTCCTGTGAGAGACTATGAGTTTGGCAGCCTTTGCCTCAGCCTAGCTCAGCCCTTCACCTGATTGATGACCCTAGTCCCCTTTGAACTGTGGCACCTTGGCCTTTTCCTCAGAATAGCTGCTAAAGCAGAATGGAATGGAAGGAAGACTGTGGAGTGAAGATGGATTGGGTGAACAGGTGCTCTGCCCGGGTAGCCGTGGGATTCTGAGCTCATCCCACTGCCTCTTTGGAGTCCAGGAAGGAAGTTCCAAAGGGTATCCATGCCGGGCCTGGCATCACAACACGTTTGATCCTCCTGTCCCCCCTACCCCCAGAATCATGCCCTTCTGCTCTCTTGGGTATCAGGTTTTCTACTGGAGGTTGGGGTCAGAGCTGGGAGAAGGGGCAGGCCAGGCTGCTGGAGGGGGGCAGGCTGGAACCTCACAGATGAGGATACCAGTGTGGGCCCCTGTGGATCCTCTGGATCCGCTCCCAAGGGAGCACATGAGCAGGCCACTGAAGGCCAGAGCCTCTGCTCCATCACGTCACAAGCTTGGAGTTGAAGCAGAGTGATGGTGGGCAGTGCGTGTGAGAAGAGCAGTGTGGCTGGAAACCGTGCTAGACCTTTAGGCCCCTCGTTGGCTCTCACCAGCTCCTGAGAGGGCTTCCCAGGCAACACCAGGCTGGCAAAGGCCTTCCTCACTGCTGGGCCTATCATGAGAGAACAGAGTCGGGAGCCTCAGTGGGGCTACAAGGATCTCTCAGACCCAGAGGAAATCTGATTTGTCTCCATGGTCAGTGGCTGTATCCATGTAGCAGCCAGGATAGGCCTAGCTGAGCCCTGCAGACGGGGGTGGGGATCTTAAAGATGGTACAACAGGGACCTAGGGACTAGGGTGAGAGTAATGTTGTGTTCATCTGTCTTTGAGATAGATGTGGTCGGTGCTATCATCCATGTGCAGCTGATGAGGAAACCAGAGGGAGAAAAGATTTAGGAACTTGCATTTGGTTACACAATACATTAGAAGCATCACTCAAAGCTTTTAGCTTTTTTCCTGAAGCAAGTAGCTTCCCTGCCAGGGCACTAGACGGGTTATCTGCAGGGTATAGTTTTCTTTCATCCATTACTCTTTGAAGAAGGCCACCTTCTCAGAGAATTTCCCCCAGGTTTTACAAGTCCCTGAACTTGGAACTATTAACAAGTCCCTCATAGGAATTATGAAGCATATGCCGATTGGTGGGACCTGGAAGGCCACTAAGCCTTCTGATGTCAGTCACTGTAACAGTCACTTGGAGTGACCCCACATTCCCTGAGGCTCAAGTCCCTGAAGGACCTCTGTGGCTACCTTGGAAACTGGTAGCCAGAGGGATCTGTTTGTAGAGAAGCATAAAATCCAGGCTAAATAAGTTGGAACTTCACTCTTAGCAGAATGGAGAGCCACTGGAAAAATGTGTAGCCAGGTGACGGAGGGTGTGTAACTACATTCTCTTCAGAAGTACACTGTGAGGTAGTGGAGAGAACGGAGTCAGAGAACCCAGGTAGGCAGCTCAAGTCCAGGGTGAGGTAAGAAGGGTCCTGGGAGCCCAACCTAAATTCAGGCTCTTCTGAAATTCCCTTGTATTTCATAAGCGGTAGCCTTCATGACATGTCTGGGGGAAGTGAGTTTGGGGTTTGGAGGCAGATCTCTAAAGATGGCAGAGTAAGCCTCCGGTGTCCTGCCCTTCAAGTTCATGGAACTGAGGGATGGAAAGGGCTTCAGGGCCCCTCCCACCCTTCCCCACCCTTCTCCATGAGATCGTGAATAAACCAAGGCTCTGGCTCTTTCCTAATGTCTAGCCTTTTCTCCTGGGTTGGGGGTCCGTTTTGAGGTCTATTTTCCGAGTACTTCCTGGCTCCTGGTGGCTGACTCAGCTCAGCTGATGCTCTGCTAGGGGCGCAGACGCTGACTCAGGAGGACATCGAGGCCCTTTTCCCAGGCTCTCAGGAGAAGGGCAGGGGCCGGGCATGTGGTGGAAACTTCAGTGGTGCCTGGATGAACTGTTCTTTCCATTCCAGACCGGTCCTTGGGATGAGAAGTGGGGGTAGGAGAGGGTACATGTGATGTGTGAGCCACAGATGGAAAGAATGATCCTTCTGTCCAGTGGGATAGACCAGACCGGGCCTGGGAAGAGGATGTGGATTGTGTCACCAGATTTCCCACTTTTGGCTACTGCCCTAACTGGACTGCAGCAGGTGCTGTCTCTGCTGTGTTCAAGGCTTGAGAGGAGTTGAGCTCACTTTAGAGACAGACCTCCAGTGTCAGCCTCCCACCTGCTCCCACCATTTCTGGTATTGTTATTAAAAACAATTCTACTTCGCTGCCACCATGTCTCATACAGGCAGACACAGAGGCGTCCTGACCTTGGCGAGGTTAAAGGATAATAGAGGTGTGGGGGGTGACAAGAGTTGAGGGTGGGGGGAAGGGCAGGCGTAACTTGTGTTGTCTAGGGTGCTGGTACTGAGCCAGCTCTGCTGAAGGGCCTCAGGAGTTGGGACCAGAGAGATAGGGCTCCCTGAGTGCCCTGGACCCCGGGCATCTGTTCCTACCCTCCCCTTGGCCTCTGTCCAAGGAACTGTCTGGAGGGGAGACTGAAGGTAGAGAGTTGGTGGTGCTGAGGCCCTGGAGTTGCCAGAGCAAGTCCCGTGGGGATACCGTGTCTGAGCTTCTGGCTGAGGCCAACTTCCTGCTGACCCAGATGCCTGCCTTTTCCTGCAGGTTCCGAGGCTTCATCCTGCTACTCACCTTCTTCATTTATACCTGTTATCACATGTCCAGGAAGCCCATCAGTGTTGTCAAGGTGAGGCTGGCCTGGTGGTAAGGAAGAATGCAGGAGATGCTGGGCCCCAGCTGAAATAAACTCTGGTAGAATGGTCTGGAACTTGGCCCATAACCATCCTTATTCACTCAACCATAGTCAGGAGATGACCCCTTCCCATGGCCAAGCCCCATTCTCAGTAGTTGTTCTTCCTATGGAACTTTCCCTGTGTGTTCCTTTGGACAGCAGTGTTGCTGGCTGTGGGTGGAATGAGAGAGCAGGGACCCTGGGCACTATGGGCTCTGCTCATAGACTCCTCTTCCCCTTCACTGAGGGCCTGATGTGGCCACTTGCCCTATAACCAGTCACAGTAGGCAGGATGTCATGCCAGCCAAAGGAGCATGGAGCCCAGTGGGGAGGCAGTGGTGCTGGTGTGGTTGGGGAGGCAGATTGCTTGCTGATGACCCCTGACCCACGCATCCTATTGCCTTTTCAGAGCCGTCTGCACCAGAACTGCTCGGAGCTGATCAAGCCCATTAATGACAGCCACAGTCTCAACGACACTACGTGGTGCGACTGGGCTCCCTTTGGTACGAAAAGGGCAAGTTGTTCTTCCCCACTCCCCAGCTCCCTTCCCCAGGAAGAGTTTGTCCAGTGCCGGTAAGGACTTCTTGCAGGGGCAGCCAAGCACCAGCTTTCTGTCTCTGCCATCTGTTTTCAGACAAGAACAACTACAAGGAGTTACTGGGGGCCGTGGATAATGCCTTCCTTGTGGCCTATGCCATCGGCATGTTTATCAGGTAAGAGACTGGCAGAGCCTGTGACTGTCCCCGAGTCAGGGGGGATCAGAGCTGCTGCCTCCCCTTGACGAACCTGCAGGCAGCAGGGTTGAAGTGAAAAAGCCGATGCCCCCCCCCCCCCCAGGTGGAAATGAGACCAAGACTTAGGCACATACCACCAACCCCTGGCCATCTTCATTTCCTTACCATGGTCACCCGGCCTCCTCCGTCACCTGGCAGACAGACTCTTCTTTTCCTGGAAAGTCTTTCCTGGATGCTCCTTCTGAGGTTATTCTCTCAGATGACAGTGGTGGTGGTGTGGCTGGACAAATATGGCTTGTCCTGAACTGGGATCCTTCAAAGGTAGCCCTGCACACAGAGATGGCAAGGAAAACCACTCTCCTGTCCTGGGCCTAAATTAGCCCAACGAGCATGGCTTTTACATAGCAATCCTGGTGTTTGTTGCCAGGGACCAAAGATGAAAAGGTAGGGTACTGCTTTCCAAAGGCTCACAGCCTAATGGAGGTGCCCAACTCATCAGCAGCTGGTTACAAACCAGTATGGTGGCTCTCTGAGGGAGGTGGCTACAGGCCGCTCTGGGGCTCAGGGGTAGTCACCTCATGCCAGCTGGGATTAGAGAAGAGGGGTTAGGGAAGACTTCTGGAAGGAGATGATACTGAGGAAGAGCAGTGGAGAAGTAGCTGGGCAGAAGGACTAGCACAGGCAAAGAAAGGCAGGTGGGAAACAGCATGATCTGACTGGGGGTGTACTTCTAACAGCTTTAATAACAGAGTAAAATTTGAAGTAGTAGCAGGAGATGGGGCTGAAGAGCCAGGCTATTGTGTGCCAGATGCGGGCACAGGAGAGCCATTGAAGGTGGTACCCAGGGGTGTCATGTTCGGATATAGCCAGATATTTCAGACAGATCATTCTGGGCATGATGGAAGATAGTATAGATGGAGGACGAGACTGAAGGCCTGCTCACTCACACTTAGGAACGGATTTGACAGTGGCAGTGGCCCAGATGAGCTTTGAGAAGTTGAGTTAGAACAGCAGTAATAGAGCTGAAGAGAGCTGATGTCCTGGAGAACTATTTAAGAGGTAGGGTCTTGGAGGCTGAATTGCGAGGCATGGGAGGGGAGGCAGGAAGCAGGAAGCTCCATGGTCTCTGGCTGGAGGGGCTCAAGTTACTCACTCAGAAGAGGGGCTCACTCAGAAGATACTCACCACACTCACTCAGAAGAGGGGCTCAGGCCAAGGGACTGAGTGGGGAAGGAGAAGGGAGAGTTCAGAGTGTTGAGTTGCAGTTGTTTTGGGGGTACCCAAGTTAAGATGTCCAGAAGGCACCTGGTGTGATCCTGCAGGGTGAGAGATCAGGATGGAAAATATGTGTTTGGAGCTATTTTATATCTAGGTGGTAGTTACAACCATAAAACTGATGCAGGAAACTGTGCCCCAGGGAAAGTAAATGTCCAGTGGTGAGCCGAGGGGAGTGAGGGGAGGAGGCCACGGAGACACTTCAAGGAGCATGGTCAGCAGTGGCAGCTAAGGCAGGGAAGTCCAGTGAGTGGAGGCCGGAGAGCATCCCTGGCGTGTGGCAGGCAACACAGAGGTCATTGGTGGTCACCTGGGCCAGAGCTGTGTCAGTGGTGTGGCGAGGGAGGAAGTATGTGGCAGAGGTGAGGAGTGCAGATGGTGACTAACCACAAATCCTACTCTCTCTTCTCCAGCGGGATTTTTGGGGAGCGGCTCCCCCTCCGTTATTACCTTTCAGCTGGAATGCTGCTCAGTGGCCTCTTCACCTCGCTCTTTGGCCTAGGATATTTCTGGAACATCCACATGCTCTGGTACTTTGTGCTCATCCAGGTACGAGCCCCCATCTTGCATTCAGACCTCTGCTCCATCATGGGAAGGATTGCGGAGGCTGCTAGTCCTTCCCAGACACCCCCAGGTGGTGGCAGATTTGGGCTGGGGATAACTTCTTCACAGCCCAGTGCTCCTCTGTTGAGCCTTGGGCTCCTACTTCCCACTTCTCAGGATCACACAGATCCTCCCTAAGTCTGCACTGAGCACTACCCCGAGGTCCCTGAGATGCCTGAGGGGCTCGGTCTCTGCAGGGAAGGATCTTGGGCCAGAGGAGAAACCAACCTGTGGCATTAGGGTGTGTGTGAGGGAAGAGGGCACTTGCAGGGTGGGCGGTGGAGGCCCCTCGGCCTGGGAGGGGTCAGAGCTGGGAGTTTGCTGCCGGGCCCAGGCCTGTCCCACTAACTTCTGGTCTCCCTGCAGATCTGTAATGGGCTTGTCCAGACCACAGGCTGGCCCTCTGTGGTGACCTGCGTTGGCAACTGGTTCGGGAAGGGGAAGTGAGTGTGGCAAGGGAGGAGGAGAGGGGGGTTACCCTGGGAGGGCTGCGGGGAGTGAGGAGGTCACTCACGGTCCCGGTATAATTTCAGGGAGAAGGGTTAGAACATGTGTCTGTCTCGCTGACTTTCACGTTTAGTCACATTTGGTGACTAAAAAGCAGTGCTGATTTGCTCCTTGATGAGGTTTTAATCCATAAAAACAGGCGACCTTAGTTATGCTTTCGCCTCGTAACAGACAAATTCTTATCTTGCATGAAGATAAAAATGGAGACTATTAAAACTTTATTATTGTTGTTGTTGTTATTATTATTATTATTATTATTTTGTACTTGAACTGGCTTTCGTGCAAAAAAAAAAAAAAAAAAAAAAATGTTGCTTTAGAGCAGAGATTGTCCAGCTCAGCCCTACCGACATTCGGGCCTGGATCATTCTTTGCTGTGGGGCCACCTGACACACTGTAGGGGGTTTAGCAGCACCTACCCACTAGATGCCAGTAGCACACCTGGGGCTGGGCCAGTGCAAAATCTCCAGACTTTGCCAATGTCCCCTGGAGGCAGAGTGGCCCTGGTGGAGGACCAGCAGCCATAGTGGGGGTGGGGGTGGGGGGGCTTGATGTCCTCAGGACAGGGAGAGCTCCATCTGGAAGCCCCCGTGTGTGCTGCCTCTGGTTGCTGGCAGAGGGGAGCAGGACCCCAGGCCTTGTTGTCACTTGCTTGACACTAGGCAAGCCTTCTGCCTCCTCCCTGACTGGTTGTCTTTGGGCTTGGAGGCTGGAGGCAGCCAGCGTTTTGCACTTGGCCAGGGCAGTTGTGATGAACCCTGTGCTTCTCTGACTTATTTTTTATTTATTTATTTATTTATTTATTTACTCACTCTCCTCCCCTTCCTTTCCCCGCCATTGCTCCCTCCCCTCCAGGCGGGGGCTTATCATGGGCATCTGGAACTCACACACGTCTGTGGGCAACATCCTGGGCTCCCTGATCGCTGGCATCTGGGTGAATGAGCAGTGGGGCCTGTCGTTTGTGGTGCCTGGCATCATCACCGCTGCTATGGGTGTCATCACCTTCCTCTTCCTCATCGAATGTGAGCGGACCCCTCCCTCCCCACAGGGCTCAGAACTGAGCCTCCCGCTTCTCCTCTCGGGGTCTGAGAGAAGGCATCTGGCTCGAGGGGGAGGATTACTGGTCGTGGAGCTGGAGGACCTGTATGTGGCCCAGGACAGACAACCTCTCTGGGCCTCAGTTTTCTCATTTGTAAATTAAGAATAATAGCATCTACTTCCTAGGGTTGGGGGTTGGTTAAGGTGTCAGTGAGACGTACAGTTGGGACGCACGGACTGTAGTTGTGCTCGGCAAGTGCCAGCTGACTCTGAAGTGTGAGAAGGGGAGAGTGGGGGTGACGGGACACTCCCCATCCGCTGTCCTCTTCCCCATTCCCTGACAGCTTTCGGAGACAGAGCTAGGCCGGGCAGGGTGGCCACTTTGTAGCAAGAGAACGGAAGTCCACAAGGCAGTAGTGACCCAGGTGGTTGTTAGGGGAGCCAGGCCTAGAATGTGTCTCTCTAGCCTGGGTTGCAGGCTCTCTCGTGCTGGGAAGTAGACTGGCCACCTTAGGGAGCGGGGGCTGGCCCGCCAGGAAGCTTCTTAGCGGGTTGTTTTTTTCAGACCCCGAAGATGTGGACTGCACGCCTCCTCAGCACCACATGAGTGTGAGTGCCCCCAGCCCGACCCCCACCCTGCCAATCCATCCTCAGAGACAGGTCCCAGAGGGGACTAGGGAGTTGGAGGAGGGGCTCGTGCACCCACGGTTACCTCACGGGCTCAGTGTCAGGCCCTCAGGTTGGCTCCCCGACAGCCTGATTGGGCCTCGCCTGATGGCAGTCCAGTCCAGGAGAGGAGCGCATACCTCTTCCAGCCTGGGAACCCCTACCTCTCACGTGGCCTATACCTCCAGCTGGTGGGAGGCGGTACGCAAATGTGCTCACAGCAAGGGCTCATCTCTGTTCAGGATGGGTTGGAAGAGAACCAGCACAACCCTGAGGACCTTGGGAGTGGTCCCTACACTAACAAGGAGAGCAGCCTGGAGACCCCCGCCAGATGCTCCAAGGAGCCAAGCGCTCAGCCTGCCGCCATCAGCTTCCTCGGGGCGCTCCGGATCCCGGTGAGAAGAGGCTCTCTAGATTTCTCTGCTGGATGTCAGGAGATGGGGGGACGCTCGGGGTGACCTATGGCTTCCAGAATTTCTTTACATGAGATGCTTAGGGTGAATAGCCAACTTGGGGGGAGTAACATGGGAGGCCTGCCTTGACACAGCACTGGAGCATAGGCACATCGCTTTTACTGGGATTGGATGGAGGTGTACTTGAGGTTGCTTTGTGGCTAGGTGGTGGCAGCCCTGGGGTGGTGAGTCAGCCCCTGGGGCTACCCTGGGCCAGGGATCTCTTGTATCTCTTCCCTCATGCCTTCTGTTATGCTCTCCAGGGTGTGGTCGAGTTCTCTTTGTGTCTGCTCTTTGCCAAGCTGGTCAGTTACACCTTCCTCTACTGGCTGCCCCTCTACATCTTCAATGTGGGTAAGTAAAGGGGAAGAAGAGGTGAGGATGGGGGTCTCTGAGGAGGCCAAGGCCATCTTTGGCAGGGAGAGGAAACCTGTCATGGGATGTGCGTGACTCCAGAGTATGGGCAGGATGTCTGCTGAACCTCTCGTAGGGCAAAAGGAGACTTAAAAAAAAATTTGGTTAAGTACGAAGTTAGACCTTGTACATGGCCTCGGAGACCCCAATGCCAGCCACCTCTCCTCCTTGGAGATTAGGAACACCCAAGTTTTATTCTGTAATCCTGCCTGACTTCTCTAGCCTTAAGTACAGGGGCACCCACCTCAGGCCTGCTTGGCTCCCAGATGAGTAGATAGATGGTGCTAGGAAGGATCTGCCTTTGAATGCCTCCCCAAACCCCAGGAAGAGGGCCTAGTGAGCTACCCACCGCCTGCTCTTCTCACCCCAGGGGCTGCCGGGAGCCTCCTGGGACGGATGGCTTGTGCCTGGGTCAGCTGCACTGCCCTCCCCTGGGCCCCCTCTCCCCCGCCCCTGACCGCAGAGCCCTGCAGGGCTGAGGCCCTCTGCTCCAGGGCTTTGCTGCTCCCTCCAAGCCCTGTGGGAGGGCCAAGGCTGCTTTACATGCACCATACTTGCTCTGAACGGAATGCTGCAAGGCCAGATTATGCAAGGCCAAATCCCAGCTCATATCTTGCCCAACAGCCCTGTCATAGGGCCTCTCTCAAAGATAGAAGTAGAGCATCAGGGTGGCTCCGTGGACACTGTGACTCTTTGTTTTGTGGCCTTGTATGAGTCAACCTTGAGGGTTAAGCTACAACTCAAGCTTCTGGACATTCCTTTTTCTAATCCTAGGACAAGGGCTAAGACCTGAGGTCCCCATTTGCCTGTGAGTCTCCTTCCTGGCTCTGTTTATTAGCAGAGGCCTCAAATGGGTGGGAAGGCTCCTGGCAGAGGAGGCCGGTTGTTCAGGAGCAGAGCAGGAATGTGGCTGGTTGAGCTGCGGCTCAGTGAGAGTTGTGTCCCCAGGGTAAAAGTGGCCCAGTGGGACAGGGTTCTTATGGGCCAGATCCCAGTGCTTTCAGGGGAAGGCTTTTCCAAGGGGTCAAGGCCAACCTGCAGGGGGAGAAGGAATTACAGGATGGGATGGAGGGGCAGAAAGGGTATCCAGTCCAAAAGTGCTGCAAATTTACTTGTGACCCTGGCCAATGACTTCCCTATGAGTCTTCACTCCTTCATCTGAAAAAGGAGGAAGTGGACCGAATCAGGTGCTCTATAGGGGTTCTTATGGCAGTGGCACTCCAGGACGTTTGCTCCGAGCCCCCAGGTCTGACCACATGTTTGTATTTTGCATAGCTCATTTCAATGCCAAACAGGCTGGGGACCTGTCTACCCTCTTCGATGTTGGTGGCATCATAGGTAAGGCCCTTCCCTGTTCTGCCTCAGGCTTCATTCTCCTTTTCTCTTGTGGGGGTGCAGAAGGACGGGACGGGGCCAATGTGACATGACCTGGGCAGCTCCTGCCCAGTTGGGTGGCCCTAAGAAAGTTGGCTCTTGAGTTTGGTCTTCTCATGAGCAATGGGTGCCAGGAGGGCTTGAGAGGGGGAAGCTCTGCTGGTTCTGGATGCCCATGCCCAAGCTAGCACCAGGTAGAGGATGGGGCAAAGCTTGGGGTGCCATGTAGTGGGAGGCCATGGCCATACCTGGGGCAGCAACGTGTGAGTTGGTTTGTGTTCTAGGTGGCATCATGGCGGGGCTCATCTCTGACTACACCAATGGCAGGGCCACCACCTGCTGCATCATGCTGATCTTGGCTGCCCCCATGGTGTGTATAACCTCAAGAGTGAAGCACATGTGCTCACGTGGACTCGTGCAGGCTGTTGAAATGTGTGCACACCCGGGCATTTATGCACACGCCTGTCTCTTTGCGTGTGTGTCCATCCTTGTGCACACCCAGGGGCGGGGGAGAAGCCAGGGTGAACACAGGAAAGAGATTTGGACTGAGAATTTTGGAAAGGGATTAGCGACGACTTGGCCTTGGTGGAGAAAGGGGAGGCCAGCTGCTAAAGTTCTTGGTCAAGGAGAGTATAGGAAATTAAGGTTAGGTAAGAGAGAAATCTTTGTGAAAAAAAGGGCAACAGTATATTACCATGTGTTGGATCCTCCATCCCTGGGACATTTAAAGACCAAGAGGTCTGGGTTCGAGAAAGAAAAGGAGTAAGGTGACCTCTGAGGTTCCCTGGCAAGAGGGGGTGTGCCAGACTTCTGGGCTCCATCTAACCCAGGCAGCCCATGGGGAAGCCTGGGCATGACTGTCTCTCCCCTCTCCCCTCCCAGATGTTCCTGTATAACTTCATTGGTCAGAGTGGGATTATCAACTCCATAGGTGAGGGCATGGATGCAAGTCCTGGCAGCCCACAGGAAAAGCCTTGCCTTGGGGACCCCAGGAAGCTGGTTTGGGGACATCGGTGGGAAGCACAGGGAAGTGGAGGTTCTCAGCCTGATGCCCGGAGGGGGTGGTCTCACCTGCTTTGGGGCTGGGGCTGGTGGCGGTCCCTCATCCCTAACCAGCTGTCTCTGTTACTGCCTCAGTAATGCTGATCATCTGTGGGGCCTTGGTCAATGGCCCTTACGCGCTCATCACCACTGCAGTCTCTGCTGACCTGGTAAGCGGGCTGCCCCCCTGGGGCCGGGGATGACTCTGGGGGCTTGGTCAGGGCCTGGGGGCTCCAGATCCATTTCTCAACATCCCTACCCCCTCCCAGTGCACAGAGATCCTGGCATATGAGATCTTCAAAGTCCTTCAGAATCTGTCATCGGCCCCTGGCCTTTTCTCTCTACTCCAAGCCCAATTGCTGCCTTTCCCCAAGTTAGCTCCACTCCCAGCCCTGGTCCTGCCTGGTGCTGCCTCTCCATTTGGGCCTCCCCGCTCCATTCTCTCTCCCCAGGGAACTCACCAGAGCCTGAAAGGCAACGCAAAGGCACTCTCCACCGTCACGGCCATCATCGACGGCACTGGGTCCATAGGTCTGTGACTCTAGCTTTTGGCTCCTGGCGGCTGAGCCCTGAGCCTTGTTTTTAGCACATTTCTTGGAATGCTGCCCACAGGTGGGCAGGGAGGTTCAGGGCCCCTTGTTGGGTTCCCTTCTCTGACATTGTGTTCTTTGCAGGTGCGGCTCTGGGGCCCCTCCTGGCTGGCCTTATTTCACCCACAGGCTGGAACAATGTCTTCTACATGCTCATCTCTGCCGACATCCTGGCCTGCTTGGTACGAGTTCTTGGGGTACACACATGGGCACTGGTGGGAGTGAATGTCCTGTCCTGCCAGGCTAGAACCCGGGAGGTCCAAATCATTGGCCGTGAGGGGCTCTGGAACATGAGAACAGCTGCCTTTCACTCAGAACCACTTTCCTCCCATGAGTGAGCCCCTGCCAGGTGAAACTGTGCCCACAACCTTCCTTCCTGCCAGCCCCCTGGTCACCTAGCACCCGGGACTACCCATGTGTTCATTGCTAATATTTCCCTCCCTTCCCTTGGGTACTCGAACTCCCTACAGCTCCTCTGCCGGTTGGTGTACAAAGAGATCCTAGCCTGGAAGTCATCCCTGGGCAGAGACAGAGGGTGAGTCCTCCAGACAGCTATAGCTGTATCCCCAACCTTACCTCTTGTGGGCATTAAAACCAGTGCTCTGGTGCTCAGCACCCAGTCTGAGCCCACCTGTAGCCCAAAGTGGAGCCAGACCCTGGATGTGCTCCGTGGCCCCCCCACCTCTACCCCCAACCCTGCTAATGTGTCCTCTGTTGTCCCCATATGTCTCCATAGCTCTAGTCTGGCCCTAACCCACCCGCGATAGTATTTTCCTCAAGTCCCATGACTTTTGTGAGTATTTTCTTCAAGTTGGTGACTAATGTGCCATTAGAATGGGGCCTGCATGCAAATCCTCTCCCCTCCACTGTGATTTTTCCAACTTCCTTTTTGTTTTTCTTGGGGGCCAACTCCAAAGACTCTCTCCCTGAGCAGAGCATGGTGCTTGGGATCTGTTTCCTAAGGAGCCTGAGCTGCCACAGAGGTTGGCAGACTCCTCTCCTTAGGGCTTTGGATGTACCCCGAGGACAGAGGCAGGATCCAGGGAAATAGTTTTCCCTCTGAACTCGGACTCTGAGCCGTACGTACCTCCTGAAGTTCAGAAACCGAGATCATCCGGCCCCTCTGCCTGGGGTGTACAGAAAAAAGCAACTACCAATCAAAGCCTCTGGGAGAAAATTCCGATCAAGTCTCGGTGGTTGGCCTGGTGTGTTCTCTGTGTACTGCCCACTGGTGGCGGGTGTGGAGGCCGCACAGATAGGCTAGTGGCTGAGGCAGAGCCAGCAAGAGGTTGGGCTGTGTGCTGGTGCTGAGGGTAACGCTCTCTCTGGCCTTTCTGGCTCTCCTTTTGAGCAGGAGGCTCTGGCTAATGAGCTGGCTGGAGCTGTGGACCTGGTCCTAGATGGTAAATGTGTGGAAGAAGCCCCTGGGGTCATGATGACCAGCATCGTATCTGGGGAAGCACTCCCACTTACGGATGGCATCTTCCAGGTTCAGGGGGAGAGGAACTGAGAGCAGGAGGCATTAGCAGAGTATCTATCTGCCTGCCCTGGAGGAGGGGGCAGAGGATCGGTGCTCCTCCCTTCTGCCTTCCCCAGGCCAGGCCTGAGGGGAGGCTGGGAGAGGAAGAAGGAAGCAGGAAAGGGGGATGAATACTTGGTAAGCATCTGCTCTGTGCCTGGAACTGAGTCTGACTTCAGACATACCCACTTATCTCTCAGCAACTGTGAGGTTGGTTCTCTGATCTCTAGATGAGAGGCTCAGAACTCATGGAATGTGCCTAAGGCCTTCAGCTTGTCCCAGCAGAGTCTGCTTTGCTCTGTACTGCTGCCATCCTAGGCTGGGCCTTGTCTGCAGAAGGCCAGTGTGTGGGGGAGCGGAAGAATGTACTAGGGTAGAGGGAGCACTGGGCCTAGAACCAGAAATCCCTGGGCAATCCTGACTTCTCTGCTCACTTTCATTTATAAGACCTTGGGCGTATCCTCTGAGCCTCCACATCCTTATGTGTATAACATGGAGGTGCTTATCCCTAAATACCCGACAAGATCGATAGGAGGCTGCGATGAGACGGGATATGTGATACTGCTTTGTAAAACTGTCAGATGTGGTACAAACGTTGTAAGGTTTTCGCTATTATCCTGGCTTGCTGAAGAGGTGTGAGGGCTCCCTAATGGTAGAGAATAGGGATGAGAGGCAATTATTAAGGGACCCTACAAACCCATCTTCCCTGCTCGGACCATTGGCTTATTAACCTGTGCCTCACTTTCTCTTCCACTGCCCCTCTCTCCTGCAGGTATAAAGAAATATGAGGCCTTGATTGGAAGAGAGGCACGGAGGGCCCCAGCTGATTCCCAAAGAGCTCTCCCCCTCCCGCCACCAGGGGCAAGACTATGGAAACTGCCAGCGATGGCTGATGGAAGCCTCTTGACCTAACACCAGCCAGCCCACAGGGCTGCTAAGGGGCTAGGCGATTCTCCATGGGAAGGGACCGCCAACATGGGGAATGGAAGACTCAAGGGCCTGCGCTCTGGAAGCCGCAAGCAGAAAGGATGGGGATCAGAGCTGAGCGGTGTCTCCAGCTTGCTAAGGGGAGGATATGCTTAGACTCCAGCTTGTTCAGATTCCAAGACCGAAGGCAGAGGCTTGACATGGACTAAGGCTTGGCAAAGGTGTGTTCTCCTTCCCGTGTTCAGTTTGAACCTCCGTGACCAGCCTGTACCTGTCGGTGGATTTCCGACCCTGTTTCGAAGCCTGTTTCACTTGGCTTCTTCATCCACCAGCCGGTTTTCTCGTGTATTCCCCCACGTTGGAAAGTCTTCTCCCTTGCATTTGATCCTGTCTCTAACTCCTGACCTGAGTCGATTAAAGTGTTACTGCTATATCCTCCGGGGCCAGGACTAGGGAGACGCAAGGGAGGTGCCAATGGTGCAAAAGTTAGGGAGGCATCACTCTTGGGCTTGGGCCTGGGCCTGCGCCGCCCTGGAGAGTGAAGGCCTCCCTTGCCTCAGTCTCCTGCCAGCCCTCTGCGTCCCCAGGGGAAGAGCAAACACCAGTGCAGTGCTGGGGAGGGAGGGAGGCATGACTGAAAACACCAGCGTGTGGATGGTAGTTGCAGAGTGCTCACTGCTTGCTAGCCCTACTCCAGGAACGGAGCAGACGGTGGACACAGAGCAACTGCCCTGAGCACAGGCACCAGCGCGACGAGACTAGCAGGAAAGAAGGCTGCGTGGTTCATTCCCGCAGCTGTCACATGTGTAGATGCCTGGAGCTCTCTGCATGTTTCTCCCCCATGTTCCCCATGTACTTATCCCAGTCCCCCCTCCCCCAATCCTGGAATGCTGCCTGCCAGGCCGGCTCTTGGCGTTTCTCCCCGTCCTCCGGAGCCACCCATCAGCACAGTACAGATTCCTGTTGCCCACTGTGCCTGTGCTTGCCCTCATTAGGGCCTGGCCCAGTCGCATGGGTTGTTGGGGTCCCGGGACCACGGGGTTCGTGTACTGGGGCTGCTTACAGCGGGCATTCCCTGGGGAGATGCTCATGGCCACACTGATGACTCGCGGGTCAAATGGGGAGCTGGAGCCACATACCAGGTACAGCCATCACATTCACTGGGACACCTGGGCCAGGGCAGCACTGAGATAGGTGGCGCCCACTGCTGCGGTGACACACCGGTAAGCCTTAGACTTGCCTGCCGCTCACCCTGACTTGGAGCCAGTCAGGGACCTTGTCCTCGGGAGCCCCAGGGCCAGGCCTTACGTCTAGCATTCTCAGATGCTTCTTTCAGAGCAGACACTAGATGGTGCCACCATCCCCCGGCAAAGCCTGGCATGGGCCACACACCGTTCCTGCTTCCAGATGGGGAGGCGGGAGCAGAGGGTGCTTCGTTAGCCAACTTTCAGCCTTCTTTCCACTGCACCAGGTCGGGGTAGGAGGCCTGGGAGACCTCCTCTGGTGGTGGGGGACTTCCGCTTCCCTGGCCCCACCACTGACTACCTTTAAGCCTGTGTCCTCATGGAGAGAAAATAGTCCTACCCTTGCCTACCTCGAAGGACTGGTGTGAAGGGAGAGGAGTCAGTTGTCAACACACTCCCTGCCCCCCAGGAGCTTGTCTGGGGGGAGGGATAAGTGAGAAATATGAAAACAATAGGAGAAAAACACTGGAGGTAGTGACTGGAGCGGAGACATCCCTCCCTATGCCTGAAGGGAGAGGGGCCGGAGGGTGGGTGATCCCAGGGCAGGAGGAAAGAATGTGTAAGGTGTCAGAAGGAGGAATGCCTGGGACTTGGGCAGGTGGTCAGTTTGATAAGGTCTGGAGGGGACCTGGAAGAGGGAGGGAGTTAATACCAATACAGAGCAAGCCCCTACAAGTGCAGCATGAGGACTGGAAAAGAAACAAGAGGTGCCAGCTGGTGCCTGGGCCCAGGGTAGGCATGGCACCTGCGATCAGCAGAAGGCTTGTGGAGCTCAACGCCTGGCTCAGAAATGAGGACTTGGGCTGTGGGAGGGAGTTTGGGGGAAACACCAAAGGTGGAAAAACCCCAGCCCTGAGATCTGTCCCTCTGCCCTCGTCTCCCAGGTCCCAGGTTCTCTGCCCTGCTTCAGCTCTGTGCTCGGACCGTTCCCCCACAAGCCTGCTACCTGCCTTCTCTCTGGGCCTCAGCACTCACTTGGGGCTAATGCAGGAGCATTACGTTAATTAGTTATTCATTTAATTTAACTTCACATTTGGTCTCAATTAAGCTTAAAGTGTTCTTCCTTATAGATGTTACAATAGCACTTGTAATTAAAAAGCAATAACTCTTTGCATTTCTCCTTTAGAGAGCCATTGGGAGGCTGGGGTGGTGTGTGGTTGGGGGGGCGGTGCGGGAAAGAAGTAATGAAAAGAAAGGGAACCCTTGGCACTCTGAGGCTTTCAGCAAGACTGAATTTGGGGGAAAGGAGACTCAATACATCATGGGTGTGGGGTGGGGGCCTTGGGGACCAGAGAGTGCTCCTGGAGATAAGGGGGCAGTGAGGTGGGGAGGGTGGAAGGAAGCTATCCTTAGACATGGAGGGTGGGGCCTGATATTCTGTGGCCGGCAGAACAATGCCCCCGCCCCCAAAGATGCTCACAGCCTAATTCCCGGGGCCCGTGAATATGTTAAGCGCAGATGTGATTAAGGACCATGAGATGGGGAGACTATGCTGGATTATCAGGGTGCACTCCTTAATCAAAGAGGCAGGCAGGAGTGTCTGTTGTCGGATTAGAAGATGCTGGCTCTGAAGACAGAGAAGGGTATACTGACTGGTGCAGGAGTGTGGGCAGCCTCTAGACACTAGAAAAGGAAAGGAAATGGGATTCTCCCCGAGAGCCTCCAAAACCTTTATATTAGCCTCGTGAAACCTATTTCAGATTTCTGATCTCCCAAACTGTACAATAATAAATCTGTATTCTTCGAAACTGCCAAGTTGGTGGTAATTTGTTACTACAGCAGTAGGAAGTTATTACGTGTTCCCAGTGTAAAACTGGGACATCAATTTGAAGACAGAAAAACCAAAGAAATCCCCAAAGATTAAAAGAAAACAAGTGGAGGGGATGGCTATGTAGCATTTAGGTACAGCATAAACGCTACCCACGTTAACTACCCTGAGTTCTTCTGAAGGCAGGGCCTGTACTAAATGCACATTCTTCAGGATTCCCAACATGATGTGATGAATACCAGAAAAAGAAACTTTCTTGTTCTGTGGTGTTGGGCTCAGATTTTGATCCCTGTCATTTCTTCGGTCCCAAGAAACTGAGACAAGAAAGGTGTGTGTTGGGGTGGGGTTGGGGGCTAGGGTTCTGGAAACTTTTTTCCTTGAGTAAACGGCAACCACCAATAATGATGTTAGAAAGAGAGATCAAGAAACAAATACATTCTTGGTTTGTGGCTTTGATTCTTCCAGTGGCGCTTCTGAAAACCATCCCAAGTATCAAACATTCCAGTGGACCGTGCTTAAGAGAGAGATGGCTGTGTGTGTGTCCTTGAAAACTCCATCTATGGGCTGCTCCACTGAATCTCTCTCTCAGCCACTGAGGAGCCAAGTCCAACAGGGCAAAGACCCACCAAAAACACAGGGTGGATGAGAGCACTTGTCTGTGAGGTCCTATGTAGCTTTTGTCTCTTTGTCTCGGACTCTTGCCCAATCCTAAGATTCTGGGTTTTCCACTAGACTCAGTTGCTGCTTTTTTGGTATTTCTATCAACTGGATTTACATCACTTGACCTTGGTCCCTGGTTTTTCTTTATTTTTATTTTATGGAGCAAGATAGTGTAATATAAAGTATGTAAAAGCTTAGACTGGAGCCAAACCATCTGATTTGAAATCCTGACTCCTATTTAACCTTGAGCTAAGTGACCTCAAGCAAATCACCTCACCACTCTGTACCCTGTCCCCATCCGTGAAATGGGGATAGTAAGAGTACCTACCTCATAGGGTTGCTTATGAGGATGACTTAATATTTACAAAGCATTTAGGAAAATGCTTAGAACACATTTGGTAAATATAATGAAAATTGTGATTTCGGCCTGTGAGGAATAGAATATTTCCAAGTATTGGGATGGAAACAGAGAATAAAGATTGAACCCTACGAACTATGAAATCCTGTCCAACCTTGACTTTTTGCGCTCCTGTGAGGATAATCAACACTTCATTTCCATACCGTTTCCACATCTGGAAACTTGCTCCTATGTGACAACAGCCAAATACTTAAAGGTTTAAGCCAAGAAGTTATGACAAAATATTTATTATTTGTACTGTAGATGTTAACTAGAGATTCTTTAATGAAAGTTTTACCTTTTTTAGACACGGGTTAGGGAAAAGATGGGTACCAAGAGCTAAAAAAATAGTATTAACCAATGTAGAAACAAGGAGTTGTTTGACAGCCAAAAATGATCTTTAAGTTATCTGAAGAGTGAGATGTCAGGAATCCCCATGTCAAGTTGGAGCCCCACTAACTAGGGAAACTTCTAAAATCCCTTTCACCTCTCTGCCTGTTGTTCTTCCGTAAAATAATTGCAGCAGGTTTCTTTACATGTTGAAAAAATATCAAAGTAAAATAAAAATTTCTCAACTGAAGCAGCAACGAAATGGTTGATGGAACAGTTTATGTCTTAGAGAAGTTCTAGAACAAGACATGGATTGCTTTATGTTAGAATAAAAACATTAAAAAATAATTTGGTGGCTTTTATCCAGGGATGGTTAGGAAGACAGCCTAGACAGCTCAGAGGCTACTTCTTAGGCTAGTCTATCCCACCAGGACTGATGCTTTATACCCAACAGGTACACAGTAGATATTGAATGAATGGCAGTGCATGCTGGATGAAGCATGACTGAATGGCTATGCATTCTCTCGTACCTGAACTTTGGTACAATAATTTTGATGAATTTTTAGATCAAATAGCTGATACCATGTGTCAGTAAAGAATGTTAATATTACTCCCATTTTGATAAACGAGAGATTTTAGGAACTTGTCAAAAAATGACCTAGGAGGTGTGTTTTGTGGGCTTGAGGGACTTCTAACATATATCACACAGCACTATCTAGCAGACTAGATCAATGTCTCCATTGTGGGGTAGTGTGCCATCACTTTTGTCAGGATACAATTTTAGCTAATTTAGCTTTTGTCAGGATACAATTTTAAGAGGCTATGAAATCATCTACTTTTTATGTGGAACTCTTGATTTGCTCTCCCTCTCCAACTTGTAAACAGTGGGGATCACCACAAGTCTCTCGGCTACAGGATCCTCTCTGGGTAAGGAACAGTATAGCACAACCTGCTCTAAGGCCATTGATCAAAGAATGATGAATGGGACATTAAGATGACCTCTAAGCCCCGTCTCTAGGAAGGCAGTGGGCACAAGGGGTGCCATATTAGACATTGTAGGGGTGGCCCATGTAGAACTCTCAGTGAAATTCACGTTTCAGCCTTCTACTTCTTATCCCACACACAGGGGGTTGGCCACGACTGCTCTGAGCATGAAGGTAGAGAGTAATCTATCATTTCCCCACACTTGGTAGTTATGGATTTGGGATCTATAGGAGGCAGGCCAACCTAAAATACTTTGTACAAAGTATGTATTTTTTCCCCTGTCATTTATACCTGTGCAAAACACACACACACACACACACACACACACACACACACACACGCATTAGGTAGCCGTGGTATTTGGGAAGGGATTTAGTTTCCAACCTTCACACATTTTCCCCTGTGTAGGCAGTCACCCAAAACTTCATAGCTATTATCCATTGATCTCAAAGTTGGACACCTTTGTTTGGGAACAAAAAGGGATGATTCAAGGTCAAGATCTACAAATTTTCCCAGATTTGATTTGTCAGCAAGTCTCTCAGGAGGTGACAAATGGCAGCCCGTGCTTGTTAGGAGTCCGTGCTCCACTTGGGCTGGTTCAATGTCTCTGCACAGAGACTCACAGGTATCTGGAAGCTTCAGTGCAAGTGTTCAGAGAGGAGGACAAAGCCTGACTCCCAGCTTGCCCAACTTCCCTCCATATGTTTGCATTCTCCTTTCTCCCCTCCAATCTGGTTGGAGGGATATTTCTTCTTTCCTTACCTGTGGGCCCTAGGCTAGACGAAGAGACGATTTCCTTTGAATGGTTCTATGGCAAAGCCTTATCTGCAAAGGTTTTCTGAACTGAACAAGATACAGTTCAAATGCAGAAATAAATATATCTGGCCCTCACCAGCCCATGACTCCCAAAAGTCACCCATTCTCTCCTCTTTTAACTTAGAGCTTAGCCCCCACTGGGGTGGTGGGATGGGATCTTCTCTACACTGACAAGAGGATCCAGGAGAGAAAGTGAAGGAGATGTGGCCCTGACTTCCTCAAGCTCTCAAAGTCCCACAAAGCTCAGCGTGTTTTCTTTTCAGTCCAGAGACAGGCCCTGGAGTCTGTTACGCCTGGGCACACACACTGGATGTTATATGATGCCTGGGCAAGTTAGTTCATCTCCTTAAGCCTTAATTTTTTTCTACTTTAAAATGGAATGATAAAAATAGATAATAATCTATAATAATTACATGTATAACATATATATTATATATATAATCTTTAAACCTAAAATTTAAATAAATTGGGTTTCAGGGTAACTAGTGTCATATTGGCATAAAGTACGTGCTCAAAGTTCTCCTTCCAACTTGTTTTCTGGTTCTTAATTTTAAGTCAGAAGATCCTTCTTCATTTAGTTCTAGGGAGTCAGGACAGACTTCCAAAGTAGAAACAGCCCAGAGCCCCTCCATTTAATGACAAATCTTGGGTGATCTAGGATTTCAGATAGGCATAAAGTTGTATCTATTCCTAGGAACATACATTTCTTACCAGCTTTGGAGAAAGAGCTACAAAGATGAAAAGAAATGATAATAATCCAAAATGGACTTTATAGTAATTAAAGAAGGCACACAAAGGCTACCAAATCCTGAAAGAATCCAGAGATCCACAGAAACAAGACAAACAATCAACATTTCCATACCCTTCTTCTAATCCCCAAGCAAACTTGAAATATAGAATACAGACTGAGAAAGTCTTGGCCAAGAGTCTGAGGTGAAAGTCGGTCCTTCGGTTGTTTATTGCTTTATTATAGCAGAGAGAAGTGACACCCATTTCTTGTATAGATTCTGTGACACCATATGCACACTGGTCAACAACCAACATCTGGGTAAGTCTTCCAACTCATCACATTAAAATAAGCTTTCGAACTTGGAGTGCCTTTCCTTTCCAAATGATCCCAACCTTGTAACTAAGAATCTTGTGTATTATCAAAAGGATGAGATTCTTCTGTCTACTGGACAGGGGAAGCCAAAGTGCTCCTTTTCCCAAAATCCACTTAATGATGTCTTGATTGAAAATCAACCAGAAGCAGATCACTCTCTTTATTTCCCTGTCAAAACAGAAAACCTGAGGAACAAGTGCTAAGAAGATAGCAGTATCCCTCGGAAGATGGTGAGAATCGCCTCTGTAGGGCCAATTTTGCAACCCCATTTTTGGAATCCAGGATTCAAGAGATTTATCCTAGTCATGAATGGATATTTCTCTGATCTTAAGGCATGAAGGCTGTCAAAACAAGGCTCTGAACAGTACCTTTCTGCTCATTAATGACATCAAAAGCGAAGGACAGAACAGGGTCTTGGCTTTCCTGAATAGTGCTCAGTAGGACCGCAGTGGTTTGGCATAGATTGGCTCCAGGATATGATGAATGAGAACCAAAAAGAGGCCTCCAAGGAAGACAGCAGTGAGGAAAGCCAGCAGGACATAGCGGCCAATGAAAAAGGAATCCACAATCTGCAGAAAGAAACATCAAAAAGGAAATTACTATCACTTCAGCACCCTGGTTGTGCTCATCTGAAATCTTTGATGAGTGGGCCCAGAGTCTGTTTGTATTTGTGACTTCCAGAAACATCCTGATCTGAGTCTCTTCTGTAAATGGTTGGGAAATAACTCCCTGAGCTGGAAATACAAGATAAAGAAAAGATTAATGAAGTACAGGGGGGAAAAAAAGGCTCGATATAGGAGGTTTCATAAACACTCCAAAGACCTTAGATGAGCTCTTTTATGTTCTGAAATCAGTTATCTGAAGGAGTTCATGAGAAGCTTGCTTCCTTGGTCTTAGAAAGTCTCATTTTTGTTGTTGTTAACTTTTTATTATGGAGAATTTTAAATATATATAAAAATATAACAGCATAATAAACCCCCTGTATCCAAGATCGAAGCCCCCAACTCATCAACCTGCTGCTGTTTCAGGAGGGCTCATTTTCAACGTTTATTTATTTTTGGGACAGAGAGAGACAGAGCATGAACGGGGGAGGGGCAGAGAGAGAGGGAGACACAGAATCGGAAACAGGCTCCAGGCTCTGAGCCATCAGCCCAGAGCCCGACGCGGAGCTTGAACTCACGGACCGCGAGATGGTGACCCGACTGAAGTCGGACGCTCAACCGACTGCGCCACCCAGGCGCCCCAGGAGGGCTCATTTTCAAAATGGAAAGGTGATTCTTGAAAATTTTCATCAGAAGTGTCCTGAACCCTAACATTCATAACCCAGTACTCCAAGGGTTAGGTTAAATGACCTTTTGCCTGAGACAATAAAATCCTTACAGGATAAATAACGTGCCCTAATCATACAGTTGGCTGTCTGGCAACCAGTCATACTTGAGGCCCCAAAGCTGTTGGTCTTTGCTGACAAAACCTATACTTCAGAGTTGGCTCTGCCCACTTGTCCACTGTCCACTGCCAGGGCTCTACTCTCCCCAGACCCAAATGGTCCCAATGCTTAAATTGGGACAGGAAAAAACAACTGAATTTATCGATCTAATGGAGAGGGAATATGAACCAAATGACAGGGTGATTTCACAGCTTCCCAAAGGGAATAGAATCCCAAATGCTTGAAAGGCAATGGAGGTAGACAGGATAGTGACCCAAAAATGTCTACATCCTAATCTCCAGAAATGGTGAATATGTTAGATTACATGGCAAAGGAATTAAGGTTGCTGATTGGCTGACCTAAAAATAGGGAGATTAGCCTGAGTTATCCAATCCAGGTGGGCCCGGTCTAATCACATGGGTCCTTAAACATGGAAGAGCGAGGTGGAAGAGAAGGTCAAAGAAAGAGATGTCAAGATGGAAGTAGAGTCAGTGGGATGTTACCTTGCTGGTTCTAAAGATGGAGCCAGGGGGCCACTAGCCAAGGGTGGACTCTAGAAGCTAGGAAGGGCAAAGAAACAGATTCTTCCCCAGAACCTCCAGGAAGGAGTACAGCCCTGCCAACCCCTTGATTTTAGCGCAGTGACGCTGCATTTGGACTTCTAACTTACAGAACTGTAAGACAGTACATCTGTGTTGCAAACCTAAGTTGCTGATTTGTTACAGCAGCAATAGGAAACTAATACAGTGGCAATACACAAAGTACCTGTCAAGTCCTAGCGCTGCTCTGATTGCTGAGATCCAAAGATACCAAGAAGAAAAGGGCCGCTCCAGAGACTACCCCAACAGCCAACTTACAACAAAGGTCAGTTTGATAAAACAGCTTTAACATAACTTTGACCTTGGCTCCAGTACTGAACAAGTCTCTTGCGGGCTACATGTTTGCTCGTTTGACACGTTTCACTTTTTAATTAGCCAATTAGCAGGCCTTGGGTGCAGAAGGCCCAGGTCATGTATTATTGATACAGTATTGAGCCAGGCTGCTGCAGGGGCCAGTTCTCAAAACCTGAAAATGAGAACACAAATTCTGCTGGCCACGCTGACAGACATATTTTGCTCAAACCTCATTCTTGTCTCCTGGGTCTGAAACTCCTATGACAGAGGATAGAGGAATTAAATTCGAAACAGTGTTTGCTCTGTGTCCTTCTTCGAATATTCACATCTGCAGCAATCCAGAAATATAGTTGCCTTCATCACTCTCTCCCTTTCAGACAGGGAAATGGAGGTGGGAGTCTATTCCTGGCCCCCACACGTGGTACTTACACTGACAGGGTGGTTTTCAAATGCTGATAAACACCTGACGTGTATGGAAATAATTCCTTAAATTTGTGTGGTTCCTTGGACTTTTCAGAGCAAATTGCCTCCCTTTTGCCAGGACTAGTCCTAGATAGAGTTAGAAATGTGTTCCAATTTTAGTTCAGAAGTTGTATAATTTTGTGTACTGTTGTCTGGTGTCAAATACTCACCCATGAACTCTCTGGGATGGCCCCCAATATTCTGTTGAGTCCCCAACAATGAAGGTTTTGCAGACAGACCTCAGCTTGAATCCTTGCTCTGCCTCTTCCCATATATGTATGACCTTGGGCAAGTTACTTTAACCTCTTATAGCCTCAGTGTCCTTACCTATAAAATGGGGATAATAACAGCACCTACTTCATACTATTTAGGCTTGTCTTAAGGTTTAAGTGAGATCATGCAAACAACGTGTTTAGCAAACAACCTCACGCACAGTAACCCCTTAAACAATATTAGCTATTATTATTACCACTTTAAAAATGAAAATGGGGGGTTGGGAGGAGCTTCTAGAAGGTAGATGGGAGGTAGGAAGTCAATGCCATTACCAAGATCTGAGGGTAAAGTCAGAGCCCCAGCCCAGAATGGACTAGAATAGGTGGGGTCTCCAGAGAAGGGCTATGAGAGGTTAACAAGCCCCCTAGAGAGGTGGGTGCTGGCAGATGGTGTTCCAGGAACTAGGGCCAGCTGATCTCCCAGACTACTGTCAATACTGAATTCACCTGTCTCTACAATTACTGCTTTCCACAGAAATTCTCTTTCCCCACTGATCTCTACGGAAAGTACTCTCTTCACATCACAAGTGGAGAAAATCAAACACGGGGAGGGCAACCCCGAGGGCACTGCATACACTTTGGCCAGGATCCGACTTAGCCCAGACTACCAGGATGAGGATGCTTTCATTTCAGGGCCAGGCCCTGTTCCTGTTCCTAACTCACTGCCTCCTCTCCAGCCCCACAGGATCAGGTGGCTTTTGGACACACTGCTTGTTCAACTCGATGCACAGCGGGGATGCACTCCAATCAGGCAAATAACTGCTCAGTGGTCTTGCACGTGGGAATCAGAGTGAGATTCTCAGTCTGGGTGGAAGGAGAGGGGAATTTAAAACTCCCTCTCGGCTTTCCCCACCTTTGTTTTAACTTTACACTTCTAACACATGTCGGCCGACCTGACATCGGGGAACACCTCAGGGCAGGATGGAGGTCTAGACCGAGAGAAGCAAGAGTTATAACTCAGGAGGGCAAAATAAAACCAAGAGTTTTACCTTCATTTCGACCTCTGGGGCTGGGACTTCACTGGCTCGAGGGAAGACCAGCAGAACTGATGTGATGATCAGAGCACCGAGGAATACAAAAATGACAGAGAACCTGGGGCCAAAAGACAGAATGTCACAAGCACGCTTTACAGATTCCTCTCTAATCAGTGAGGTCTGGACTGGCTCTTCCTTGGAGCCAATATTCTAAGTTTCAGTCTATTAACAAGGCCTAGAGACCTGCTGTCCACACTGTCCAGCGAATTTAGAAATGGTCTCTTCTTCATTCCAAAGCCCTTCTTTCTAGACAGGTCCCCAGCTGGATTCATTCCTATTTATTCCCATAATTCCCAATTCCTGAGAATGGGAATTGGTAGTTTTAATTTTTGCCTCTGCAAAAAATGTCATAATCATGAAAAATCAAAGCAGCCCTCCCCTCTTCTCAATCTCTCAGTTTGTTTTCAGACTGGAATACTTTGGTAAATCACATAGTTCACTGCTTCATACCGATACTGTCTGGCCAGAGCACAGCTCTATAGCGTTGTTAAAGTCAGTGTTCTTAGGCCAGTGCCCGAGAGAGAGCCAGCCCAAGCCCTTGGTGCTCCTGAAGTGTCCCTAGGCCCAGGTTAGAGCCTCAAGACTGGACTTGCATGTGCCCTAAGTCTGAACAATTAAGAAACACACACACACACACACACACACAAACCCCAAGAAATTCACAGGCAGCAAAAGCAGATTTCCTTTTCATCTCTCGTGTCCCCCCATCTCCTCTACCGTGAAAACTAGAAAACACCACTTCCCTTCTCTCACCTCTGCTTCAAAGCATCAATAATACAGTCAGTGCTTATGACAACAGGTTAAAATAGAATTCATTCAAACTGCCAGTAATGGCAAAAATGGTCTTCTGGATTCTAAATGTTTAATAAGCATCAGTGATTTCGCTTCTAATTGCTTTTACCTTGGACTCTCAGCTGGAGAGAAAGCCTTACCTCGCTACACCGGACGCTCTGGACAGCAGCACACACAGCAGCAGCACTAACACCCAGAGCAGGGCTAAGATGAACACGCCGGCCCCCACTCCGAGCACTGTGCCAGCCATCTGTGGGAGAAAGGAAGCATAAGCACTGCACCCCAGCTCAGCCCTGGGGCCTTCCCACCACCAGAAAGCGTCTGCCCTCTGTGTGCAGGTACTTCCAGTCTTCCACACACTCCCTGCTTTTATAATGGTGTTCAGAAAAAAACAAATACAAATACACATATAAACACAAATACAAATACAGAAAGTCCAAACTCATTATGATGAATTCTGATGACTGGTGTGATAGGATGCATCAGTACAGGTCTTTGGGAATGTCCAATCCCTCAACAGGAATTAGAAATTTAAAATCCCCAAACCTTTCTTTTCAGTGAGGACAGAAAGGTTGCTTTTTGCTCCGTGTAGGTCATTTCAAAATTTGGTATGTGAGTTCTAGTTTGGCTTCGCCAACCCACAGCATCAAGCTGAACTCGCTCTTGATATAAAATGCTAACGGAGGGCTGTGAAGGCACCAGGACTCAAGTCAAGCACTACGGAGCCAATGTGGAAGTTGAAGCCCTCAGGCCAAGTCTGTGGTGTGAGCTTTGACTCCCCAGACAGTCACAAGACAGAAATGTCCCACTCTATTGTTGAGTTTTTATTCATAAAAGGAAGCAAACTCCTAAGTCCTTGAAGACAGCAATGATGAAGAAGAGAGGAGCCGTCACTATTTTGAGCATCCAGTTTGCTAAGTACCTTACACACATATTTCATTTAATCATGGAAGCAGGCTTCTGAGGTAGATACTATTATAGCCACTTTACAGAAGAGGTAACTGAAGTATAAGGTGAAGGGATATGTGTTAACAAACCAGTGGCTTACAACAAAACATTGTTCTTTCATAGTTCTGGAGGCCAGAAGTCTGAAATCAAGGTGTCAGCCAGGCCCAGCTTTCTCCAAAGGCTCTAGGGGAGAATGCTTCCTGGCTCTTATAGCTTCTGGAGGTCCAGGCATTTCTTGGTTTGCGGATGCATGGCTCCAGTCTCTGCTTCCGTCTTCCCATGGCCTTCTCCTGTGTGTCTCTGTCTCCTCCTCTTCTGTCCCTTATGAGGACACTTGTGGTTGATTTAGGGTCCCCCTGAAGAATCTGGTTTGATCTGATCCTCAAGATCCTCAACTATGTCTGTGCAGACCCTTCTTCCACATAAAGTCACATTCAGTTTCCAGGGATTAGGAGGTGGGCACAATCTTTTCAGGGCCACCATTGGACCCACTCCACTGATTCTATAGCACCTCCCCCGATCTTCCCCTTCTGGATCAGAGACAAATCTTAAGTAAATAAATTCCTCCTCAGTTGATGGTTTTCTTTACCCTGCTGGTCTAAATACCACAAAAATTATCATCTATGAGAAGTTCTGTTATAAAGGCATTGGAAAGATCAGAAAGGAAGCTCTAAGCATGAACTGTCAAAAAACCAAACAAACACTTATTCAATCAACATCTATTATGTGCCTACCACGTAAAGCATTGTGTCACAGTCTGGGGATCATGAGGGTAAATAAGACATACCTTGTGACAGAAGCTGCAGGCCCCCTGGAGAACACCGTCACGTGAACAGCTCTCCACACCATATTGTGATAGGAGACAAAGTACGGTGGGAATTGAGATAGTGAGGAGGGCTTTACCAGGGAGGTGACTTCACACAGACCCCTTTGGGGAAGAATCAGTGCGGCAAGATGACGGGTAGGAATGGGGTGGGCAGAGAGAGGAGTGGCAGCAGATGAGGCTGGGCTCCCACTTGCCTCTCTAACTGGGGCACACCCCCCCCCCCATTCGAGCACATGGTTTCATCTCGGTAATTCTAAACTGCCAGTTGTTCTCCACCTGTGGCTCCTTGTACTTGCTGTTTCCACTACCTGGAATTAGCCCCCGGCCCCCAACAAGCCCTCTAGTATTTGCACTGCTGGCCTCTCCTCATCCTCCTGATTTCAGCTTTAAATGTAACTTCCTCAGAGAGGTCTCACCTGTCGGCTCTCGCTAACGTAACCCCCAAACAACTGCTCTCCATCACTCCTTATTTCCTTCAGGGGACGTTTCACTAACTGTAGTTCCCATTTTTACTTATTGTTTACAGGCTGGCTTTCTGTGTCTCCAGCCAGTATGGTGAACTCCAGGAGGGCAGAGACGTTATTTCTTGCTCACCACAGTATCCCCAGCTCTCACCACTGATGTTATGAGCAAGAAATATTTGTTGGATGAATAAATGAAGCAGTGCTAACAAGTCCACAGAAATCAAGTAAAGGGGTGATAGGATCATACTTAGCTTTAGAAAGATGACTGTAACTTCTGGTCGATATGCTGGACAGACCTAACAAGGAAAGTACCTCACACAACAGTGAACACATAGAAATGCTTAATAAAATAGAGCAAAAAGAATTCAATACACAGTGGAGCTCAGAAGCAATAAACGAAAATCCTTAAGTGCTATAAATGAAAGTGTAATTCAAAGCCTGAGTGTAAGCAGGAGCTGAGCCCAAAGGTCTACAGGGTACCAAAACCAGCTGAAGACCTTTGCAGTGGTCCTCTCCCAGACAGATGAAGTCTTGGACCCATGATACAGAGAACTGAAAATGAGACAAGGCATCAACAGCATTATTGATAATAGCCAAACTACGGGAAGGCCCAAATGTCCACTGACTGATGAATGGATAAAGAAGATGTGGTGTGTGTGTGTGTGTGTGTGTGTGTGTGTGTGTGTGTGTGTGATGGAATATTACTCAACCATCAAAAAGAATGAAATCTTGCCATTTGCAACAACATGGATGGAGCTACAGTGCATTATGCTAAGTGAAATGATAAGTCAGCCAGAGAAAGACAAATACCGTAAGATTTCATTCACATGTGGAATTTAAGAAACAAAACAGATGAACATATGGGCGGGGGGAGAAAAAAGAGAAATAGACACAAATCATAAGAGACTCTTGATGATAGAGAACAAACTGAGTGTTGATGGAGGGAGGTGGGGGGGTGGGCAGATGGGTGATGGGTATGGAAAAGAGTACTTCTTATAATGAGCACTGGGTGTTGTATGTAAGTGATGAATCTCTGAATTCTACTACTGAAACCAATATTGCACTATATGTTAACTAACTAGAATTTATTTTTTTAATATTTATTTATTTTAAGAGAGAGAGAGAGACAGTGTACATGAGCGGGGAAGGGGCAGAGAGAGAGGAAGACAGAGAATCCCAAGCATGCTCCACACTGTTAGTGCAGAGCCTGATGCAGGACTCAAACTCATGAACCTTGAGATCATGACCTGAGCTGAAATCAAGAGTGGGACACTTAACCAACTGAGCCACCCAGGCGCTCCATTAACTAACTACAATTTAAATAAAAATTTGAAAAAATAAGAAAAGATCAAGGCCTAAAGCTAAGCCCTGAAAGGGCTCACCTCTCTTTGAAATAGGGACTAAAACATCTGCTGCTGACTTAGGTTGGAAGAAAGTTGGCCAAGGACCTCAGGCCATGGATGAAAAAAGAATAACCCAAGAGGAATCTGATTCCTAATCCCACACCACATGCAGGTGTGGGGTTCAAATCATACTACCAAAGTGCTATGGGAATCGCAAGTAGTAAGGTCAACATAAAACCAGTCCAAAAGTGAGAAACCCATAAGAGCCCGGCAGAGACAACTGAAACCTTTCTGTAGGGATGCTGCACAAGTCGGCATGCAAGGCTCCTGTGAGACTGGGTATAAAATAAAGATGTTTTCAGACATACAAAGACTGAAATGGAGCTCACCTGTCATAGGTGTACTTGAGCAAGAATGAAAATGAACCAAGAAAGAAGGCATGAGATGTAAGGAGTAATGGTGAGAAGGACACTGGGAAATATTGATGGTAAAGATTTCTGTAACGATAAGAAGGGCACACTTTTTGAAGAGTTAAAAACAAAGAACAACAGCAACATATTTATGGATATGTCTCCTCAGGCAAGGAAACCAAAAGCAAAAAGAAAATATTGGGACTACACCAAAATAAAAAGCTTTCGGGGCGCCTGGGTGGCGCAGTCAGTTAAGCGTCCGACTTCAGCCAGGTCACGATCTCGCGGTCCGTGAGTTCGAGCCCCGCGTCAGGCTCTGGGCTGATGGCTCAGAGCCTGGAGCCTGTTTCCGATTCTGTGTCTCCCTCTCTCTCTGCCCCTCCCCCGTTCATGTTCTGTCTCTCTCTGTCCCAAAAATAAATAAACGTTGAAAAAAAAAATTAAAAAAAAAAATAAAATAAATAAAAAAATAAAAAATAAAAAGCTTTCGTGCAACAAAGGAAACTATCAACAAAACAAAAAGGCAACCTAGTAAATGGGAGAAGATATTTGCAAATGATATGTCCCATAAGGGGTTAGTACCCAAAACATGTAAAGAACTATAACTCAACACCAAAAAATCCACTCTAATTAAAAACTGGGTAAGGGCACCTGGGTGGCTCACTCAGGCCTCTGACTCTTGATTTCTGCTCAGGTCATGGTCTCACGGCTCATGAGATTGAGCCCCACATTGGCCTCTGCACTGACAACAAGCCTGCTTGAGATTCTCCCTCTCCCTCTCTCTCTGCCCTTCCCATCTCATGCTCTTTCTCTCTCTCTCTCTCAAAATAAGTAAATAAAATCATTTTTAAGAAAGAAAAAAAAATGGGTAGAGGACATGAAGAAACATTTTTCCAAAAAAGACCTACAGATGGCCAACAGACACATGAGAAGATGCTCAACATTACTCATCATCAGGGAAATGCAAATCAAAACCACAATGAGATACGACATCACACTAACCAGAATGGCTGGGATTAAAAAGACAAGAGATAGTAAGTGTTGGTGAGGATGTGGATAAAAAGGAAGCCTCATACACTATTGGTGAAACAAATTGGTACAACTACTGTGGAAAACGGCACAGAGGTTCCTCAAAACATCAAAAATAGATATATGATCTGGGGCACTTGGGTGGCTCAATCGGTTGAGTGTCCAATGCTTGATCTCAGCTCAGGTCATGATCTCATGGTTCAGGACATCAAGCCCCACCTTGGGCTCTGGCTGACACTGTGGAGCCTACTTAGGATTCTCTCTCCTCTGTTTGCCCCCTCCCCAGCTCATGCTCTCATGCTCTCTCTTTCCTCACCTCTCAAAATAAATAAACTCTGAAAGAAAGAAGAAAGAAAGAAAGAAAGAAAGAAAGAAAAAGAAACAAAGAAAGAAAGAAAGAAAAAGAAACAAAGAAAGAAAGAAAGAAAAAGAAAGAAAGACTGTATGACTTAATATTTGGGTATGTACCCCAAAAAAATGGAAACACTAATTTGAAATGATACATGCACCCGTATGTTTATTGCAGCAAAATGGAAACACTAATTTGAAATGATACATGCACCCGTATGTTTATTGCAGCATTTATTTACAGTAGCCAAAATATGGAAGCAACCTAAGTATCCATCAATAGATGAATGGATAAAGAGGATGTCACACACACACACACACACACACACACACACACACACACACACTGGAATATTACTCAGCCATAAAAAAGAATTAAATCTTGCCATTTGCAACAACATGGATGAAGCTAGAGAGGATTATGCTAAGTGAAATAAACTAGAGAAAGACAAATAACATATAATGTCACCATATGTGGAATTGAACAAACAAAACAAGTGAACAAACAAACAAAAAAACCAGACTCTTAAATACAGAGAACAAACTGGTGGTTGCCTTAGGGGAGGTAGGTGGAGGGTGGGTGAAATAGATGAAGGGGATTAAGATCCCACAAATCATGAGATGAACTGAGCTGAAATCAAGAGTCAGATGCTTAACCAACTGAGCCAACCAGGTGCCCTTAGATTTTTTTTTAAACCAGCTCTTTGCAAGGAAAGCAAAGGCTGCTAATAAACAGATTGAAAAAGCAAATACAAACAAAACAAAAACAAGGGGACAGGGGAAATGGGGTGATGTTGTTCAATGGATATAGAATTTCAGTTCTGTAAAATGAAAAAGTTCTAGAGATCTGTTGCACAACAACGTGAATATACTTAAGACTACTTAATTGAACGTTTAAAAATGGTTAAGATGGTAAATTTTGTGTTTCTTTTTAACCACAATTTAAAAAAATCTACTGAAACAATGAGTATCGAGCAAAATAGAATGGAAAGCTTTGAAAGGTATTAATAGCAATATTCACAAAGGGCATAGTGAATAGATACAACTCAGGACAAATGTGAATCTCAAACAAAGTCTCAAAATATATAAAGCCAAAACCACTGCAATAAATGGACAGACCCACAAATTTAGTGGAGATTTTAGTATCTCTCTCTCAGAAACTTAAAGTGGATATACGAACAGCCAATGAATGTGTGAAAAGGTGCTCAATTACATTAGTCATTAGGAACTTGCAAATGAAAACCAAATTGCAATCCCTCTAGATAGCCACCAGAATGGCTGGGGAGCTACAAACTTCCAGTATGAAATAAGTCACAGTGATTCAATACGTTGTATACCTGAAACTAATATAACATTGTAGGCCAATTATACTTCAATAATAAAAAAAAAAGGTAGAGCTAAAATATTTGTCAACAGTTGTGTGGAGGATGAGAAAGGACAGTTCAAAATTAAATCATCTGTTATCTTTTTGTTCTGGAGGAGGCAACACCACCAGGTGTTGACAAAGACCTGGAGAAATTAGAACCCTGATTCAAACAAGCCAAATGTCACAACTTGGGAAATCTGACCAGTATCTGGATAGTCAATGGTATTAGGGAATAATTATTTATTTGTTAAATTGTGGTGACATTGTGGTCACATGGCTAAAAGAATATATATATATATATATATATATATATATATATATATATATAATCTCACCATCTTTATGTCTATCTATCTATCACCATCTTTTAGCCATGTGACATTTATATATATACATATACATATACATATACACACACACACATACACACATACATACATACACATAACACAGAGAACAGAAAATTGTGTCTGGGAACTTCATAATTATCCAGGGAGAGGAGGGGAGGGGAGAGTAACATGAATAAGACTGGTCGTGGGGGGATTGTTGAAGCTGGATCATGAGTACACAAGTGTTGGCTCTAATATTTTTTATACTTTTGAATGTATTTGAAACTTTTGTAATAGAAAGATATGTGTGTGTATAAGTAGGAATAAATCCAAAAAAAGGTGTGTATGGTTTTTACAGCAAAAATTGTTCAACTTTATTAAAAGGTATATATTTTTAAAGGTCCTAGGAGACTAACAAAACAGACCTGAACAGAGAAATAACCTACCTTCCTGGACAGAATGGTTCAATATTAAAAGATCTCAATATCAATTCAATGCAGTTCTAACCAAAATCTCAAAATAAATTTTTGTGGAACTCATGGAACTTGAAAACGGATCCTCAATTCATATGGAAGAGCAAAAGCCCAAGAATAGCGAAAACAATTTTGAGAACTAGGATGGAGACTTGCCTTTCTTGTTACCAACTGCCGCAAGACACATTATAAAACCAAGGTAATTAAAACAGTGTGATATGGCATAAAGACACATGGATCAGCGGAATAAAATAGAGAATCCAGAAACAGATCCGTGTATTTATGAGAACTTTGTACAGGACAGAGTCGGCTTGGCTTCAGCAGGTAAAGGATTTCATAGATGGTGTTGGGACAAATGATTATCCAATCAGAAAAGAGTAATACTCGACCTCTACTTTATATCCTATACGAGCCAATTTTAAATGGAAAGTAATTCATAATAAAGCAGCATATGTTTAAATATACAAATGTTCAGGCTGACTACACTAGAATACATAATGAAGTGCAGCAGTCAGATGCTTGCACCTAAACTTAGAATCGCCACGAACGCAAAAGCTACAAATGCAGGCTCATGCAGGTGTGTTGTATGGCAACTCAAATACCACGAGCTGGGCTGCCTTCGGTTATGCGATCTTCTCAAGTGATGAACAACTCTTGTTAAAGTTCCAAAACACAAGTAAGTATAATTTCCCCTTGATTTACATTTGAGTTGCATTCCTGGAAATTTTACTATAGCAAGCTGTGCCAAAAAAAAAAAAAAAAAAAAAAAAAAAAAAAAATATATATATATATATATATATATATATATATATATATATGTTTATATGAAAAATGGAGTTAGGCTCTAGGCTCAGATTATAAATGGCTACCCTGTGGGACACTCAAAAATTGTGCAGGATGCAGAACAGTTCTTCACTGCAGAACATCTAGCATCCCCACCCTGCTCTGTAAACCCCAGTAATGCCGCCAAAAATCACAATTATAACCAAGTATGCTCTCACAAATTCCAAAATGACCAACAGGGTAGTACCATCCCCTTGGAGAACCACTGTTCTAGAAAAACTCTTGCATTAAGAGACATGTACAGGGATGTTTATTGCAGTTTTTTTCATAATAGCAAAACATCTGAAAAAACGTTAAGTGTCCACCAATAAGGGAATGGATACGATGTTACACTCATAAGAATGGATACAACATTATACTCATAAGAAACACTTAGAATAAATGAACTTGGCTATCTGTATTGATATGAACGTATCTCAAAAACAATGTCGAGGGGCGCCAGGGTGGCTCAGTTGGTTGAACGTCCAACTGATCTTGGCTCAGGTCATGATCTCGCGGTTCGTGGGTTCAAGCCCCATGTTGGGCTCTGTGCTGATGATGCAGAGCCTGCCTGGTATTCTCTGTCTCCCTCTCTGCCCCTTCCCCGCTCACAATCTCTCTCCCTCTCTCTCTCTCTCTCAAAAATAAGCATTAAAAAAATTTTTTTAATGTTGAGTAATAAAAGCAAATTACAAAATGAAGCCCACAGTATGACACTACTTGTATTTTTAAAATTAAAAAAAGCAGTTTATATCATTTATAATGTACAGATATACCACAGAAATACAAATACATGGGCATGAATGATGTACAATTTCAAAAGAATGTTTGCCTCTGGGAGGGAAGAAGGGAGGAAGGCAAATGGGGCCAGAAAAGAGAACAAAGGGATCTGAGGATTAAATCTGGGATGTTTTATTTATTTAAAAGAAAAAACTGAAGCCGAGATGCCCAAATGTTAATGTTTGTTAATCCAGTTAATAGGGCATAGGTATTCATCATACTACCCAGTGTGATTGTCTGTTTATGAAATTTTTGAGATAATTCTTAATTTTTAACCAGGTAGCTGGTGGCTCAGTGCATATGAATCCAAATCAGAGACCAGAGATTAGTGACCAATAGGGGACTCTCTGGGTAAGGGATGATGAGGGTCTGGACTCCTGCCTTACCTGTGAAAATGGAAAGGGGTGGAGAGAAAAGGTGTTAGAGAAGACTCAGGTTTCCTGCTTGGTTGACTGAGCTGACTTGTACTACCCTAACAAGGTAACTAGTTAAGTTTAATTGCTGCTGTTTTGGATATTGCACAAATAACCTGTAAAACTTGGACCAACTCTAACACCTAGAATACAGGGCAAGCGGTAGCCGAAGCTGGTTCTATTAGAAACATTGTGCTTCAATCCCCCATGGAAGCTTAAATGTTCATGAGACATTGGGGTCCATTTAGGACATGGCTTTAAAGTAAGGAGATAAATATCCCCAAGTTCTTATAGGAATGAGGTTCATCACAGGGTGCCTGGGTGGCTAGGTCGGTTAAGCATCTGACTTCGGCTCAGGTCATGATCTCAGGGTTCGTAGGTTCCAGCCCTGGTTTGGGCTCTGTGCTAATGGCTCGGAGTCTGGAGCCTGCTTGGGATTCTGTGTCTCCCTCTCTCTCTGCCCTTCCCCCACTCGCACTCTGTCTCTCTCGCTCTCTCAAAAATAAAGATTAAAAAAAATTTTTTTTAAATAAGAATGAGGTTCATCACTTTATAACCAATCTATACATTTTCGCACTAAGCTTGGAAAGGAAAGGCTGGATATAGCATATAGAGTGCTGTTATGGGAAAGGAGTGAACGTCTAGTCATTTTATACTGTTAAATTCAGCGCAGAAATAATGCTTGTAATAAAATATGTATTATAAATATGCAAAATGATTAAAACCATGGTGTTTTTGATTAATGTCCAGGACTTTTTCAAACCTGGAGAATGGATGGTTTAGCCAACCTGGTTTCCAAAGTCCATTTACCTAAGTCTATGGCATTTAAAGCAGGTAGACTGGAATCAGAGTAAAATAATGTCTCTATTTGAACACCCTGTTTAGTAGCTGACCAGCAGAACAGTTATGAGGCCAATTTCCCCCTTCTGTGCTCATGCTGTGAGGTCCTTCTTTGGAAAGAGATTGCCCAAAACTTTAAGAGGTACATAGAGTGCAGTCCTCATTCATTTACCATTGGTTCTTCATACCCTTTCACGCAGCTCTCAGAGAAAACTGATAGAGAGGCATACGTTAAGGTGCCTGACCCCTGCATGTACAGCCTTATAGATTAAAAATACACTGTTCACCACTGCTGTCAATCATGTGTGAGAATAATAATGGCCATTACAAGATGACTTACAGTTCAATACAAATGTGGATTCCATAGAGGGTAACGTGGCCCTAGTGCTGCTGGTGGTGGGAGATAGGTAGTTCACCCATTCCTGGACTGTCACTGGCTCAAGCCCTTGAAGGCAGAAAACAGGGATTATAGGGTGAATGGCCCTTCTTCGAGGATTCCTTTTCCCTTTCCTTTATAGCCTTCCAAACCTTCAACTATAATGCGGGGGGGGGGGGTATCATTTATTTTTCTACATTAAACATTCCACTACGGCTTTAATTTTAATATATTAGGATAATGCTCTCACCTTTGTAATTAAGTAGAATGCAAGTCTGGGAAAAATCAATCGTGGAGCTACCTAAATGCCATCCATATGACATCATCTCAACGCACTGAGAGAAAAAGGGGATCGATGGATCCAGATCTCGTCCTCCCACCTCCTTTCCTGGGTGGTGTTTGGACTTGAAGGTACCATAGCGACTATTAGCTGCATCACCATGGGCTCTCCGGACAGCAGCACCCCAGTGCTGGAGCGTCAATACCCCAGGAACCAGGGCTCTAGCGTCTCTCCCCAGCCCTGTAGCTGGTTCAAACTGGCGCAGGAAAACCTCGCCCCCAGGTCTCATTTGAAGAATGTTCGCCCAGCTACCTCCCAGACTGGAAAGATGAAGGTCTCGATCACAAGGTATTGGAATCAGGCACTGACATTTCACTTTCTTAGGAGCATGAACATTAAACCATTCCTTCTTTCCTAATTAATTTCCCAATTAAGTATTTATTAGCCACCGGGCCTCGGGTCCAGATCTACGCTAAGGGTAAGGGTGCTCTGAGAGTCCACGCACAGCTACCCACCCACGCTTTCTTCCATACTCCTCAGCCCCAGCCTCCGCCATTCTCCCTTCTCAGCCGCCCCCACTTTTCCCACCTCCCCCTCACCTGGCTCTCCTTCTCCCAGGTCCCCTACTCACACCTCACTGTCCGGCCAGTTCCAGCCCACAGGGGCTTTGATCTACTTACGACGAATCACAAGTGGGTTTTCATCCAGGCGATTCCAGATCCGCTAATCAGCGCCACTCTTTCAACGCCCAGTTTCCTTCTTATTTGCTTACGTCCACAAGGCCTCCAGGCAACGCTGAGCGGGGTGGGTGGGCACGTCGCTCTTCTTTACGCCCTCCGATTGGTCGGTGCTTTTGGTTGAGGCTCAAGTTAGATTGGCTCGAGGCAGTCCTGACTCCGCCCCCGTCCCATCCCGTTGTCAATCATACTATCCTTTAGGTAACCCACAGGACTATTGGTCAGTCCTGCCTGGGGGCGGGTTGTCAGGCGAGGGAGAGCTGCTTCTCTCGGCCTCGCTGTTACCATGGAGACTGTACAGCCAGGTTGCGTAGCGCAGGAAGGCGACCCCTTCCCCTCATCGAAAAGTCCGGAGATTTGTACAGCAATCTATACGTTAATGTCTGTTTCGGATTCTGATAGACATCTCAGTCCCCGACACAGTGGTTCGGGTGGGGCTCGGGACTCTGGGGGCAAGTCAGATTAGGCCTCGGAGAGGTGGGGTGAGGCCCAGTCATTAAGGGTCCCTAAACCCCACCCCCACCCCGCGAAGGGAACAGAGGCCGAAGCACAAGTTGTGACAGCATCATGTTTTCATTTGTCCTTACCTCGCCCTATTTTATTTGGGGTTATTCTTCCGTCAGCCCTAGGAAGTAGACTATGGCAAGGGTCATTTTTCTCATGGGGCAGACTGAGGAAGCAAGGTCGGGGTCATAAAGTAAATCTGTAGCCACACCTCCAGGCAGCTGGAACTGCACTTACCTAACTGCAGACTAAAACTTGCCGTGATTTTGCTCCAAAGCTATGTATGGCTGTTAGACCAAAACATCCATAAATCAGGCCAACCAAAGGAAATAGGACAGAGGACGCATGCTCCACTGCTGAATCAGGAAGCGAAAACAGACAACAATCAAAACAAACAATACCAAATTTGAGAACTACAGTATCTGAACCTTTGACCTGAGACAAAGTTCTGAAACATCGTGAAGCAAACCATTCTTGGAACACTGAATCTGTGATTTAGGGAATTTAGCTCCCAGGTCATAGCTTTATGAGTAAAATGGAAGAAGATGGTTGAATTCCACTGAATGTAAGTCTCAAATTTACTCTACTTTCAAGGTTTCGTTTGCAGTCGTATGTCTTAACCAACTCCTTCTTATGTGTTTAACAACCTCACCACTGGCCCAATGAGAAGCTTTGAGGTGAAGAAAGCCGTTGTTTTAATTAATTCATTCCATTGGAATTGAGTGTTAACTGTAGCTAGGCACTGGTAGGGACTCTGAGGGTGCAAAAAAATACCATGTGATTCCTGCCTTCCTTAACAGGCTGTTGTGTTGTTACCACCAACAGCATATGAAACACTTAGGAAACGCTTTTAGAGAAAATATAACGTGCTAAACTTAAATGCTCCCCAAGATAATAATACTTCATATTTGCAGAGCATTTTGTAGTTTTCAGAGCACATCTTCACTTGTATTATTTGGGGGAAATATTGTTTTCGCTGGAGTTAATGGGGGTCTTCATGGTATAGCTAGAACTAATGCTGGGTCCTGGCATATGGGTAGGAATAGAAAAGGTGGAACAGAGATGGAAGGGAATCCAGGGAGAGAAAATAGTCTGAACAAAGAGATGGAGATGAGGAGGACTGAGTATCTGGGGAACAATTTGGAGACTGGTGTAAGCTAGAGTGGAGGCAAATAATGGAAAAAACACTGTTTATTTTATTTTTTAATGTGAAATTTATTGTCAAATTGGTTTCCATACAACACCCAGTGCTCATCCCAACAGGTGCCCTCCTCAATGCCCATCACCCACCCTCCCCTCCCTCCCACCCCCCAAAAGAACACTGTTTAGACCAGCTGGTCAGGACCAGTTCTTCGTATTTTGGGGGAGAGAGTGTTTAAAAGTTTGAGATTGGGAAAGTTGACCTTCTTCTATGTCTATTGATCAGGCTGACTTAATTATAAATTAAGAATAAGGCATGACTGAGAAGGCCCTCCAGAGTTCTTACATCTTCCTGAATGGATATAACATTTTCGGTTTTCTCTCCCATCAAGGGACCTGCCCTGCAAGCCCCATCCCTATTTCACCCCCTAACTGGGACAAGGTATGAGTTTTCTGATTAAATAATGATAATCTACCTCTCATTGATATTGGGAGAAGTGCTGTCACCATAGCACTCCATCTTTTGCCATCTCTTAATCAAAGTTCACTCTAGAGAAGATTGATTACTTGACTATCCAATCTTTCTCTTTTCACAAATTGTCTCCTGTGTCAAATGTTACACAGTGCCTCTCCACGTGGCTCCAAATCTCTGCTGTGTATGTATTGCTAATACTGTGCTTATACATAGGTGATATATGCCTATCATTTAATTACAATTTTCTTTCCTCCTAAACAAACCAAAAAGCTCGAGCAATAACAATAAAAACCAGTGTCTTATTTTCCTCTTTTTTAAACGTGTAAAATCATTTGTTATGCTATCTGATAGAGGCAGGGTAGCAAAAAGAGGTCATCAGGATGTGGCGTGCAAGGAGTGATTTCAGGAGAAGACATAGACTTGTCTGGTTCATTTTATAGTCATTTTTTTTTTTCTGCCAGAGAGTCCTGAATTTTTTATGTACATTTTCTGATGTGTGATTATGTGAGCATTTCTGTAGGTCTGAAAATGTACCCAAAACTTAAGTAATTGTTGGCTATTAGCTGAGACGCAAAAGCGACTATTGTTCTATCCTGCTAATTAGGCAACTGGGTAAACAAAAATTTCCCCCCCGTACTATTGTCTGTTGTTGAACGCAAGTTACTGGCTTTTCAAGCTCATCCAGAATCATCACCATGGTTTTCCAGCTCATAATATTTACCTGATGCTGTAGACCAGGGGTCAGCAAACTGTGATCTGGGGGTCCAATCTGACCTGCCATCTAGTTTTTTGTAAGACCTGCAAGCTAGGAATGAATTTTATGTTTTTAAATTTTTTTTTTCAACTTTTTGTATTTATTTTTGGGACAGAGAGAGACAGAGCATGAACGGGGGAGGGGCAGAGAGAGAGGGAGACACAGAATCGGAAACAGGCTCCAGGCTCTGAGCCATCAGCCCAGAGCCCGACGCGGGGCTCGAACTCACGGACCGCGAGATAGTGACCTGGCTGAAGTCGGACGCTTAACCGACTGCGCCACCCAGGCGCCCCTGAATTTTATGTTTTTAAATGGTTGGGGGAAAAAAAAAGAGAAAGGTGTGAAAATGATATGAAATTCAAGTCTCAGTGTCTATAAGTAAGGTTGTATTGGAACACAGGCATGTTTGCACAGTATCTATGGTGGCTTTCACTTCACAACAGCAGGGCTGAGTCATTAATACAGAGACTGTATGGCCCGTAAACCTAAAATATTTATTGCTGAGCCCTTAGGAAAATGTTTTGAGCCTTACTGTCTTAGAAGTCTCTAATGAATCAAGTCCCATGGAATGTTGGAACTGAAACAGACTTTGGAAATCATGTTAATAAAAAGCAAAACAAAAGAAAAACAACACTGATAGAGATAAGTTATTCCTTGGCCTAAAATCATACAGTCGGTGAACAGAGCTAGTACTAGAATCCTGGTTCCATTGGCCCAAGGTTTCTTTCATCCATGCTGAGTCTTTTCCCATGTAGGGCTTACCTTTCTTAGAATGGAATAGGTGTTGTATACTCTGGAGGCAAGGAGAATTCATCACATCTTTCCAAATTTTGATTTCATGTCTCATCTGGACAAATACAGTGCACTATGATCAATTTATGGATACTTGGACTTTCATTATTTCTGCCAATATGATGGTGTCTTCTCTTTTGCATTTTTTCTCATTTCTCAAAAGATGTATTACCGTCATGAAAAACTTTCTCACTTCCATGCTCTTTTTCTCTCTTAAAAAATCTCTTTCTGCTTCAACAAAGGAATTCAGAGGTGGCTGAGTTTCTACCCCAGTCTAAGTTTCTTCAGGGAGATGAGGATGGTTAAGAAGCCGTAGGACACAGTTATTACTCTGAAGTATGTGGATGGACCGCATGTGTGGAAAGGGAAGGGGGGTGTCCACAGTCCCCCGGAATGGCAACAGTTAGTGTGTATGTGCATATGTAGGCTTTCCTGGGGGGAGTATCCATATCTTAAGATTTTTAAGAGCCCGTGACCCCAAGAAGAATTATAGATCTATAAAAGGAGACATGTTTGGGGCAGAAAGCTACTCAGACGTGTGACAGGGGAGACTGATCTGGGCTCTAATGTCTGTGAGACCTCAGCTGATACGAGGGAAAAACTCTGTGCCCACTTACATCAGCCCACCCAAGTTTTTTTTCACCTTCTCTGGCGCTCATAGAGGTGATAAAAATTCATCAGATTCACATAACGATTGAACTCAGATGGTGATGAAATCCCAGTATCATTCTCTCCAAAGAATGTTCTGATTAATAGAAACTGCAGAGGAACTAATTTTATGAAAATAGCAAATGGGATTGTTTTAGCTGAAGCAAGCCGGGAGAGCGAGTGCTGAAGCCAAGCGGAAGATGCCGACAGCCCCATTGTGTAGAGCTGACGGCTCCGATCTGGCCGTTTTATTTATTAAATGTCTTTCCGCTGTACATTATGAAACCTGGATTCTGGGAGAGGAGGGAGCAGACAGAATAAGACAATAGGATCAAAAGCAAACCTGGACAGCTTCCTTCAGCATCACTGTAGCCCTGTGTCTTGTGAAAGCCTCTGCTTCCCCTGGTTTAGAGAAGAAGGTGAGTTCCCTCTTTGGTGGGACTCAGAAATGGATGAGACGAGTAACAGGCTTTTGATTTTGAATTATTTGTCTGTCGTTACAGATCAGGATGTCCCTCAGAAAATTCAACCTGTTGGCTCAGCAACTGAGAGCCAGGTATTTTGTCTATTTTCTGAAAGGACTGCTTTGCCCATACAAGGAAGAAGTTGTTCTGCTTTAACATTAAGAAATAACAAATTAGGAGTGCCAGGGTGGCTCAGTCGGTTAAGTATCTGACTTTGTCTCAGGTCATGATCTCGTGGTTCACAAGTTCGAGCCCCACGTCAGGCCCTGTGCTGACAGCTTGGAGCCTGGAGCCTGCCTCGGATTCTGTGTCTTCCTCCCTCTCTGCCCCTCATACTCTGTCTGTCTCTCTCTCTGAAAAATAAATAAAATACTTAAAAAAAAAAAAAAGAAATACCAAATTAGGGGCGCCTAGGTGGCTCAGTTGGTTAAGTGTCTGACTTTAGCTCAGGTCATGATCTCGCAGTTCATGAGTTCGAGCCCTGTGTCAGGCTCTGTGCTGACAGCTCAAAGCCTGAAGCCTGCTTCAGATTCTGTCTCCCTCTCTCTCTGCTCCTCCTCTGCTTGTGCTTTCTCTCAAAATAAATAAGCATTAAAAAAAAAAAAAAAGAAGTACCAAATTAAATGTTTTAGTGTATTCATCTGCCTAAAGATGGGGTCCGTTTGGCTTGTTTGATACTTGGGAAGGTTTTTCATGCTGGAGGAGTTCTAAGGTCTGTTTCTTAAGCTGAAGAACAGGAAGAGGCTGGTTGGCAGAGGGGCCGTTGAATTCGGATTATGCTAGTAATCATTTGAAAAGCTGGAGTTCTGGAAAATAGGGGAGTAGCTGGGCTAAAGGGCAAGAGGCTCTGTTTCCTGGTAGGGCAGTGCCTACCTATAGGCTCAAGGCAAGTGATCATATGTCATTAGTATGGATGCCTAAGGGTAGGGCCATTCATTCATGTGTTCATTCATCTGCAAATGTTTAGACTGAGTATTACGGGATGGCTTGCACTGTTGCAGCCTGAGGGGATAAAGAATGCGCAAAAAAGTCCCTGCTCTCATGGCACTTACATTCTAATGGGAGAAGCCAGATAAGCAACAAATAAATATGTAAAATACCTGCTGGTTTCAAGTGCTATGAGGATGAAAAGGAGGATACAGGACTAAAGAATAATGAAGGGGTGTGTAGGTTGAGGGGTGTTATTTTACACAGGGTAGTAAAGGAAGACCTCTCTGCTGAGGTGATGTCTTAGCAGCGACCTGAAGGAAGTGAGAGAGTGAAGAGCCAATGCCCAAGCAGACAAAAGGCCCTGGGGGGTGGGGGGGAGGTCTGCAGGAGGCCGTGTAGGGCCCGGGCTTTCCCCTGAGTGACATGGGAAGCATTTGGAGGATTTTTGAGCAGAGGGGCGACTTGATCTGACTTGCCAAAAAACAACAACAGGAGTATGCCAGATACTAGTCAGTACAATCTATGGTCAGAATGAGGCCTGATTCCATCATACCAAGCCCTTAACCAGCTTTTGGTGATTCCTCCCCAGAGTGTGGAGTGAGAAGGCTCATTCCATTTCTCCTCGTCTCTCGTGGGCGTGGATTTCTTTGTTCTTTGTAAACTGGCATCCTCTCCTGGAGAGTGCCAAGGGTGATGATAAGGTGGAGTTTAATGTCCCTTTGTTCTCCTACAGACTGAGAGGAGGCTATAGAGCATCGAACAGCAGGAAGAGCTGTTACCACTGTTGCCACTGGCCCTAGCCTCTGGGTTCACAGTCCAGCCATTCTCTCTGCGGAGCTGACATAAAGCGACCAACCAGCAAGAGAAGGATTCCGTGAGTTCTGATTTCCTCAACTCTTGTGAAGGAGGAGAGGCCGGCAGCCCGAGAGGCACATACCAGGCAGCTGCTGGGTGGATATATATGGCAAAACTCAGCTGGAGCCTGTACAGGAACATTTGGTGGGTGGGGGAAGGAAACCCACGATGCTTTATGGGCAAGTGTGAGAGTATTAGAAGAACCATGGGGTTTCTGGATTAGCAGATGTCTTGAGGCATTGTTACAGCCCATGACAGGCCTGAGCCCCATGCTTCCTTACAAGAGAGAAAGTTCACTGTGCCCAAGAAGCAGCTGAAAAATGCTCCGGTCGGGCTGACGTCACTGAACCGCCAGGGAGCACTCAGTCTGTTCCATCAGGGCATTTCAGAACAGGGTCAAGCTGAGGCTGCAGGCAGTGTAGTCACAAGTTCTTAGGCTCTGAGTGAGAGGAGATGGCCAGAATGGAGGGATTTTGAAATATGAACACAAATCTTATTTGAGCTCTCAGCTACTCAGATTGAAAGGCTTTTTGTAGGCTGGTGTTGGGTTCCGGGGTTGAAAAACCTACTACTTAGGAAGGACATCTAAGAGGTAAGTCAGGATTAGGAATATGGTTCTCTGAGAAGCCACACAAATACCTAGGTATGGCCCAGCTTGAAAGGGTAGTCTCATAAATATTCCACATTTTTTTGTTGTTGTTGGCAAGAACCCCTGTCCTTAAGGAGGAAGAGAAGCCTTGAGGATTTCAGCTCTGGGATTTTCTGCCCCAGAACCGTGTTTTGCTAACCTTTGGGGCACCATGCCAAACTATCCTCAATAGAAAATATTAACATGAGTTTGCTACACAAACTCAGAGGCCCTGATGGCAGTAGATGTGATTTAAGTTAATCGAATAAATAAATGATGATAAATAGAATTGGTTCTTTGATTGCTTTGCCAAAATATTCCCCCAGTTGAGATAAGAGAGGGAGTATGTTAAGTGGGGGGACAAGGAGAAGAAAGAAAGGGAGTGACAAAGGGCAGGAGGCTTGAGGAATGAAGACAGTGAAGCCAGATTCCTTAAAGAAGAAGAAAGCACGATGTGTAATTTTTAGGTGGTCCATGGTTGAGAAGGATGGCCATTCCCAGAATTGGTCATTTCTCTAAACCCTCTGTTTCTGGCAATGATTGCCTATTTAGTAAACTCTACATTCTGCCTGACCCCTTGGTCATGTTTTGACCTAAGGAATAAAGGCCTGATGCAATTCACTTCCAAAACTGAACATCTGCCCTCCATCAGGCAGTGTTCTAGAAATGGGAGGTATGGAGATGAGACATAGTCTTTTTCTTCAAATTGTTCACATTCTGTTGTTTGAGACAAACAAGAAAAAATGCTCCGTGCAATAAAGGCTACATCAGAGGGAAATATGGGGCACTTCCTAAGTATAGGGCAGTATATAGAGGAGTCAGGGAAAGTTGATACTTGAACTGGGTCTTTATGGATGACTGGAAATTAGCCGCAGAGGATAAGAAGGAGAGGGTTCTGGGCACAAAGAATGGCACATGCAAATATTTAGCAGTTTGAGAGAGAATAGCAAATAGGTGACAGGTGAGGAGTTCAGAGTGTCCGTGGTGTGGAATGGGCTGGGGCTGAAGGCATGGGAGGTGGGTAAAAGCAGAAGATGAAGGGGGGAGGTCACTGGGATCTGTGTCATGAAGGGCTTGTATGACATGATGAGGAATTTAGACATCCTGCAGATTCTGATGCGCCACTGAGAGATTTCACAAGGGAAGGTATTTATATTTTGTGTATATAAACCATCTCTTCTGTAAGTCTCATATAGATATTTACTTAGTTATCTGGCCTCCACTTGAATATGTTCGGGGTTGGAGAGCTCTCAACCTCCCAAGGCTGCCCCCATGATTGTTGGATGGCTGTAAATCTTACAAAGTTCTTTCTTACACTGAGCCAAACTCGGCCTCCTCATAATTCCTACTCACTGTGTCTAGCTTCGCCATTTGTAGCAACATATAAAAGGCTACTTCTAAAATATTTGAAGATACCAATGAAACCTTCCCTTAGTTTTTAGCTTCCCAAGTAAAGCACACACAGAGTTCTTCTGTTCTTGTTTCATTTCATTGTTTCTAGACTCCTTTACCTTCCTGGTCACAGCGATTTGGATGAACTGTGATTTGTTTGTTTGCTTTTAGGCTGGACTTGAACTGTGGCGTATTTAGAATCTGGTGCCAGAATTCCTCATAATGCATCACATAAGCTTGGAGTACAGTGGCACTCTTACTGCTTCTTTTGAGCTGGACACTCCACAACCATCAGGGACTCCAGTGTCCTTAGAATGTTACTGGTCACATCTCACTGTTTGCTTTTAAAGCTTATGATTAACTGAAGCTTCTAACTCTTCTGCACATTTATTACTGCCAAGTGAAATCTCTATCCTGTGTGCAATTTATTTTTGAAATCTAAATATAGAACTTTACATTTATTTCAATTTTATCTTGTTAGTTTTCTAGAGTACTAGATTCCAGCCTATTAGATTTATTGTTAAAGTCTTGATTCTTTCCCCTATGACATTAGTATCCTAGCACATTTGATAAACTTTCTTTGTATGTAATTTGGATTACTATTAAAAATGTCGTCTAGGGACACCTGGGTGGCACAGTCAGTTAAACGTCTGGCTTTGGCTTGGGTCATGATCTCACAGTTCGGGAGTTTGAGCCCCGCATCGGGCTCTCTGCTGTCAGTACGGAGCCTGCTTCAGATCCTCTCTCTCCCTCCTCTCTCTGCCCCTCTCCTACTCACATGTGCCTTCTCTCTCAAAAATAAATAAACATTAAAACAAATGTTGTCTAGGGGGTGCCTGGGTGGCTCAGTTGGTTAAGCATCCAACTTGGGCTCAGGTCATGATCTCACTGCTTGTGGGTTTGAGCCCCATGTGAGGCTCTGTGCTGACAGCTCAAAGCCTGGAGCCTGCTTTGGATTCTGTGCCTTCCTGTTTCTCTGCCCATCCCCCACTCGCACTTTGTCTCTGTCTCTTTCTTTCAAAAATAAATAAACATTAAAGAAATGTTGTCTAGGATAAAACTTGGCAGCATTGAAAAATCTCCTTCCTGTCTGGGTATATATTCAGACAGCTTCAGTTTTGCCTAAGGACACATTTTATTTTATTTTTAAAAAAACGTTTATTTGTTTTGAGGGGGGGGGGAGAGAGAGAGAGAGAGAGAGAGAGAGAGAGAGAAGCATGGAGAGACAGAGGGAGAGAGAGAATCCCAGGCAGGCTCGACGCTCAGTAAGGAACCAGCCATGGAGCTGGATCTCACAGTAGTGAGATCATGGCCTGAGCTGACATACTTAACCAACTGAGCCACCCAGGGCCCGCCCCACCCCTCCACCCCCGACACATTTTACAACATTATGCATAATGATAACTTTGAAGATATATGTGTCTGGCATTTACTCCCATTCAAATCAACAAATGTTTATTGTTGACCCCCTAACCGCTAGGTTCTGTGTTAGGTGGTGAGGCCACAAAAATGATCAAGATATTGTTCTTACCTTAAAGAGCTCACAGTTTAGCAGAGATGATAACCATATAAGCATCAGCTCCAAATTTAATATGTATATAATTTAAATATGTAATTTATGTTAGAGGTATATACATTTTTTCAATGTAAAATATAATAGATATCATATATATTATATCATATTCCACATTAGCAATATAAGCAGAGTTTACAGAGGACCTGAAGAAAGGAGAGATTAAGATAAGCCAACCATGGAGAAGTGAATGTCTTCGGAATGGTTCAGAAAGAGCAAATTCCTAATGGGGGTGGAATGCCAGGTTCAGGGAAATGAGTGACAGGAAACAAGAAGGCGTATGAAGGGTCTCAAATACCATGAGTTTGGGCTTCATTCTGTAGCTAACTCAGAAGTCTTTCAGTAAGAGAATCAATAACATGATCTGATTTATCAATTTCATAACTCTACAGGGAAATGAGTTCATTTTGGCAAAATTTATTCTTAGTGAACCTTTGTGGGCTCTCATTACCTGACTGTTAAGCATCTATGTAATAAGCACCTCGATCTTTCTGTGTATGTTTTGCTCCTACTTCTTTAGCTTCTATGCGTTTCCTGACTGCTGCTTTGACCTTTGGCCTCTTGCCTTTTTTTCTCCTTAGGCATTTGTGTTCTGCATTTTGTTGGTCTATTTGTTCACCTGCAGCCTGCTCTGACCTTTACTGTTTAATGTGTCCTCTGGCTGTGGCTTCTGAGCCCCAGCAATTCTCTGACTCTTAGAGCTGGTGTTGCCTCCACTTTGGCTTGCTCACCTGCTTTCATTTCCCCAGGGGCTCCCATAACCTCTGGATGTTTGGTTCCGTCTTGTTCTAACCCGGTCTCATCCTTTGCACTGCCATCTTTATCTCAGTTCTTCTATTCTAGCTCCCTGATCTGCAAGTTGTACCTGTTTGCTCACTGTGGTTTCAGTTCTGGTGATAAAATGTAATCTTTCCTTTCAAGGAGCTATATGGTGCTCTTGAAGAGACAGGACTAACATGCAAGAAATTGTATAAATTACAGTTGATTGACTGATTGGATGTATTCACTAAAGGCGTGAGTTTAGAGAAAAGATTGAACTTGGAAATTCAAGAACCTTGAGAGGAATGGTCTTTTCCAGTCAACTTCGTTTTTTAGAAGGTTTGGATATTTGAGACACAAACCTTTCTTTGGAAGGAGGGGAAATGTAGGGCGGGACTTCCTCTGGACTTCCCCATGATTGGCTCCAAAGCTGCTTATCTTAGAGGAGCTACCTTTTCTGTGCCATCTAGCGGTGGTTGCTACCAGAAGCCTTACGAGCCTCGAGGAGAGAGCAATTTAACGCCATTTCCAGCTTAAGCACCATATCTACAGGGCGTGAAATTAGTTCCAGCAAGCAGCAAATTTGCTGCTAATAAAAATATTTAGCGATTCACTTGTCTTTAAATCAGCAGCAGAATATTCTTTTACTTGCATCAATGCTTGTTTCTTCCAATTCTAATATTTGATAATCGAGCTAGTGTTGTTTAGCTAAAGCCATGATATAGCAAGTTCTTCAGGTCTGCAGAAATTTGGGTTTCCTGAGAAGGAATTTTTGTCTCTCTCTTTGGGTCAGAATAGGCCTGGGTGCTCTTTGGATCATGGAGATGGAACACTGTCACTGGGCTGGGGGTCTAGGAAATAAGTTTTCATTTTCTTCTGTCTGCCAATATTACCTCCCGAGTCATTGCATGTGGAGAATCTGGGGCACGAAGAGAGGATGTGATTTCCATCTTGTGTTTAGACACAGCTTTACTCTGTCTCGGTGCCAAACTCATTTTAATTTCTTTTCTGTCTCTTTTGCCTCCATCTACTGCAGAGTGAGGGTAATCTAAATAGTGAAGAGATATTGTAAGATATTAAAACTTCTTTTTCATTTATTCAACAAATATTGACAGGGCACCTACCATATACATTCATTGCTGTAGGTCTTTCTTTGGATGAGAAGTGTTCCAAGAAGCCTCCGTGATGACTGGGTGAGAGGCTGACCTGGCTGGTGACTCCTCTTCTCCAGCTCACTGGGATAGTGGGTCTCCTAGACTCCTCTATTTTTCTTTTCCTTATGGAGCTCCTAGAAGAAGCAAAGGGCAGCAGACATTATATTTCTCCGCTCTTAGTTAACCTAAGGGTCTAAACAGATCACTTCAAAGTCCAAATCATTTCACGAGTTCAGAGGTACCCTGGGGACTCTGCCTTCGGCCCCAGAGGAGCCCTGGCTGGATCATCTTTCTTTATGTCCTGGTAGAACACAGTTTTGATCATCCTGACAGGAAATCAAGATGCAGTCAGCTTCAGACATGCGCAACTGTATCCTTCTCAGAAATCAGGCAACATGAAGGGCTCATGAACGCAGGCTTCTTGGTTAAGAAAGGGACCAGAACAGGCCTGGTAACAGGGAGATAGAATCAAAGACAAAGTAAACCAGCTAGCTAACACTAACTTCGGTGTTAGAGCTACGGAGGGAGTGGATCAGAGAAAGGAAATGACATCAGGGAATGGCATTAGGCAGTGGCCAAGGGACTAACATGGAGACTTGGGAAGGGGAGAAGCCCTCTGTGTATAGCCGTCAGAGGTGCAGAGGTTTGGGGACCAAAGCCTCAGGGCTCTATCCTTGGCCTTTTCTCTCAGGTACCTGACTCTGATTAAGCTCCTTCTCCCTCTTGATGTTAGAAGAACAGATGGATTTTACTTCTTGTCCCAGGTCCTCTTACTACAGCATGAGAAGGCTGGGATAGTATCTCTTGTAAAGGGCTGAGAGATGCTTCCCAGAGGGATACTATGATGAAAATCTGGATTTCTGGAGAGCATGATACATTTAAGTTAGACAAAGCAAGACTTTTCTAATGGCAAGGGATATAAGATCAGATTAAGTGGAGGCTCTTGCCCTGAATGAGGTTTGTAACCCCCATCATGCTGTCATCTCAAAATCCCAAATATTTATTAGTCAGTGAGGGTCAACTGAAGGTCCTAGTATTTAAAATCTTTATGATTTTTTAAATATGTTTATTTTTTTATTTGGAGAGAGAGAGAGGTCATGAGTGGGGGGAGGGGGAGAGAGAGAAGGAGAGAGAATCCCAAGCAGGCTCTGCATTGTCAGCACAGAGCTCAATGCGGGGCTTGATCCCACAAACCATGAAATCATGACCTGAACTGAGATCAAGAGTCGGACACTTAACCAACTAAGCCACCCAGGCACCCCTAAAACGGTCATGATTTTATCATAGCTGCAGGGTAAACAGGAGTCATCAAATGTGAATTATCTGGGAAATACACAAAATGACTAGAAGAACAAGCTCTATCTAATAAGTACTTAAGCAACAACCAGAATCATGAGCAGGGGGAAAAACCCTAAATGATTTAGTAATTCAAACTGAAATAAAAACATTCTCCAATGCCGGACCTGTCTTTCTCATATGTCAATATGTAATCAAGAAAGGCTTTCTGAGAGTGAGTGTACAAGGAAAACAGGTGACTCAGGGGATGCAGATTGAATGGGGTCAAGGGCAGCTAGGATGGGGCACAGCATGAGACCCCTGGGGTTGGGGGGAGTGGAGAGGAGCCAGATAACAGAGACATGAGAAGAACCGGAGAGAAAGGAAGGAGCTGGAAGATGGATGGCCTAGAGTCTTCTGTGAGCCCCTTGACCTAGAGGAGGAGCTGACAGAGGCTGGGGAGAGGAATAATGGGGTCCGAGCAGGGATGCAGTCCTTCTCTGCTGGGTATCCTGGTCACTGTGCCCCCTCTCGCTGCCCCCCACCTCGAGTCCTTCAGGTAAGCTGTTTGTGCCTCCACTTCCCACTGCAACAGCCTTCCCTCTGGAGGCTACCACAGGCCCACAGGCTGGAAGTCTCAAGCCTATAGCCCTCTTGCTGGCAGCAGCCAGACCTGGGTCAAAGGTCAAACTGGTTCTGAGGATGAATCAATGATGCTTGGAAGTGTCTAATTCCCATCTGTTTCTTGGGCATTTTTCATAACAGCGTTAGTCATAGGCCAGTCATTAGGTTTCCCTGAGTTCTTGAATTAAGGCACGTAGAAGGCAGAAACTTAGCAAGTTCTGATGAACTTTTGCCAAGTCCTGATGAACACAGACCTAGGAGGCTGATAATTCCAAACCTGGGCTGAGCAGAGCATATCATCAGGGATTAATAGTCATGAAGGCCTTTAGAGATAGAATGAATAATGCTCAGAGGCATTCAGTCACTCTGTAATCTCAGAAAGAGGGGTATAGCTAACATGTGGGTTCACAAAACAGACTGGCCGTTTGCAGAATTTCTAAGGGGTTAGGGGCTGATCTCATTCAAAGTAGTTATTTCAGAGATCATATATCAAATACTTGACTTCTCTCTAAGGAAATCTTGACCGCCTTCCTGGCCCTTAGCATCTAGGATTTGGATTGTTCAACTCAAGACTGGGTCCTGCACATTAAGGGGCAGAGATATGTTTGGTGCAGAGCTGTTGAAAGAAACCCCTTTTCTAGAACACTCACATTCCAGAATTGGAAGGTCATTGGAAGGGTGTGAGATGAGAAACAGGGTTGATTTTAGAGGTCCCCGAAAGGCATGGCATCCTAATAAGAATAGATAGTTGTGTTAAAATGCCAGGGGCTTAAATCCTTTCTCTACTTGTACTGGCCATGTGACTTTGGGTAAGTGTTTTTATTTGTTATTATCTGTGTTTTTATTTCCTCATTTGGAAAACCAGAAAAAAGGTACCTACCTCAAAGATTTCTGTAAGGTAATAAATGTTACATATTTATACCTTTCACAATTGATTCATGACAAATGTGTGTAAAGCCCTTCAAAATGAGACAGTCTATTTATATGAGCGCTCTCTGCTTAATGTAAACTAGAAAACTTTAAAAAAAGCATCAATTGGATTTACTAAAATTTATGCTATTTAAGCTTGGGTTGGCCTGTGCAGCTGCTGAGCCATCCTCCTACACATTTCTTGTTGACTTCTTTGTGAAATTCCCTCAGTAGTTGCTCTAAAGCGTGGTTTCTCAACCTTGGTACAATTAACATTTGGGGCAGCATCATTTTTGTTGTGGGCGGCTGGCCTGTGTATTGCGGGATGTTTAGCAGCGTCCTGACCTCCACAAAACGTAACTAGATGCCAGTAGCACCGTCTCCCCAACCATGACAGCAAAAAAAGGTCTCCAGTCTCATTGCCAAAGGTCTCCTGGGGGTGCAGGCGGGAGTGGGGGGCAAAATTACTCCGGGCGGAGAACCACTGTTCCAAAGCGTTTCCGTCTTCTTCCGGCTTGCAACCCCACCTGCTTTCATTCGGTGGTTCATGACTCCCATTTTCCTTAGAAAGAGATCACCCAACGTGGGGCTTTTCAGTGTTCCTTTCTTCCCTATCAAAATTCATGTGGATATTTTTCCATCCTTTTTTCTTTTCCTTTTAGCTTTTTCTTTCCTCTTTTCTTTTAGCTTGGACTAGTCCTCTTTTTCACAGCTAATTGTTATGGTGACATCCTTTGTTAAAGTCCACCCAGGTACTCTGGCCCTCGAATCCATCAGGCATTGCTCTTCTTGGTGTCTTCAGTAAATGTCACTGCCTACCCACCCCCACCCCCCCATCTAGCTGCAAGTTTCCACAACTACTTTTTCTTCAGACATCATCTTTAAGTACTTCATTATCCTCACAAAGCTACCAGCTTTTGTCTTGTTTTGTTTTTTCATTTATATCATCATGGTTCTCTGAAAAAAAAAAAAAAAGAAAAGAAAAACCACCAACAACTAATATTTGTGAAGCCCTTACTATGTGCAAGACACTGTCAGGTAGATTCTGTTCCCTCAGCCCCCACATCACTTTTCACCCCCTGCCCTCCGGCTCTTCCTTCTCCCCTCCAGGGCACTGATTCTCCTGATGATCACCTGATTGCTGGATCCAAGGGCCTTTTCTTGGTCTTTAGTTCTTTCCTTCTCTAAGTCTCTTAACACAGTTGACCATCACTTGGTTAACTGTTTCCTCCCTTGGATTTAATTTCTCTGGGCTGAATGTCAGAGGCATTAATTTAAGCAGTTTCTAAGACCCCTGTTGGTGCCAGAATCTCACACATCTGAGATGCTCTAAGCTTCTGTTTGCTGAACAGCTGCAATCAGAACACCTCCACTGGGGCCCCTGGGTGGCTCAGTCGGTTAAGGGGTTAAGCGTCCTACTTGGGCTCAGGTCATGATCTCTCTGTTCATGAGTTCGAGCCCTGATCAGGCTTTGTGCTGACAGCTCAGAGCCTGGAGGCTGCTTCAGATTCTGTGTCTCCCTCTCTCTCGGTCCTCCTCCTGCTCATGGTCTGTCTCTCTCTCTCCCTCAAAAATAAATAAACATTAAAAAAAATGCTGTGCCTCCAGAAGCCACAGAGGCATACCAAAAGATGTGCAGATGAAGGGAACCCACCCCCCAGAACATGGTAGAGGCCACCTTTATCTTTTTTCCAAGCAGCCAATTTCTCCCAAGCTTTTTTCCCAACCACCGCCATTATTGTAACCCAGGCTTAAAACTATGGAATGATTTTGTGTGTTTCTTATTTGTTTTAGGCTTCCCTTCCCCTTGATCTCTGCATTTACTGGGTCCTCAATCCAGCTTCCAAGTTTCACAAATCCATCCCCACCAGCCACTACTCTGACTCAGGGCCTTATGACCTTTCTGAAATTAAATTTCTCTTCTGGTATCTAGTCTGTGTTTTCTAAACAGCATGGTGCTTCTAATGCTTAATTCCCGCCCCCCCTCCCCAACTTTGCCATCATCATTGTCTTCTTCCTCTAGCAGATGGTAATTTAACTCTTTAACACATTCCACACACAAAAATATCCACTTCTGGGGCACCTGGGTGGCTCAGTCGGTTAAGCATCTGACTCTCAGCTCAGGTCATGATCTCATGGTTTGTGAGATTGAGCCCCGCGTTGGGCTCTTCAGTGACATTGTGGAGCCTGCTTGGGATTCTCTCTCCCCCTCTCTCTCCCCACCCCTCCCCCGCTCATGCTCTGTCTCTCAAAATAATAAATAAACTTTAAAAAAAAGAGAAAGAAATGGAATCATACAGCATGTGGTCTTTTGTGAATGGCTTTTTTGCTCAGCAAAACATCGTCAAGATTCCTCCATGTTATAACATGTCTTAGTACCACATTTCTTTGTACTCCCAAATAGTATTCTGTTCTATGGATACACCACATTTTGTTTATCTGTTAAGAATTTGGGGCGCCTGGGTGGCTCAGTCGGTTAAGCGTCTGACTTCGGCTCAGGTCATGATCTCGCAGTTTGTGAGTCCGAGCCCTGCGTCGGGCTCTGTGCTTACAGCTTGGAGCCTGGAGCCTGCTTCGGATTCTGTGTCTCCCCCTCTCTGTGCCCCTCCCCTGCTCATGCTCTGTCTCTGTCTCTCAATAATAAATAAACGTTAAAAAAATTAAAAAAAATTTGATGGATATTTGGGTTGTTTACACTTTCTGGCTATTATGAATAACGCTTCCATGAATAGGTTTTTGTTTTTGCCCCTTCTCTTTCTGCAGTTTTGTAATGACAATCCTTGGTGCCACTTCTTCATTTGTCATGCTGGGCACCAGAGACCCTGTCGGCCCAGGGAACTGTGAGCTCTAGTTCTGGGAAATGCTCTAATATTATTTCTTTGGTGATTCCTTCCTATCATTTCTCTCTCTTTTCTTCTTCTAGAGTTCCTATTAGATTGTGGACCTTCTAAATTGATCCTCAAATGTACTTACCTCTTTGCTTCTATTTTCTCTTTTGTTTTCTGTTTTGTTCTATTTTCAGTGAGAATTTCCCAGCCCTCTTCCAGCTTTTCTGTTTAGTGTTTTATTGGGGATATTTTATTTCAATGTGAAAAAGCTCTTTCCCGCTCTCTGTTCTCTTCCTCAGCATCCTGATGTTTTTTTTTTTTTTTTAATTTTTTTTTTTAACGTTTATTTTTGAGACAGAGAGAGACAGAGCATGAATGGGGGAGGGTCAGAGGGAGAGGGAGACACAGAATCCGAAACAGGCTCCAGGCTCTGAGCAGTCAGCACAGAGCCTGACGCGGGGCTTGAACTCACGGACCGCGAGATCACGACCTGAGCTGAAGTCGGACGCTTAACCGACTGAGCCACCCAGGCGCCCCCTGATGTTTTTTATGAATACAGTGTCATCCCTTGATTCTCTTAAGTTTCAGTTATTCTAGTTTTGAAGTTGCCTTTTGTTTCTGCATTGTCTGTTTCCTTAAATTTACTCATTTGGATTGTTAGTTCTTTGTGTGAGAGATTTCACTCAAATTTTCAGTAATTATTGCCTGGCAGTAGTACTTAAAAATGATGCCCTAGGGGTGCCTGTGTGGCTTAGTCAGTTAAGCATCTGACTTCGGCTCAGGTCATGATCTGATGGTTTGTGAGTTCAAGCCCTGTGTCAGGCTCTGTGCTGACAGCTCGGAGCCTGGATCCTGCTTCGGATTCTGTGTCTCCTTCTCTCTCTGTCCCTCCTCCTCCTCACTTTCTGTCTGAAAAAATGAATAAGCATAAAAAAAATTTTTTTTTAATGATACCCTAAAGCTCAGGTAGAGATTCTGTGTGTGTGTGTGTGTGGGCGGGGGGGGGGGGTTACTTAGTCTTGGTGATTAGTGGGCCTTATGGCAGTCATTAGGCAGGGACTGGCCATTTATTTGGAATCCCCCAAATCTTAGTGTTGATTAGTTTTTTCTCTTGAGCTGGTAAGTTTCCCAAGAAACAAATTCTCTAGTCTTCTGCCTGAGGAGGTGAGTATAAGCCTGGCTGCTGGCATTCCAGGAGCTGAGCCCGGGAAGGGGACCATAGGATCTCACCATTTAGTGTGGCATCTTTCCCTCAACTCCTCTGCTTTCAGAGTGTACCTCACTTCACCTTTTGCTGTGACTATTGCCCCTCATGTCGACCTCCAATCCAGTCTCTCCTGGGATGTCCTGTCGCCACTGGGGATTTGGGGGACTGGTGTTGGGCAGTCACCTGCCTGCCCATTTCCTTGGCCTTCATAGACACCTGGTGCTTCTGGCTCTAAGTCAGATTTTGTTGACATCTCCCCTCTGCTGTTGTTTCCTCTTCCATAGACTTTGTGGATTCATGTCCTTTTGATTCATGCACTGTCATTTTAGTTACATTTTATGAGGGGGTACAGATAAAAAGCAGGTCTAATGTACCATGTTTAACCAGAATCCTAATTGCTTTTGATTGAGTGATTCTATCAGCCTCATGCTCATCTGTTTTAACTTTGTTTCTACTTTGACCCAATCTATACATTTCTGCCAAATTCATCTTCCTAAAGCATGGCTCTAATTATAGAACTGCTCAGTCAAAAATCCTTCACTGCTTCCTCATTTTACTGTAGAATCTTAACATTAGAAAAGGCTCTGCAAGTCCCCTGTTCCCTGCTTGATGCACAAGTCCTCTGTCAGAGCTTCTCCAGTGAAGAGATGCTTCGTCTTCACTGGGTCATCCACTCTATTATTGCACAGATCCATTTGTTAGAAAGTCCTTTCCTATCTATATAGAACTGAAATGCCACTCCAGAAACTTCCAGGTTTTGACCCAAATTCTGACCGGTGAATCCTCAAACTGAAAGCCAGATCTCTCTTCCACATGATAGCACTTTGTATATTGAATTATTTTTATTTGTTTGTGTGTTTGTTTTGAGAGAGACAGAGATAAAACGAGTAGAGAGGGACAGAGAGAGAGGGAGAAAAGAGAGAATTCCAAGCAGGCTCTGCACTGCCAGCACAGAGCCTGATGTGGGGCTTGAACCCATGAAACGGTGAGATCATGACCTGAGTTGAAACCAAGAATGAGATGCTTAACCACCTGAGCCACCCAGGCGCCCCTGTATGATTGAATTATTGCCACCGTGTGCCCCCAGATCTTCTTTTACTCTAGTTAAAAATCCCCGATTCTTAGGGCACCTGGGTGGCTCAGTCAGTTAAGCATCTGACTTCAGCTCAGGTCATGATCTCAAGGTTCGTGAGTTCAAGCCCTGCATCGGGCTCTGTGCTGACAGCAGGGAGCCTAGAGCCTGCTTTGGGTTCTGTGTCTCCCCCTCTCTCTGCCCCTCCCTCACTCACACTCTGTCTCTGTCTCTCTCTCAAGAATAAAAAAATATTAAAAAAAAATTTTTTTTTAAATCCCTAACTCCTTGGACCATTTCTTATATGATACCACCTATTGAATAATGTCCCTAATTCCAAACTCGTGCAAAGGACCTTCTGTGATGTGACTCCAACCTCCTGTTGCAATGTCATCTCTTGTCTCCTGCTTTTGCCACACATGCCGGGTACACAACTTGCCTTTTCTCTTCTCACCTCCTGTTCTTTACCTGGGATACTCCCCTTCTTCCCATTTTGTTGAAATCATTTCCATCCAAAGATTAGGGCCAATACACTCCAAACTGTTAAAGGAGTTACTTTTGGGAGATGGAATGAGATGGGTCAAAGAGGAGTCATGATTTCTTACTTCATACAGTTTTTTTCAAAAGCAGTATGATTATTTATCATCTTTAAAAAATGTTATTCAGTGTATTGAATGCATTACATTATATTCAAATGCATTAAATTCCTTAAAATTAATTTTAAAAGTATATGAACAAATCTTATCCATCAGTTTTAAGCTGTTTTAAAAGTTACGTGGTTTAGGAAAACTTTGATTCTTCCTTCTAATGTGACTTTTACCCTACTCTGAACCATCTGAGCATTTGGGGGTGACTTTTTTATTGCCCTTTCCATATTACCCTCTACTTCATAGATATTGGTCAGACAGTCACCTCTCTGCAGACCAAGGACTGCATCTTACTCATTTTGGAAGTCCCTGCCTTCCAAACATATTTACGTGCTATGTAGTAGGAGCTCAGTATATTTTATGGAAAGGGTAGATTGGTGAATTCACATTATAATTTACTTATGCTCCTTCAAACATAGTTCCCTATTTTTCTTTGAATGGGAAGGGAGAAAACTCTGGGTACTTCAGCCTCCGGTCAGCCACGGAGTGGCCTTCCTGAACATTCCATAGACTCTTCCCAGGGCACACACAATTGTATCAGTTTTGCTTTCTTTGTAGCCACATGAGGCTTCAGTGTCTGCGTGTGTGAAAGCTAACCCAGCTAATCCCTGTAGACTCTGAAAAGGGCAAAGGACTCTGGAGATAGGGGTAGGGGGGGAGGCGGAAGGCGGGAGTGGGGGCGAGGGTTGTGGAGAGGAGATGGGCTGGGTCAAGTCCCAAAGAAGGGAACCAGTTTCTGTTACAGAAATATCAAGTAGGAGAGTCAGAGGAGGGGAGAGGCAGGCAAGATGAGAAGCAGAAGTCAGTGTGGCATTTGGCTCAGAGACAGACAAAGCTGCTCCCCCAGAGGTAAGTAACCCCCTCCCGCAAGTGCCATAAAGATCTCTTGCTCCATCTGGTGCTGGAGTGAATGGAAAGAATAGAATCTGTATCTTTGTGAAATCTTGGGCTGTTCTATGCCTGAGGTGGAAACACACTCTCTGTCTCTGTCTGCCTCTCTGTCTCTGTCTCTGTCTCTCACACCCACACCACCACACATATACTACACCCCTTTACTTCCACCTTCCCATGCTAAGTATGATGTAACTATCTCTCCTAGAGCCTCGCAGCCATGATGGACTTGAGCCAAAGTCCTGATTCTTGAGGTTGCCCCTAGTTACAAGGTTGGGGAAACAGAAGTCGTTGCCCATTTATCTCCCTTTTTCTGAGTCCGCTCCTTGCTCACCACTGGCCCGCAGGCAGAAGATTAACTGGTGTTTAGTTACAGAGCACTGTGAATAAGGGAGGAGGCAGCTTGCCTACTGTCCACAGACAGTTGGTATGTTTTCAATTTTATGTTTTGCATTTTGGACTTTGGGTGCACAAAGTTGAGTGGATCGTGCTCCTTAGTTCACGGTATGCTACCATCACTAGTCCTATGAGACCTCGCTTAGGCTCACTGAATTCTTATTTTCCTCTTTCTTTCCCAGCTGCATTTCTCTTCCCTTTTCCTCAGTAACTGCTCCCACCCTTGATTATTTCATGTATTCCTTAGACAGAGCTCTCTGGAAGGAAGAAAGTTCCAAGATGGGGGCCTATGTGCAGGTCCACTCAGGAGGGCCCTCGGGAGACACAGACATAGGAGGTGAGGACTGCAGGGAGGGACCGAAGGTGAAGTTGGTCCCCTCTGTGCAACTGAAGCCACAACTGAGATCCTGGAAACTATGCACCTGACGTGGCCCTTTAGAGTTTTCCCAAACAAGGCAGGAGGGACCAGGCCTTGTACATCCTTGCATCAGCCACCATTGGCCACTTCCCCTGGAAGGGGCATAGGCTTCAGCGAGGCAGTTCCCCTGATGGATGCAGCCTTGAGCCTCAGCACTAATACTCCTAGCAGTTGTGGAGGAGTAGGTGCACTGGCCCTGAAGAGGGGTATGGGTGGAGCACCTCAATATCCACTGTAGCATGTAACCTTCTAATCCACCTTCCATAAGTTTATCCATCTGCATGGTCCTTGAAACATATGTGGTGTTGCTTTGTGTCTTTTAAAAACATACATAAGTTGTCTTGTGCTATAAATCTCTCCTCTCCCCAACCTCCCATCCCAACTCTGTTTTGGAGACCTATCCACGTTGCCTTATGTGGATCTATTTCATTCCTTCTTACCACTGCATGGTGTTTCGTCATTTGTAGTTATTACTTCCTTGGCGGTGGATACCCAGATTGCCACCATCAGCTTCCACCATTATGCTTCCACCATCAGCAAGATGATGGACATTGCGTGCTTCTGTGTGAGATTTTTTCCAGGGTGTGTGTACCCACAGTGCCAGTGCCAGGTCACAGGCTCCGTGTATTCTTCACTTTGGTAAGCCCTACCAATCTTCTCTCTAAGAGAACTGGACCAGTTTTCCCATTTATTAGCCTGCTTGTTTCTCCACATCCTTGTCACCACCTGGTATTATCTGACTTTCTATTTTTTGCTAGTTTATTATATGTAAAGTGGTATCTTATTTTTCTTTTGTGTTTTTCATATCATTTGTGAAGTTAAGTATTACTTCAAAGATTTGTTTGACCTTAGGATTTCTCCTTCTATGAACTACTTATTTACCTACTTTGTTCATTTTTTCTATTGTTTCTTCTTTTTTACTAAGCATTTTCTTACTGATCATTTATTGGTACAAATGTCTTCTTCCAGGTACTACTCATCTATACGCTAACTCAGTTGATGGTATACTTCACCAAACAGAAATCTTTAACTTTGATATAAAATCCATCCATTTTTCTCCTTATGGTGTCGGTTTTGCATCTTGTTCACAAAATCTTTTCCCACCTCAAGGTCACAATATACGATCATGTATTTTCTTCTATTATTTATGATTTTACCTTTTCACATTCAGGGATTGAATCCATGTAGAGTTTATTTTCTTATTCATTAATGAGATAGAGATTCAAATTTATTTTACCATTTATGAGAGAAGTCTTCTCTTGCCCTTTGATTTATGATGCCAGATTTATCATATGCAAGTTTTCATGCACCTGTCAGCCTGCTTCTGGACCCACTCTTCCATTCCACTGGCCTGCTTCTCTCTGTGCCAGTACCACATTGTTCTAATAATGCTGGCTTTGTAGTATTGCTCCATTTCTAGTATGATGCGTTTCTTCTTTCTGCTGTTTTTAATTTTTTTTTTTCAACGTCTATTTATTTTTTGGGACAGAGAGAGACAGAGCATGAATGGGGGAGGGGCAGAGAGAGAGGGAGACACAGAATCGGAAACAGGCTCCAGGCTCTGAGCCCATCAGCCCAGAGCCTGACGCAGGGCTCGAACTCACGGACCGCGAGATCGTGACCTGGCTGAAGTCGGACGCTTAACCGACTGCGCCACCCAGGCGCCCCGTCTTTCTGCTGTTTTTAAAAAGCCATCTTACCATTACTGGACCCTTGTTCTTCTTCGTAAATTTTAGAATGTTTGACAGATACTCTTCCACCCCTGTCTCCTGGCCAAATGTACTGAGATTTTGATTGGAATGGATTCAATTGACAGGTTAATTTAGGGACAACTGACGTTGTAGAGAGTTAACTCATCCTTTCCAGGGTATGATACGTTCCTGCATTTATTTGGATCTTCTTTTTATGTGTTTTAAAAGGGTTTACATTTTTTCTCCAAGTCTTTTTTTTTTTTTTTTTCAATGTTTGTTTTTGAGAGAGAGCGAGAGACAAAGTGCAAGTGAGGGAGGAGCAGAGAGAGAGGGAGGCAGAATCCGAAGCAGGTTCCAATCTCTGAGCTGTCAGCACAGAGCCTGTTGAGGGGCTTGAACTCACGGACTGTGAGATCTTGACCTGAGCTGAAGTCAGCCACTTAACATACTGAGCCACCCAGGTACCCCTGCTCAGTTCTTTTTTTATGCGGTTCACCTAGAGCCATGGGCCCCGCTGTTCTGGATTCAAATTTCTGTGAAACCTTGGTTTGTTGAAAACACCATGGTGCCCTTTGGCCTGCGCTTGCCACAGATGTAGTAAGTATTGGGCCTGCCCTTTCAAGCTTGAGTCCTTCATAAGGAGAGGCAATGAGTACATTTTCTTAAACCCTCTTATTGAATCCAGTGTGCACTGTGGTGAAATTAACTTCTTGCACGATATGATCAAGTGATCCTCATGGACAGAATTAATCATTTCTTGATTTTTGAGGAGGGTGGGGGGGAATCTTTTTAAAAATGCCCAGATATTCCTCTTTGGGGAGGAGGTATGAAGAGGAAAATAAATACTGAAGAATTCAATTTTGCTCTCTGAAGGCCCTGTCTCTGACAAGTAGTTAATCTGTTTGTTGACACCATGAGAGGAGAATATCCAGCAGGGAGAAAATTAAAAAACACTCAGCACCAGTTGCTGCCCTGATGAATCTCATCCAATTATTTAACAGGACACTGCTGGGTATGCTTCTTTTATTATTATTGTTTTAATTTAATTTTATTCTCTATTGCTGATTACACCATTGTAAAACTTTTTTGGATTAAAAGAAATCCTCCTTTGAGTCTAGCCTTTTTCATTTGGCACTGATTTTTTTTTTCCTTCTGTGTTCATAACTGAGTTCAAAACCAGTGTAGGGTTGTTACTGATTTACACATTTATTTACTTTCCTCCTGGAATGCAGCATCTGAAAGGCTAAATTCTGAGAAGGACTTTAAAAAATATCAGTTGTGCTAGGAGATATGTAGGTGAGAGCAGAAAAATAGTGTAGAATTGTGTAAACTTTAAAGTACTTAGAAAAAGTGTTGATTGCAGTCTTCTTTTGTTGAAAGTGTCCCCCTTTTTTTTTCAACATGAAGGACTGGGGCAAGATGCCTGTGGAGGAAATTCTTTATCAGTTTAGACTTGGCTAGCCTCTGGGGTTCCAGTGGGTGCAGAAGAGAAATTCCCCACCACCTCCCACCCTGAGACTTGCTCATGTCTTGCCCTGATCCTGCTTCTATCTTAAAGTCATTGGTCGGGATAAGAGGATTTGGTCATTCTCTTCACTTAGCCCAGGGTCTCTGAAAATGAACATGCTTGTCACAACCCCATCCAAGACTGGAAGGTACTGGTCTGACTCTGGCCTTCTGGCATGTTTTAGTTCTAGGAGGACTTTGACCTCTTAGTTTGTGCAGGTCCCCATCCTCATTTACCTTGTGACATTCCCTTGTGGCCACCACTCCAACCCCTCTGGCCCTAGGGAGGGGTGGCAGATAGAACACAGGACAACCAGTCAACTTTGAATTTTGGATAAACAGTGAATGATTCTGGTATGAATTCTCCACTCTCTACCACACAGGCCCAGGGTTTGTGTGTCCCTCTCACTCCCTTTGCCCTTTGGGCTTCTAACCCATAGCAGCCTTGGATTCCTTACTTTTTTCAGTGTCCTGATCTCTAGGTGTAAAACCGGGCTCTCCTCTGCTGAGGACAGCTGCAGACATTTCCTGGCCAAGGCAAGCATGCAAGTGGGGGTCCCGGCCAAGCACCACGTCCCCCAGTCCTATCACCACATCGTTCCGCACTGTGAGGAGCCTTGTGGTCAGTGTCTCCGCTCCCAAGATCTGCCCGCACCCTCTGGGCAGGGGCATACCCCCCACTCCACCTCCATTCTCACCCAAACAGCCGTCCTTGCCTGCCTGGGTATGTGGAACGTGACCTGCAAGGGGGAGCAAGGCTCTTGCCCAACGGCCCTGGGGAGGGTGCACCTGGAGGAGTGCCAGTGTGAGCCTTTCTAATGCACAGGGTCAGGCAGAAGCCCGGCAGTGGGTCTCAGGGTGGCATTGCCCCTGCCACAGTTCCGGAGAACTTGTGTGGTCATCCTCTTGGCCTTGTGGCTCGTACTTGCTAGATTTCTTCATCCTTCCTCAGGAGGTTCTCTGAAGACCAAGGTGTCTGACTGGTTCTCCTTGCTTCCGCCTGCACCCCTGCCCCTCCTTGCCACCCTACCTCTGTCTCTGCTGCCTTCCGTTTCCTTTCCCTTGCACACACAAATCATCAGACTGCTTCTGGTTTGGGGGGTGGGAAGTCACCAAATTTCCTTTAACAGGATCTTGACAGCTCACTTTTAATTCAGTGCATTATTGGGGTGGGGGGTGGCAGGTAGGATGGAGAAGTGAGTGGGGCAGGTTTTGTTGTTTTGGAGAGAATTTAGCCAGTCTTTCCGCCCCCATCCCCCTCCATACCCTGCTTTGGGCTGAATTCAGCTAGTTATTTTCCAATTCGGTTGTGTGTGTAGACACGCCCACAGCTTCTTTGATTCCCCTCCTTTCCTCCTAATAGACAAACTGCTGCCAAGCTTCCAGCTTCTCTCTCCATGGTGACCAAGCCCCTCATTTCCATTTCGGCTCAGCCTCTACCTCCCCTGCACCCCACCCCCTCCTCCATGGGAATCAGGCTGTTTCCTTTCTCTGGTTCTACTCTGCTCCTCTTGTACTTCTTTTCCTTTCTGGGGATTCTCCCCTACGCGGAAGGAACAAATGTCAACATGTCCTTGGCTCCTTCCTTTTCTCCTTTATCTGCCCTCTTCCTTCTTCCTGCCCCTTTACTTGGGTGACTCCTAAACCTTTGCTTTTCTTAGCTCTTTAAACACATTCCTTTCATCACCCCCTCAAGTTCCCTTTCTTGCTTCAGCCTCTGGCTGAAGGATGCAGAGGTGCAGAGAAGGGAGGCAGAGGAAGGGGGGCTGGCCTCCCCTTCCTGTCTCAGGCTCTGCCTGGGCTCTGGGATTTCTCTTGGGGCAAGGTGAGGTTGCACCCCCACCTCTCTGCCCATCTCCCACTGCCAGGGTGGCCCAGGCCCTCAGAGGTGTGCACAACAGTCCCTGGAATCTGCTGCTGCTTAAACCTTCTCCGATGCCCTGGCCGGTCCTTCTCTGCTGGCAGGCAGGTTTCGTGTGCAGGTGAGCAGGACCAAGTTAGGCAGCTGGCCACTACACCTCGTCTGCCTTTGGGAGCCCCACTCATCCCGTGGGCATAGGGCCCACTGACAGGTTTTAGGTACAAGGATAGAACAGATGTAGGTCTCACTGAAATTCCTTTCACAGACTCCCCCTGTCCCGAGGGCTTCCTACTCTTATCATTGATCACAACTGTCTAAGGACACCTGTCCCTTACACACTTTTTCTGGTCTCATCCTTTGCTGCATACAGGCATTCTTACCCCGATTATCTTACTTGGCCCTCGTAATAATCGGGTGATTCTGATTTTGCAGACAGGGAAACCGAGTCTCAGAGAAATTAAACATATTACTCAACATTGGAACACTGGAACAAAGAAGTACCCCGTGAAGCTGAGACAAGAACCCAGCTTGTCACGCTCCTAGCTCGCTATGCCTTTTCTTCAGCAGTCTGTGAAAGGCAGCAGGGGAGAAGGCTGCACACTGCAGCATGAGTGAGGCAAAGGTGTTAATAGGAGGGGTGAGTAGCTGTTTTCTCCCCTCTGCCACATCCCCCCATGTCCAATTTACATTGTTATACAATGCCAGCTTAACCCCGTTCTTGTTAATGCTTCTTTATGGATGTTTTAGTTATGTCTGCCCCATATGTGCGTCTGATTTTTTTTTCCTGGACTCTGAACTTCTTGTGGTCACTTTGGGCTGCGTGACTCTCCCTGGGGAGGGGAGCAGCACAGGCTTCCTGCCTTAGGTCCTCAGCTAGTCTGACTTAGGGCCCAGCCAGGGGCGTGGGAAAACAATACTGGCCCCGCCTAACTGGGGCAGGTAGCAACCCAACTTACTTCTCACTTTCCCATCTTCCTGTTCCACCCCAGCCAGGCTTCCCAGCCTGCTCGTTAGCCTCCGTGAGAAATTAAAGTCCCAATAATCAAATCAACCCTTGTAAATTCCCTAGAAGCAGCTCCAGAGCACCAAGGAGCCAGCAAAGCCCAGACCCAAATCCATGTCAAATTTCATAGATATAATTTAAGTAGGGATCAAAAACCACACTAACCTAGTAACTAAGGCTGCTCAAAATGCAGAGTTTATAGTCCATCTGCCTCTCTGCTTCAGGGAGTCTGTATTAAATTTATTGCAAAGTAAAACAAATAAACCCAGGCAAAGGCAGGGTGGAAATCTGCATACTCGTCAGAGAATTAGCAGCCCTCTCGGGTTAGGAAGGCTGCTTCTCAATTTGCATCTCTAAGGAGTTGTGACTGGGCTGGGGGCTGGGAGGCTTGGGCAGCATCGGGGCTCGCGGCAGGCCTGCCCCCTGCTGGCAGATTGTTGAACTGCATCCCTGCGACCTTCGTGGTGGACGTTTGCAGGGCTCCTGGCGGCCAGCTGAAAAGAGAATCTGAAGCTGAAAGAAATGTTGGGGAGGTGTGGCGTTGGAAGAGTGGGTAGCAGAGAGAGGAGAGGGAAGGACATTACGAGAAAGATATCCTTACTTTTAAATATAAGACTTGCGGGTGGGGATGGCTCAGTCAGTTAAGCATCCAACTCTTGATTTCAGCTGAGGTCATGATCTCCTGGTTGGGTTCCTGGGATTGAGCTTTGCATGGGTCTCTGTGCTGACATCACCAGCCTGCTTGAGATTCTCTCTCCCTCTCTCTCTACCCGTCCCCTGCGTGAGTGCTCTCTCTCTCTCTCTCTCTCTCTCTCTCTCCCTCTAAACAAACAAACAAACATTAAAAAAAAAAAAAGCCTTGGGGATGGGGAAGCTGGGAACTTGAGAGTGCAAGGGTGATGGAGGTGGACATTTAGAGTTGTCTCTTCAGTAATACAAGCCAGAAATCATGGTGACTTTCTAGACTCCTCTCCATCTTCTTTTCCATTTGCCTTGCTCTCCACACAACCCATGAGTCACAAAGCCCAGAAAACTGGGGTGGAGGTGGCTGGGGTTCTTGCAAGGTACTGTTGGCCCTTGACTAGTTGTTTGAACCCAGTAAAGCTGTGCCTCGGTTCCAGGGCAGGGGCTAGGGCTGGGCCACACTCGTAGGGCTGTGAGAGGAAATGCTCCCATAATGTTTGGTTTGCCTCACCCCAGGCCTGGCCCCACTTTGCCATCTGTGGATAAAGGGGTGGGGCCAGATGACCTCAAAGCCTGCTTTCAGTGTGAATGTTCTCTAATTCTATGACTCTGTTCCAGGAATTTGGGGATCTGCTACATACATACTTTCCAGGGAAGCTCAATGGAGCCCAGCTCCTCTCTTAGGATATTCCTATCATCCTTCATGGCTGGCTCAAAGGGGACCTTCTTCAAAGCGATGCCCTACATGCCTGTTTTAGGCAGAGATAGGCTGTCCTCCTTTTAATGCTTTATAGATAGATGGGCATATATTGATATATATAATCACACTGTAATAATGTGTTGAATTTATTTATATATCAACTCCACCCCCTCGAATGTAAAGTCCTTCTTAGATGAATGTAAAGCTTCTCAGATGAGGGCAAGGGGAAGGTGCTGGTGAGGTTCATGGCCATTCTCAGTACCCACCTGCTCCTCTTTCCCACTTTCCCAGCCCAATGCCTGAAACAGAATAGGTTCCCAATAAGCATTTGTTAAATGGCTGGGAGAATGAGTGAACAAATGAATGAAGTGGCACAAAAGGATGAAGGTTTGGTTGTATGGTTTACCCAGAAACCAGAGTGTTACTGCAACTTCCTACTTCTCTCCAGCTCTCTCTCTTCCTTCTTCTTCAACTACTCCATGGTAGTTCTATCTAGTCTACTTCCTGAGTCACTCCCCAAGCCAGCTGCTGCTTCTTCATTCCCTCAAGAGGTTAAGAGCATAGACTCTGGAATCAGAAGGACCCCCAGACTTCAACTGCCTTTGGGAACCTGACTGATCTCAGTTTCTCGGTCTTCTTCTCTTTTTCTTTTCTTTTCTTTTTTTTTTTTGCCCCAAAGACAATAGAGCCTAGTAGTCATTAAAAGTATGGACACCAGAGCCAAACTGCCCTAGTTTTAATCTTGGCTTCTCCATTTAGCTGAGTGGCCCCAGGCAAGTGCCTTAATCTCTCTGTGCTCAGTTTCCTTATCCATAAACTGGAGTTAACAGAATCTATTTCATAGGGTTGTTGTGATGATTAAAAAAGCTAATATACATAAAGCCCTTAAAACAGGGCCTGGTGTGTGGTTGGCATTAGCTAACTCAATAAGTACTAGCAATTATTAACAAAAAGCAGAGGAATTTTGCAGAACAGAAGGCAAGCACCTGAAGAAGAGGCTGTCCCAGAAGATGCTTCAAAAGGCAAGGAGGAAGCTTGTGGATAAAGAAACGAAGCATTTCCACAAGGAACATATGCAAACACACAGAGATTTCACTGGCTAGGGTGGCAAGAAAAGCTAACTATTACTCTGTGCCTGCAGAACCCGTGTTGGCATCTTTTCAGAATTGGACGTGTCAATGGCATGAGTCCAAAGTTGCAATAGGTATGGCAGCTCCTTGGCCTTTGAGATCTTTGGGGATGGGGCGGCTGGGTGACCTGGGTCCAACTCTTTTTTATTTTTTTAAGGTTTTAAAGTTTATTTATTTATTTTGAGAGAGAGAGAGAGAGAGAGAGAGAGAGAGAGAGAGTGAGAGCAGGGAAGGGCAGAGAGAGAGGGAGAAAGAGAGAATCCCAAACAGTCTCTGCGCTGTCAGCACAAAGCCCAGTGTGGAGCTCGATTTCATGAACCACGAGATCATGACCTGAGCCGAAACCAAGAGTCGGATGCCCAGCTTACTGAGCCACTCAGGTGCCCCAAAGAGTCCTCCTCTTGATATCAGCTCAAGGTTGTGACTTCAAACCCTGCATTGGACTCTATGCTTGTGTGGAGACTACTTTTTTTTTGGGGGGGGGGGCAGCGATCTTCAGGGACATGTTTGTTTATGAAACCTCCCCCAATTGGCTCCCCTTACCTCCTCAGCCCCACTCTTGCCATACTCTTCCTCTGATACTTCGGACTCCATCCACAAAGAAGTGTGTTTGGCTCCCCCAACTGAACTTACTCCTCTTACCTGCAGGTCTTCACACACCTGAGTGTCCTGTCCCAAGAACTGCCCTCCATCTCACGCCTTTCCCCTGCTGGTTCTCCTGACCTTTTTGGTGGCAGGTCCTCTGCAAAACCTTCCCTCGTCCCCTAGACTGGGCAAGGCACTCCAGTCTGTGCTCCCTTGGCATAGTACTGTGCCTTTCCCTTCTCCCCCAACATATTAGTCTGCTCCAGCTGCTGCAACAAAATACTACAGGCTTGGTGACTTAAACAGCAGAACTTCATTTTTTCACAGTTCTGGAGGCTGGCAAGTCTGAGATCAAGGTGTCAGAAGGGTTGGTTTCTGGTGCAGCATGCCTTCCTGGCTTGCAGTTGGCCATCTTCTCACAGCGCCCTCCCATGGCATCCTCTCTGTGTGTGCATGGAGATAGAGAGATCGCCGGTGTCTCTTCCTCTTCTCAGAAGGACACTAGTCCTGTCAGCCTGTAAACTTTAAGGGGATGAAATTCAGTCCATAACATCAGTTCCATGAGGGCAGGACCTTCTCTACTGTTTATTTATATTTCTTAGCTTAGCCCTCACCCCATCTCCTTGTGATTCTCTGTAATGTCTATAGGACCTGTTCCTAGCAAGGACTCAATATATATTTGTTGAGTGAATGAGTGAAAGAATTTGTCAATTACTGGTAATGACAGTAGGAGCTTTAAGAAACAGATATTCAGATACGATCTAATAGAGGCCTCAGCAGGAAGATCCTTGCTGGTTAGTGGCAGAATGAGGACCAGAAATCAGAGTCTCTCTACTCCCTTCTACTCTGAGTCCAGGACTCTTCACCTGGAAAAAGAACTGTCAAGGGCTGGGTAAAACTGGCGATCCTTTTTAAATCCTTGCCTGGAGTTGCAAAGAATCTGGTCTTTCACTGACAAGCAAAAATTTTCCTTCACCTTGTCTCTCCTGCCACATTGACAGGCTATCCTAATAATACATGAAGGCATTTGAAATGCCTTTCGTCCTTCCCCTCTGTCTGGTTAGGGGCCGCAGAGGTTGGTCTGGGTTTGGCCAGCAACTTCCTTAGCACAGGTTTTGACTGGAAACCAACAACCCAGGGTGTGTGGCTCTTCGGATTCCTGCTTCTCTGCTAATGGATTTTGTTAACTGTTTGTCATTTGCTTATGCAAATCTACCTCTTTCTGCATTAAAATGAACCCAATTATAAAGTGAAATTTCACAATTAAACCACTTAGTGAAGGACATTAAGCGACCAGAAGGAATTGATTTTCTAAAAATTTCAGCGATAATTACAAAATGTTTCTGAAATGTGACTAAGTTCTAGGTTTTTCTTTAAACAAACATATGTACGTGCACATTTTCATATATATATACTGCACAGACACATGCACATATTTTCACACACCTGGTTTCCATCTTCTCACCATGGGACTTGTTCTTGCTCCTTCTCTGGGTCTAAATTTTCCCCAAATAGAGGAAATTCCACCAGCCATCAGATCATGTCTGCAAAGTTCTTGGAAACCTTCCAAAAGAAATGGCCATTGGGCTGAGGAAACAGGGGTGGGCAGGAAAATAGAAGAAGGTGTAATGGTTTTAATAAAGTCTCTTTGCCACCTTGGTGATTGATATATTTTGGCATTTGCTTCCCTGCTCTGATGTAATCAATAGCAGTTATAGACCGAGGAGCAGGAAAGGTTGAGGATGTGGGATGGGACAGTATTGATTGGTTTTTATAGGAAAGAGCCCTGCCTGCTGATTGCAGTGCTCTGGCTACTAGAAACTGGACCTTGCTGTATCAGGGCTCGGTTACCTTTCCTGACACTCATCCAGGCAAGGGGACATGCAGTCCAGAAACTTGGAAATGGATAAGGACAGATGATATACACCTGAAAAATTACCCTTTCTGGTATTTGAGGGAGCTAGTCACACTCACTTCCCTCACTGCACCCACGATCAGAGGGTGGGAGTCACAGTCTCCTAGGCTGGTGCAGGGACAGGTGGGAAGGGTCTTTAAGGGTGAGGGAGTGATGGTATGCTTATGGTTCCAGGCTACATCTATATCCAAGAATGATCCCGACTCATTTGGTAGCATGCTCCACCCCCAGGCAATATAATGCAGAGGGGACTTTAGAACAGACTCTGGAGCTTGATTGCCTGGGTTCAAAGCCTAGCCCTGCCAGTCAGTGTGTGACCTTGGGCAGGTTAATCAACCTTTCTGTACTTTTGATTCCCCCATCAGTAAAATGGAGATAGTAACAGTACCCATTGCCTCTGGTTGCTATGATTGTTATGAGTTAATATATGTAAAGAACTCAGAACAGTCCTGGCATACAGTGAATGATATGTACATGTTGTTATTGTCTGGTGGTGGTGGGTACGTGGGCTGACATCTGTGGTTTATGGGTGGAAACTTAAGAGTACAAATTTCTCTAATCAAACAGGATCATCACAATATTTGCTTTCTACTGTTGAGAACACAGGGCTTAGGACCCAGTAGCTGTTAAATAATTCTCTTAGTACATCAGCCCATGAGCTACAGGATTTCTCAACCCTTTCTTAGATTTTTTTTTCCTAAAAACTTTAAAAAAAAAAAAAGTATGACTAGGTCCAGATACAGAGCAATAGGGCTGCATTAGATTGGTAATGATAGCTTCAATAACCCAAGGAGTTCAGCCAAGACACATATTTATTCATTCCACAAACAACAAACTCTCACTATGTGTGAGATGGCTTCTACTTATATGATGATTTCCATTTGTGAACCAGAACTCAGAGTGGGGACATTCAGATGTATAATCACCCCTCTGTAATGTCGTGATAAGTAGCTTTCGTGTAATGGATTCTCCTCTGTCTAGAACAATGTGCTCAAAACAGAAAATGGTTTGTTTTAAAGAAAACATTTGCCACTTAACATGTTTGTTGAAAACACATTCATTTCAGAAGTGTAATTTTATTTTCTTTTATTGTCATCATCGAATTTTCGGTTTTTAGAAATTCATTTTAGCCTGCGATGTGACTTTGGGGCTTATTTTCTTCTCAATTGTAGAACTGGGTACCGTAATAGAAGTCGGCAGATTGGCAAGCAGGTCCTAAGGAAACCAGGTTGAGGTGTTCTATGACAGACTCCCAAAAGGTTAAAACTGGAAAGGATCCTAGAGATCCTCTACCTCATCACCTTCATTTTATTTATTTTTTTTAAGTTTATTTATTTATTTTGAGAGAGAGTGAGAGCAAGCATGAGAAGGGGAGGGGCAGAGAGAGAGAGACACACACACACACACAATCCCAAGCAAGCTCTGCACTGTCAGCGCAGAGCCCTATGTGGGGCTCGAACTAACACTAACAAACTGTGAGATCATGACCCAAGCCGAAACCAAGAGCTAGAAGCTTAACTGACTGAGCCACCCAGGTGCCCTCATCTCCTTCATTTTAAAGATGAGCCCAGAGAGGTGAAGTGACTTTCAGAGTCTGACCTGAAACCCAAGTGTATCGGCTCCAAACTCAGTGCTGTTCCACATACCATGAGCTTGTTGGTACCCTTCCAGCTCTACGTTAAGCCCTTTTCATTTTTTTAGGCCCTTTTCAAATCTCCTTCTGTTCTCAGGTTGTATATGAGGCTAAGTTATTATTTGACAATTCTGTTCAAGTCAACGAAGATGCCTTGAATACTACTTTGGTGCCAAACACTGTGTTAGGTGCAGGATATAAAAATAAGATGTGGGTCCCACCAAGCAGATTGTCGTAGATGGTATTATTATACCCTATTGTTTACTGCCTCTCCCTGTGACAGGATTATGCTTATCTGTGCCATTGACATCAGACTTCATCGTGTGACTTGCTTTGGCCAATGGAAATTAAGCAGAAGTGATATGTCACTTTTGAGCAGAGGCTTTCGGGAACATTTTGTGGTCCCACACACATTTTCTCTTTTCTTTCTGCCAGGAGAATGGCATGTCCAGAATAAGACCCACATAAAGAGAAAACATGGAGTGGAGCCAGAGGCACAGCCAATATATAACATGATGAGAGATAAACCTTTGTGTGGTGAGTGACTGAGATTCTGTGGTTGTTTATCCTGCAGCATAACTAGCACAAGCTGATGACTAGAGAGAGGATCACAGAGTAGCTGGAGAGACAGCTATTTCCAACTGAATCACACGGGGTTGGATGCTTTGCTGGATGGAGACACAGATGATTCAGAAGTAGGCTGAAAGAGGGAACAAGTAACTCTTCAGAGAGGAGGCATCAGGAAGGACTTTCTAGGAGAGGTGATAGCTGAGAAGAGTTTTAAAGGTTGAAGAGAAGTTCACCTTGTTAGGGGCTTGGGAGGTTTGTTTCTTCTAATCAGAGAGACCAGCATGTCCAGACATGAAATATGATATGTTTGAGAATTGCCTGTAATGTCCACAACTGTGGGTCAGGATCGGAGTTCTTAATCTTTGAAGCCTATTGACCGCTGGCCACTGTGTCGGGTCTCCATATATCCAAGGGATATATGCAGACACTGACATAAAAATGCTTCATTTATTTTGGCCAGAACTTTGGCCCCAGATTATCATCTGTTGTTATATCATGAGAAGCTACTAAGCTGGACTGTATGTGAGCCATAGAGACTCTTTTTCAAAAATTTAATTTTCATTTTAATCAAAGAATATATATGCATAGTTTGGAAATCAGCAGTTGCCTTGCTTCAGCCTTTCACATTCCCATGTTCCATTCTCCAAGGCAGTCAACCTCAACTCTTACAGCTCATTTGTCATTTGTATATATTGCCATGTTTTTAAATAATATGCTTATATTACTATTTCTTGATTTATTAATTCTAGAAATTATATATTTTATACATGTTTTAAAAACATTTTTAATGTATATATATTTTTGAGAGAGAGAAACAGAGTGCAAGTGGGGTAGGAGCAGAGAAAGAGGGAGACACAGAATCTGAAGCAGGCTCCAGGCTCTGAACCATCAGCACAGAGCCCAAGGCAGGGCTTGAACCCATTAACCATAAGATCATGAATGAACTGAAGTCGGACGTTTAGCCGACTGAGCCACCCACACGCCCCTCGAAATTATATATTGACTCTCTGTCATGGTAGATGAGAACTTAGTTTCCCCCAATGCCATCCCTGCATGTCCCCTTCATTCTATCTCTCCCAACATAAACTTTTTTTTTTTGTTAAATTGATGTTTAGTGTCTATATACTAATGATTATGCAAATATTATTTACTCCTGCATCAAGTAGTGCACTGTGATTATGTGTCCTCTTTTGTACAATTCTTTGTTTTTCCTGGAGTTAATAACTGCCTCCTTTTTTATTGATCTGATGTCCAAATGTGCTTATAATTATTTTTTTTCTAATGGTTCAACAACTCTACTACATACCTGGTAATACTATTTTGCATACACTCAAGCTCATCTGTTCCATTTTTCCCCTTACAGTTATTTCTCTAAGAACCTTTTGTTTCTCTGTTCCAATCTGGATTGGCTGATTTTAGAATTAGAATACTACATAACTTATTCTGAGGCTTCCCTTTACCATCATTTTGAATATTTCTTTTACTGCCTTCTTATGTCGGAGTCCCTATTTCCTGAATTCTCTGTCTTCTTTATTACATTATCACCTAACTAAATTGCTAACTTCCATTCTCCAATAACTTCTCTCTTTTTTAAAGATTTTATTTTTAAGTAATCTCTACACCTAATGTGGGGCTGAAACTTACAACCTTGAGATCAAGAGTCACATGCTCTACTGACTGAGCCAGCCTAGAGCCCCTCTCCAATAATTTCTTAAGAATGAGTACTTTAGAAGTCATTGTCTTGGGGCTCCTGGGTGGCTCAGTTGGTTAAGCATCTGACTTCAGCTCAGGTCATGATCTCGCAGTCTGTGAGTTTGAGCCCCACGTTGGGATCTGTGCTGACAGCTCAGAGCCTGGAGCCTGCTTGAGATTCTGTGTCTTCCTCTCTCTCTGCCCCTCACCTGCCCATGCTCTGTCTCTCTCTGTCTCAAAAATAAATAAAAACATTTTAAAAAATTAAAAAAAAAGAAGTAATTGTCTTGAGTCATTGGCTATCTGGAAATATCTCTACACTACTCTGATGTGTGACTGATAATTTACTTGAGTACAGAATTCTAGATTTAAAAATATTTTCTTTCAGAATTTAGAAGGCATTTCTCTGTTGTCTTTTAACATGTAATGCTACTTTTGAAGAAGTTTAATAGTCTTATTCTTGTTTCCTTTACCTGTTTCTTTTTCTCCTTAGAAGATTGTAGGAATTTTTACTTATCCCTCCTGATTTAAAATCAGAATAACTGGCTACCTAAGTTGAGTAGGCAGCATGTCAGTCTCATAAAATCACAATGATGATGGTGGTGGGCTTTGGTAGATATCTTTTTTTCATTCTTTGTGCTGGGATAATTAGATTAATATATTTTATTTCTCTCCTATTATTTAAGTCTCTCTTTTTTGTTTCCCTCTTTGGAGGTATTCCTCAACTTTGTCTTCTAAATCTTATGAGTTTTTGAAAAAAGCTTTAGTTATATTTTTAATTTCAGAGAGGCTTTTTTCATTTAATTTTTTTTCTTTTTTATTGTAATCCCTCATTTTTTTTTGGATGGAACCTTTCCTCTTGTCTTCTTGAATGGGTGTTATTGCCCTTTTTGAATTTTTTTTTTATTCCTCCTTGCAAAATCTCTATCACGTCAGATCTTTTTTTCTGGTTATATCTGTCTCTTTTTATCAAGTTTGAATCTTTCTTTAAGTATATATTTAAGAAGGAGGCACTGAAAGTTGATTTTGGAAACTTATTATGTAAATGGTACAGTTTGTTAACTAGTGGACTTTACATAGGGTGATCAAGTGAAAAGTGAATCTTTTGGGGCACGTGGGTGATTCAGTCAGCTAAGCATCCAGCTCCAGCTCAGGTCACAATCTCACAGTTCATGGGTTTGAGCCATTGGGCTCTGTGCTGATGGCTCAGAGCCTTGAGCCTGCTTCGGATTCTGTGTCCCCCTCTTTTTCTGCCCCTCGCCTACTTGCACTCTGTTTCTCTCTCTCAAAAATAAATAAGCATTAAAAAAAAAAAAAAAGTAAGTAAGCCTTTTTATTGAGGGAACTTCAAATATCAGTAACTGGAGTTCTCTCTGTAGCTTTTCAGTTGTTCAAAGAATCTTCCAATCTATTGGTTAGTGGTGTGGGGGAGTTGCTAGCAAGGCCAGAGAAAGGGCTAAAGGTCACACAGTTTAGCATGCAGATCTCCCTTAATTCATTCACCCTCCACCATACTTGGTGTTCCCAACTCCAATATTGTTCTTATTCAGTTCCTCCAAAGAAAAGTCTCATTTGCTGAAGGGTAAAGAAATATAGCTTACTGGCTGTGTGGGGAGAGTGGAAACCGCTTTTATAAACAGAGCTCCTACCAATGCCCCCTGTCCATCTGGGTGTCTGGCCCCAGGACCATGGTGCTTAGAGCCTCTGAGGGCTGAACCTTTCAGGGCTCTGCAGAGTGAATCAGTCCCCACTGTAGGCCCTTGGATTGTGACTTTACTCTTTCTGTGGATCCAATACCAATCTTCCCTCTTTGTTTTGTTTAAAAAACTAATTGTGGGGGCTCCTGGGTGGCTCAGTCGTTAAGTAACCTTCTCTTGATCTCGGCCCAGGTCATGATCTCACAGGTCCTGAATTTGAGTCCCATAGAAGGCTCTATGCTGACAGTGCAGAGCCTGCTTGGGATTCTCTCTGCCCCTCCACCGTCTCAAAATAAATAAATAAACTTTAAAAAAATAAAACAAAAGCTAAAACTAAAACTAAAACTAATTGTGAAACTCTTTAGCCCACTGTTTTTTTTCTCTGTCATTCTTGTCCTTGGTTGATGCCTTTGTCATTTCTAGAAGTTGAATGGTGACCCACAGGCTTCTGTGGGGTGATGGCCACTAAGCTATAGAAGAATATGGGTGGGTGACTGGGTGTCATTTTGGGTCTCACAGCTCCCTGGGCTCTCCTCAGTTTCCCTTGTAGGCTCCTCGGCTTTGTGTTGTCCCTTAAATATCCGTGTTCCTCAGGCTTCTGCCCCACAAAGACCCATCCTGTTAGCATAAGCTGAAGATTAGGGGCAGGTCCAAGGTCAGTTCTGTGGCCCCCTTTCTCTGAGCCCACATCCTAGTTTTGGCTCCTGAACTAGAGAGGAGGAAGCAGGGAAGACAGAGAAGGCAGGGCCAGCCTCTGCCAACTGCTCGAGAACCCTGGGCCTCACCTCATCTCAATGCCTGTCTGGCCTTCAAATGGTTTCCCTGACCCCAAACAGACTCCTAGTCTGGCCCAATTATACCAGCCTCGTGGGAAGGCAGAGATGTAGAGAACACCCCCTTTTCCTGGTCCACTTCTGTCACTCATTCCAAAATGAATCAGGCACCATTCTAGAAGTTGGAATTATACTTATGAGTAAAGCAGACTGGATCCTACCTGGATCTTATAATCTAGTGCCAGGAAAGATAACAACAATAACGGCAAAAGAAACATACTGCACTGCATAGTACAGATGTCCTGTTGGGTCACTGCTGAGCTCTTGTTCCTTAGGCCTGGAACTGGAGGGGTAGAGGAGGTCATGGATGCAGCAGGGAACTTTTGAAGAGATGGCTAATACACATGATGCTATTTCATGCCTCCATGTCATTTTACACATGTGGTTTCCACCTACATTGACTTTCATCTCTTGTCATTTTGGCCAATTCTACTTGTTCTACTTGTTATTCTATTTGTTCAGTAATCCCTTCCTCTGCAAAGTCTTCCTGACCCACCCACCCCACATTAGCTACACACTCCTCTCTACCCCTCCCTCCCTTGTATAATCAACAGCTTCCTGAGTTGGATACTGCTTCCGGAGCTAAAGGCACAAGATGAGTGAAACTCTGGGCAGTGTGTGGGAACATGCCAACTTGGGTTGAGTGCTGGCTCTCCCACATACTATCTTTGGCCTTGAGCAAGTGAATTAACCTTTCTAAGCCTCAATCTTCCTATCTGTAAAATGAGGATAATAAGATATGCCATGAAGTGTTATGGTGGATATAAAATGACTATAAAGTGCCTATTGGGAGCCTATAATTAGCACTTAAATATTGGTTCCTTCCCTTTCTCCTTTCAAGGAGCTTCCAGTCTAATGAGAGAATGACAGGCAAATCAGTAAGTGCAGCGATTTGTCATAGGTGCTGTGATAATGGACACTGAATTACCTGCCACTGATTTATGAGACTGCCTCTCTGTCTCTCCCACTAGACTAGGAGTTCCTTGAGAGCAGGGCCACGTGATTCTGTGCCCCCTGCTACCCAGCTCGGTGTCTGATGCACAGTAGCTGCTCCATTCAAGTTTCGGTAAATGAAATGGGAATGACTCCTCCCTCTATCTGATCCTGGTTTGATGCTGGTTAGAGCAATGCCCAGCATTGCCTTTTTTTTTTTTTTTTAACTCCCCCCCCCCTCACCCCCCACGCTGCTGTTCCTAGCTCAAAGAAGGGAAAATTATAGTTTCTCAGCCATCTGGGGTGAAAAATCTATCTTCACTAGAGACTAATTTTTCCAAACGTCATCAGAGTGTGGGACATGAGCATACCCCACCCCTCTTGGGTAGTGGAATGAGTGAACACCGAAACGAGGACTCATCCAGTGCCCTCCTGTGGGACCAGCCTCTCTCAGGCCCCTTCTCTCTGAGCATGCAGACAGGCAGACCTCCACCAGCTTATCCATCCCCTTCAAATGAGTCAGTCTCCCAAGAACCAAACATTTTCTCTCCCTGGCCCTGACTTGAAATGAAACGACTTAGCCCACAGACAGTTTTATGGTCCCTCGCTTTCCATTCCTCTTGCTGAGCCCTCACGCTGGTTAGAGCCCAGCCCAGGCTCTGATTTATACAGCTCTCCCAGGCCCCTGTTGGATTCGGAGTCTGGAACAATAAGACAAGGCTATCCATCACCCCTCTGCTCAGATCTCCCTGGACTCATTGGGAAGGAAGGAGGGGTGGGTGGCAGTGAAGACAGCCTCAGGGGTCCTGCCCAGAGAGCATTTGTCACGTTGATCGAAAGTGCAGGGCGGGAGTGGGGTGGGGGAGTGGAGGCTTTTTATCTCGCCCAAGCCTACCCTGTAGACAACAGGGATAAAGTAGAGCAGGGACAGGGGTGAGAACACACATGGGGGAGGAATGTAATGGAATTTGGCTCAGAAGTCTGATGGGGACCACGGATGCCACCCCCACCTGCTCCAACTCCTGAGCGCAGTAACCACTGGTCCAGCTATGTTTGGTCACCACCAGGTTCTCCTCTCTGTGCCACATTGTGCCCCAGCACCTGGCACAGTGCCTAGCGTGTAGTAGGCATGCAGAAAAGATATGTTTGCTGATCGACTAAGCCTCCTTCTCCTCCTTACTCACTTACCAGATCTCAGGGTCAAGGGCTATTCAAAGAAACCTTTACACACGTATGCATGCTGTCTCTGTGCTTCTGTGATGTGTGGATGTGCATCCTGCATGAACATCTGTACATGTATGCTGCACACATGTTCACATGAGTCCGTGTATGAGTAAGAACTTTCTGAGAGTCAGGGTTCTGAAATTCTAGAGTGGGTGACCCAAAGGAAACTGTGGCTTTGGCTTCTGTGAAACATTTAATTATTATTATTATTATTATTATTATTATTATTATTATTTGATATAATTTATTGTCAAATTGGTTTCCATACAACACCCGGTGCTCATCCCAATAAGTGCTCTTACGCCTGGGACTGGAAGAGGTGCCACTCTGTCAGGAGAGAAGGGAATGAATGCGTTGGGTAACCTCCCTAAAGGCTTTCTGGGCTTTCTGATCCCTGGTCAGCCAAAGAAGAAAGGGAGCTATCACATAGTTCTCATCCGTAAACAACTTAAAATAGTTCTTGCTCCCAGGAACCCTACCCTTTGGACTTGGGGATCACTTCCTAGGAAACAAATTGTGATGGGGCTAGGAGCCAGAGGTTTGAGGATGGTGACTCCCTCTGCCGCTATCTATGCAGAGGGAAGGATACAAAGCATTGTATGTGCCACTTAGGGCAGTGTGCAAAGATCCTAGGTAGAGCATTTTGGTTATCAGCAAATTAGAGGCTTTGTTCAGAGCCAGGAAAAGAAAATCCGACGACTAAATCTAGGAGCTGATGAAAAGAGAACTCAAGGGCTATGGTGCTGTGGCACTGTGGCACGCCATTGTGGCTTTGTAGTGTCGCCATTGTGGCTTTGTAGTGTCTTTTGATTTTAGTGCTACTAAAGCAATAACATGTAATGGCCTGAGCATTGCTGCCTCCCAGTGCCTGGGAAGTTAGATGACCTGAGGAGAAGCCAAGGGTGGCTAATGAGTCATTAAGAGTCTTTATCAAATTAGGATTATAATCCATCTCAACATGCAGAGGAAAATGTTTCAAATTATCTACTTTCTTAATTGCAACTCAAAGATTTGGCAGGAAATTATCATGAGAGATAACGTCTGGAAATTGACGGATTGTGCTGATGTGTATCTAAGCTTCCATAACTGTAATAGCTGGAGAATTCATCCACACATACTTACACTGATACTTGTACTCATAAATACTTGTGCTGTACATATTGGTTCAGACAGATGGGTGCACACACACACACACACACACTCACACACACACACATCATTATGTCTGTGTGCAGTGGATCAAGCCATCAGCATTCACACAGGCTGAGGTTCCTACCAAATGCTTGGAGATATAAGAAAATCATTTAATCCTTGCCTTTGAGAAGTTCAGAATCGTGTTGGGGATTAATGTATACATATTTGAAATTTAAGAACATGTACAAAGCAGCATTCAAGTGTATGCTACAATAGTGGAAATGTGAGCCCACAAATCCAGAAGGATGTAGGACATGTGTGTCTAAATTAAGTAGAGTTTCTGGATGGTTGAGTTTTGACTTGAGTGTTGACATTCCCACTGTGCATTACGAGAGCAGCCAATGGGGATCTAGGCAGAAGACATGCTGAGTCTGTCAAGAGCACCTGTGGCCAAGAAGTGACACAGCATGTTTGCAAAGTCTCCAGGGAAGGGTGGGGCTGGATGACAAACCCTGGTTTGGTTAGACAATGCAAGCGGACTCTTCACTTGCCCCATTAAGTCAGGAAAGATTTGAGGTTGACCTATCCTTCCCTTCCGGCCCGGTCTCAGTTTCTCTGCCTATAGAACAGTGTGATCTGAAGACAGAGTTAGGCTTTCCTACATCTCCCTTGGTTGCTGAAGACCTGAGATCTCTGAGTTCAGGGATTGTGCTTTACTCCTCTTTATAGCCCAAGGACCTAGCATGGGCCTGGCCAGCCTAGATGCTGGATGGGAGTCCACCTCCTGGTACATTTCTTAAAGGCTGTCAGTGTATGCACAGTGAATGAGTGAACCAGTGAATGAATGAGTGAATGAGAGCCTGAATGGTGATGCTTATGAGGAAGCAGTGCAGCATAGTGGTTCCAGGTATGGGTTGTGGAGGCAGCCTGCCTGAGTCCACACACTTGTCACTTGGTGACAAGTTACTCCCTTTATCTAAGCCCCATGGGGATGCCATGGGAATGTGATTAGGCAGTGCATGTTGAGCACTTAGCTTAGAGTGTGGCACTGAGCAAATCATCAATATATATTAGCTATTATTATTGTTGGTGCTTTGTTTTATCATTCCTTGCTAAGTGAACCATGCTTCCCGTGCTGGGTAAGTTGGATATCTTGTTCCTTCATTTGATCACTCTTTCTCACCAACCCCCCCCCCCCCCCCCCCCGCATCGTGGTAAGACAGGACTGGCTTCTGCAGGCGATGTGGCCTCACCCCTTTCCAGTGCTGTTACTTGGTTCTCTGAGCCCTGCAGTCTGGCTGCTGTAGGTCCAGCTGCCAGAATAGAGTTGGGAACTTGGCCATGCAAAATCCTCAGCTCAGGGAAGCTTAGAGATTGGACGCAGCATCAGAGGCAACAAATGCTGGTTGGGTTCATCCCTGGAGACAGGGAGGAGATGGTCCAGCGTATAAGCAGAAGGACACAGGGCAGTTCCACGAGAGGAGGTGATGGTGAAGTGGTAAGAATGCAAATAGAGCCAAGGGAGAGCACTGTCATGGTCACAGCAGGGGCAACAGGTGTGAAGGTGATGAGGTAGCTGAAGGAGATGGGGATGAGGGGTCAGTACAGGTCTTCAAGGGGCAGTCTTTGTTTTGGAGAGAGTAGACATTTCAAGACTCCATGTAACTCTGCAGGTGGAGGAGGGGTGGTCCTAGCAACTTCAAGGGTCTGAGGGAGGAGCCACTGAATGTCCTGCTGGCCTTCCCCCACTCCAGCCCCCCTCAGCTGTTCCTGTGTGGTGCTGGTGGGAAGCAGAGTAGATTGGAGAGCCGGTGAGCCAGATGATACATGATAAATGGTAAAGGTTTCAGCATCCAAACATAGTTTATACCAAGACAAAAACGAAGCCCAGAGGAGAGACTTCAATAACAATAGAATACAAGTCACAGAATAATTTAAAAATTTTTGGCAGTCCCATTAAAATGGTAAAAGAAACAGGTGAAAATATCTTTAATAGCCTATTTTAATTTAATTCGATAAATCCAAACTAATATCGATTCAATACATATAAAATGATTATTAATGAAATATTTTACATTTTTCATACGAAGTCTTCTAAATCCATGATTATACTTGTGGCACATCTCAATTTGGACCATTTGGACCATTGGAACATTTCAAGTACTCAGAAGCTACTTGTGGCTAGTGGCCACTGTGGGGGGGACAGCAAAGGTTTATACCTTCCTTTCTCCAAGTTTTGTGGCCAAACTCTTGGGATGCCATTTCCCACAAGTGGCTCTTTTTGGAACTCATAGCATTTTACAATCTAAATATTCTCTTTCTCAGTTCTGTCAAACTGGCTGTGATACTGCCCATCCCTTGCTAGAAACTGGAAAGAGCTGCAGAATCACTTACAACTCTTCTCTTTCCTGCTTCCCACGGAGCCTCTCATCTGGAGTTAGGGCTGGGTAGCTTGAGACAGAGGGACAGAGACAAAGACAGACACACAGGGAGAAAGAGTTGGGGGGGGGGGGACAGTGCCTGAAGAAACTTCCCATATGTACATCACTACCATAAGAAAGGTGGGGTTTTTGGAATGGCTTTAGGGACTATATTGCTCCTATATTAGAGAAGCCAGTTAGAGACATGACCCAATTAATTGCCTATTGTGTGCCCAGAGGACAGGTTGCATCCCTCATGCTCCACAGGGTGGGAGTGAAATGGGGGAGTGGAGAGGCTTTTCCAGGGTCAGAAAAGTGAATCAGATATGGGCAAGGAGCCTAGACATCCCAACTTCCACCTCACAGCAGAATGCAGGAGCCCCACCTTTTGGGAAACATGTAGTGTCTGCATTTGCACATTGTACAGGTCCCCCAGCCCATCTCTAAGGGGTGTGCCCCCATGCATTTAATCAGGAGCAGAATCTTCTTGGCTTGGCCCTGCCCCCCCGACCCCAGTACCCCAGTCCCACCTGGTTCCAGGGTCAGGAAGGAGGCCTTACGAGAAGAGTAAGCACCCCTTCCTCCCTTTCTTTGCTCCCATTATCTGTGTTTACAGCCCTCGGAGCCTGTCACAGTATTCTCAGTAAACAATATCTGCCTTCCTCAGGCCAATTAAATAAGCACTATAATAAAGGCACAGGCAAGTGCAGTGGAGGCCCTGGGTAAGGGCTATTAAATCTAATGGCTCCATTTGTTAGAGAGCCTCCCATGTGCCGGGGACTGTGCTGAGCTCTGCCTTCATTATTTTATCTAATCTCCACGGGCTCATGAGCTGGATACTGTTATCATCCTCATTTCACAAAGGCAGAAGCTGAGACTCGGACAATGTCCGTGACTTCCCAGATACGTGGCTATTTCGTGATAGGGTGAAGATTCAAGCCAGGGCCATGTTGACTCCAAAGCTGCTGTTCTTTCCTGGGGGAGCCAAGGAAGTTTTGAAAAGAGGTGGTATTTCAGCTAACTCTCAACATCAGATGGGATTTTGGTGGGTAGGGAAAGGGGGAAGTAAAATTCAAGGCTGAGGGAAGAGTGTGAGTAGGTGCAGGGAGGGCCAAGAGGGCACTGGCTGTCTCGCCATCCATGAGCCCCAGGGCTGGCCAAAATGGAAGTGCCCAAACCTCTCAATTGCAGTGGGTTTTTTCTTTTTAATTAATAAGCTTTAGAGCAGTTTTTGGTTCACAGCAAAATTGAGCAGAGTACAGGATTTCTCACGTACTCCCTGTCCCTCCCCCAACCCCCCCCCCCACCATGTACAGCCTTCCCCATTAGCAACATCCCCCACCTGTATGGAATATTTGTTATAATTGATGAACCTGTATTGACACATCACTACCCATAGTTCATGTGGGTTCACTCTTGGAGCTGTACATCCTGTGGATTTGGACAAATGTATGACATGTATCCACCATTATAGTATCATATAGAGTACTTGACTGAGCTAAAAATCCTCTGTGCTCTGCCTGTTTATCCCCACCTCCACCCCCAACCAACCCTGGCAACCACTGATCCTTTACGATCCCCATAGTTTTGCCTTTTATGGAATGCCACATAGCTGGAATCCTATATTATGTGGCCTTTTCAGATTGGCTTCTTTCACTGAGTGATATGCATTTAAAGTTCCACCATGTCTTCTCACGGCTTGATAGCTTATTTCCTTTATAGTGCTGAATAATATTCTATTGCCTGGACGTACCACAGTTTATTTATCCATTCACCTACCGAAGGACATCTTGGTTGTTTCCAAGATTTGGTAATTATGAATGAAGATGCTGTAAACATCTGTGTGCAGGCTTTTGTGTGGACGTACGTTTTAAATTCATTTGAGTAAATACTAAGTGTCACTGCTGGATCATATGATAAGAGTACGTCAAGTTTGGTAAGAAACTGCTACAGCATCTTCCAAAGTAGCTGTATTGTCCTGTATTCCCACCAGCAGTGAAGGAGAGTTCCTGCTGCTCTACATCCCTGCCAACATTTGGTGTTGTCAGCGTTTTGGATTTTGGCCATTCTAACAGGTGTTAATGATACCTTATTGTTTTAATTTACAATTCCCTAATGACAAATGATGTTGAGCCTCTTTTCATATGCTTACTTGCCATCTGTATATCTGTGCATCTGTTGTCTGTTCAGATCTTTTGCCCGTTTTTCATCTGGGTTGTTTGTTCACTTAATGTTGAATTTTAAGAGTTCTTTATATTTTGGGGGTAACAGGCCTTTATCAGATGTGTCTCTTGCAAATATTTTCTCCCATTCTGTGGCTTGTCTTTTCATTCTCTTCATGTAGCAGCTTTTAAAATATAGATTCCTAGGCCCTTATCCAGATCAACTGGTTCCAGGATTGGAAACCAGGAACCCGGAACTATAGAGAAGTTCCACAAAGATTCTTATGCAGGAAGTCCACGGGCCAGCACTGAGAACCATTGAAGGTGGTGATGGGGAGATGTAGGCAGGAATACAGGAGATTAGCCTGAAAAGTAGATCACAGCCAGATGAGGAGGTGGAACTTGAGTGCCATGCTAAGGAATGTGGCATTCAAGTCTCTACTTTTGATTATAAGGTCCAATAAACATTTTAGGCTAAATATTAGAGGCAGTGGTTTCTTGAGGGGAAACCAGGGTATGATCCAACCTTTGTTTTAGGAAGAACACCCTGGTGATAGTATATAGGAAGTGTTAGGGATGTTGGTGACATTAGGCCAATTAGGAAATCATCAAAATATTTGTATTCCAGGTGACTGGAATTCGTATTCCAGGTGATAAGGCCCTCAACTGGGATGGGGAAATGATGGAGAAAGAAGTTCCATTCAAGTCAACTCAGCAAGTAGTTCTTTAATATGTTTTGTGGACCAAGCACCGTACCAAGGTTCTAAGGATTCTAAGATGAAATAGGTATTGTCCCCAATCTCAAAGAACTCAAAGAAAAGAATTAAGTTGAGAATAGAGGGAACTGGTGTATGGACAGTGTTGTGCACTGAATTGTGTCTCCCCCTAAATTCACATGTTGATGCTCTAACTCCCAATGTGACTATAATTGGAGATAGGGGCTTTAAGGAGGTAATGAAAGTTAAAGGAAGTCATAAGGGTGGGTCTCTAATCTAATACAAATGGTGCACTTAGAAGAGAAAGACACCAGACATGGCTCTCTCTCTGGTGCACACAGAGGAAAGGCCATGTAAGGACAAAGCAAGAAGGTGCCATCTGCAAGCCAGGAAGAGAGATCTCACCAGGAACCAATCCTGCTGGCACCTTGATCTTGGACTTCCAGTCTCCAGAAGTGCGAGAAAGTAGCTATCTGTTGTTTGGGCCACCTGCTCTGTAGCACTTTGTTATGGCAACCTGAGCAGACTAACACAGACAAGTTTAAGTTTTATTCATGGGCTGATATTGACAGGACTCGGGCCATTGACGATACATGTCTACAGCTCAGAGGAGACAACGTGGGCCAGTATGAACTGCTTATCCTAAAGACAAATCACGTGCACACAGAGTGAGCAAAGGGCCCAGAACCAAGCCGTAGGAACTGCCAACATTTAAGAGTGATGACTAGGATTGGTAGGAACTCCTGTTTGGTCCTAATGCTGCTGTGTTGGTGACTTACATGACGTGTGTGCCTCGCTCCATCCTCCTTTTCATCCTCAGGAGGATTATGGGGGAGAGACTGCACAGTATGTGAAATGAATTCTACAGACTTAGTTTTCACTCTGTCCCATCTCTACTCACTGACAGAGCCAACATTTAGATGTGGAACGCCTGGAATTTGACATATTGTTGATTTATTTGTTCTTTAAGTATTTACTGGCTTGTGTCATCTGTTGAATTCTTGTATGATTATTGTTTCCTGTTTTATGTACTGGTGCTTTGCCTGCTTCAACTGGAATGAACGCTCCTCGAGGACAGGGGCTGTGACTGGAACTTCTTTGCTTCTGCCCTTTATCCTTAGCCCTGGCACACAGCCGAGCTTCCCGTGGGCGAAGGACAAATATTTGCTTTGAATGATTGTGGGAAGGATGGTTACATTTAGGTAATCATTTTTTAAGCTTTTGCAAATTACAAATGTAGTTAAAGTGAGATACATTTATTTTAAATTACAACGTTCAGTTTAAAGCATCCAAAGGGTATTAGTAGAAATCACGGTATTTTTAAAAAGACTCCAAAAATTAACAGCTCATGGCAATGGATCTCCTGTTTCAAGAAAGAGTTGGGTGCAGAACTAGATTTCAGAAAATGAGGGGTGTGACAAGTGTGAATCAGTGATGCATGGCTGTTGCCTGCAGTACTATTTATGGCTCACTGACACCTCTCTGATGGGGTTAAGTATTTACATTCAGCCTGATTCTCCCCTCTGACTCGGCAAGCTTTGGCAACTCACTGTGAGCCCTGAGAAAGAGAGAAAACCCTCCCTCCAGGGGTCCCGGGCAGGGGCAAATGGATCTCCCCTCCCCCTCCTGTGTCTGAAGAGGGCTTCCCTCTGAGAGTTTATGGCAGCCTGACCTCCAGCCTCTGGGTTGGAGAATCTGGCCGCTTCTGTACTACATAAAAAGGGCAAGTGCATTCATTATTATTATATTATTATACAATGTATAATATATAATAGCGATTATGCTGTCAGCAGCCAGAGTCTCTGACCACAGATCAGAGGCTGGGGTGACATAAATCCACCTAGTGAAGTCTTTGGAGGTTCTACGTGAAGGTGAGAGGATTCAACTCCATCTATAAAGGGGGCTCTCAGTGAAGACTGTCTTCCACAAGCAACTTTGGAGGTTGAATTTGAGGGGTACCGGGACGATCTGGACAAACAGTATTTAGTGTATCGGGGATGTGGTGCAGAAAAGGTCTCAACTGCCCCTTCGGAGCCATGGAATGCTAATAGCTCTCATCCTTGCCCCTGATGGAGGCAAATGAGGAGTGGCCCAGAGGCCTGGAAAGAGCGAAGGGGCAGCCTTCAACTTCTTGGGTCAGATTCCTTACTGCAAACCTGGCCTGCTTGGGTTTCACTTTCTGCTTTCCTTGCTTCCATCAGTGTCTTTGTCTAGGCTTTATCCAGGCCCCCTGCCTGCTCTGGGGTCAGAGGATCAATCCCTGCCTGACTGGCTGAAATGGCTCCTCTATGGGGAGGGAGGAGCAAATTTCAGGGGGGAAGGGGTTCTCCTTTCCCTTTATGTAAGGGCCATGTGCTGCACTGTAGAAGCAAGCGAGCCTGCATCTGTAGGTGGCTGGGTGCCCACCCCTGGCCCTTAGTGGCCCGGTAATCTTTGTGGAATGAAAAAAGCACACGTATGAGGCTGGGTGCTCGCACTGGTCTTCTCAGAAGGCGCCAATGTGTATTTTCTCCCTGCAGCCACTGTAGCAGGTCCAGACTCAAACAGCCCAGCTGGTCTCTCCCTTTATATTACACCACCCGACCCCCAGAACTCTGGGACTTTTTAGAATGAAAATAGCAGTGGCTTAGAATAGGTTTGCCTGGCATTTGCAAAGAGGTGATTTAGTGACAAAGCCTCTACACCCTTTTATCTCTCCCTCTGCCCCACCCCGTTACAGTCTCCCCCTCGGTGAGCCAAACGCCCCGGGAAGCCCACAGCAGAAAAAGCTCTTGAGAATAGGAATAACTAACCAGAGTGTCATCTGAGCACCTTTTCTGGGGCCAGGGTAATGAGAATTATTCAAATGCAATCATAAAAATGAGGCCATCAGGCAGGCACGGGGTGGGAGTGGTGGGGGGGAGGGGAAGAGTGATGGTGGAGGGAAGGATTCCTCGCCAGCTTTAAGTTTCAAGACTTCGGGGGAGTTCTCTCGGGGTGCACGGAAAATTTCCCCTCCTCTCCATCCCTTGAGCCCAGGAAGCCGTGCAAGGCGGCCTCTGTGGCCCCTCTCTGTGGGGGCGGGGGCGGTGTCGCCAGTCGCGAGGGGGTCCGCCGCGTCCCTCGCTCAACGGCGGGCTCGCCGTCCTCGGCTTCCTCTCCGGCGCCTTTCTGCCTCCCGCCAGCAGGAGCGGGCCCGCGCCGACGTCTCAGAAAAGCCTCCAGTAGAGGGAGACACTCCAGCTGCGGCTCGGACTTGGAAGCGCCGGGCCGGGAGTGGGTGGGGGCGAGGGGGGTGGGGAGAGGGGGAGTGGGGCGAGGGGAGGTGTGTGGAGGGGGGGGGGGGCTCCGGGGGGCGGGTCCCTGTGCCGCTGACGTCCCGAGCAGTGCTGGGAAGTATAGGCTGTGTTGTCACGCCGGTGTCAGTCTGATGAAGATTGGCATCAGGTAAGCTGTCATTCATTTCCATGTCAGAGACGCTTTTGCAGGCGGCGGCGGCGCGGCGGCGGCGGCTGCTGCTGCTGCGGGCGGCTGCCTCAGAGCGCGTGTGTTTTATTCCAGTCCCCAAGCCAGAGTATTATTCATTGCGACAGGGCAAGGAGGAGAGAGGGAGAGAGGGAGGCAGCAGGGAGGAGAGAGAGGGAGGCAGCAGGGAGGAGGGAGGCAGGGAGCAGAGAGGGACGGCGGGAGCGTGCAGAGAGAAGCTGGGGAAGCGCCGGGAGAGCGCGGACCGAAGCAGCGCGAGTGGCGCCGAGGCCGGGGAAGGAGGCGGCCAGAGCCGCGCGGCCCGCCCGAGCCCCGGCCCGGCCCGCGCGCAGCCCCGCCGCCGCCGCCGCCGCCGTCGCCGCCGCGCCGCCGCCTCGCCCCGCTCGGGCCCGTGGCCGGGCGCGCATTGTCCGCGGGTGCGAGGAGCGGGGCTGCGGACCCGGACGGCCGCGGGCCCGAGACACCGGAGCGGGCGGGAGGGGAGCCGTGCGCCGGGAGAGCCTGGGGGCCCGAGAGTAGGGACCGGCGCGCGGGCCGGAGCCCCGGTGCAGGCAGCTCGGGGCTGAGCGCTCAGCGGGCGAGGCTGGGGACGGCGGGCCCGCTCCACGTTCGTCTGCTCCTGGCTTCGGGCGCCCTTCGGGCCGGCGCTTGCTCGGCCCCACCGGCCTGGAGCTGCCTCGGGGCGGCTACGAGCGGGAGCAGCCCCAGTCTCGGGCCGGGTGACCGGAGTCAAGGAGCCGCGGCCGCGTCCCGGCCGGCCTGAGGAGCCAGGGCGAGTGGGTTTTGCAGGCGGATCAGTGGGGACAGCGGAACGCGAGCTGTGGGTCAGGGCAGCCGGTCTCCCGGGGTCCGCGCTCGGGGACACTCGCCCTGGGAGGGGCGATTTGTAGGGTAACTGGCTTTCGGCGGATTGTTGGAAGTCTTTGGCGAGGTCGGGGAGGCGTAGGGGCCCATGGCGAGGTTTGGGAATAGGGAGCCCTCCTAGCCTGAGAACTAGGACACGAGTTCGTAAAAGGGGGGACGGAAAGCGCCCCAGAGCAGAGAGCTGAGGGGGATGGGGCAGGGTCCCGTGTCTGCCGCGCAAACTTTGCGTTTCCTTCGGGTTGGGTGAGCGGGGCTCTCCTGACTCACGAACCCGAGGAAGAAACGAGCGAAGCGGGCGGTCCTTTCCCCGGGGCTCTGGGCGAGAGTCCGAGGTTCCCGCGCGGTGGGGACACGGGCTAGGAATGGCAGAGGGGCGGGGGGTGGCTGGTGGTGGTGCAGCAGCCCTGAATTAAGGCTGGGCTTCAGGGCCACGCTAGAGTTTGGGTTGTAGGATTCAGGCTGTTTTCAGAAGCGGGACTGAAGGGCTGCTGAGTAGCTTAGGGATCGAATCTTCACCTCGGTCAAAGCAGGGGGCTGGAGGTAGGAATTGGGGGCCTGGGGTTACATCTGAGGCTGGACTCGGCGGAACGGGTGGCGTTTTTAGTATTTTGCCATGGGATCGCGGCTTTTTACTGGGATTGAGGCTATTGGAATTTGGGGAGGGTCGTGCCAGAGGGTCCCCACGCTCCGTGGGTGGAAAAACGTTTAGGCAGGCGATGAAAGTAGTTGATCCGAGCCACGGCAGGCGAGACCCGAATTTCTGCTGTTTCTCCCCAAAAGCGGATCTGGAGCAGAGGACTTGAGGCGCGCAGACCCCGGTCCTAGGAGAAAGATTCCGGGAAGCGGACAGATCGAAGGGACGTTCTGGGTGAAGCGATAGGGCAGCCTCGCAGGGCTCGGAGCGGATCCGAGGACTGACTCTGGCGGCTCCTCAGGCTCTCGAAGCCACTTGGGGGCCGCGGGCGCAGCGCGGCGGGCGGGTGCGGGTGGCCCCGAGGGACCGCGGCCTGCGCCGGGGGCGCTAGCTGCGAGGTGCCGCATCGCGCCGGGGGAGTCCCGGCTGCGGCCGAGTGCAGGGCGGGCTCGAAGTCTGGCGTCCTTGCCGGAGCGCGGCAGGCTCAGTATGCTCTTCCCCCAGGCCTGGTCGGAAAGCCGACAAGCCGGACCGCCAGTGTGATGTTCAGCCTGGGAAACGGGGGCGCTCTGGGTCTTCTACCCTCACCCCACTTGTCCCAGGACTTCTCCAGCGTGTTGACTTTTAGGATTTCAAGGCTCTTCAACTGGTGGAAGCCAAAGGCTTCACATTTTAGGCAGATTTAGGCGACCCTCCTGTCCCCAAAGATGAGAAAATGATGGTGTTCACACACAAGATATAACGCAAAGCCCTAGTCCCTAGCCCTCTCGCTTACCCAGCCATTCCGGCCTTCCAGAGGCCTCAGGGCCTTAGGGAAAGAGAAGGGGGGGGGGTCTCCTGTCTGGACTCGTGATCTCCCACTCGAGAGGCACCCCCCAACCCCACCCTCACCCCTATGGCTCAAGCCTAGCTTGAGCTGTGGGAGAGAAGTCCTGCCCAGGGAGGGAGGTTATCCCTTTGGCCAACTAGGGTAGAAAAGTGTGTAAAGGGGTTGTCAGAGAGGAATATTTGAAATTTCCTTTTTGTAATCTTGAGCCCATGGTCCCACTTTCCGCACCCCTGGCTCCAGTAGCCACACGGCGCTTCTGGGACGTGGAAGATGCGGGACCCACGAGTGGCTGCGGCGGCCTAGGGCCTCACGACTGCCCCGGGGGGGAAAGCTCCAAGGCTGTTTTCTTGCAGGCTTGGAATTCGTGAGCTCTCCCGCCGGGAGCCGGAGGGCGGGAGGGAGCCGTGACCCCACGGAGACTCCCCAGTCACCGCCTCCCCTTTGTGAGCGCGAAAGGCATGAAAGCGCAGAGAAAGAGAAGCTGCTCAGAATAAGGGGCAGGGGGTTACTGGAGGGAGATGGGCCCGGCCACCGCTCACAGTAAAATGCCTCGTGCAAATTGCACTGAAGTGTACCCAACTTGAGACTGGCTGTTTTATGATCCTTTCTGGGAGTTTACTGCTCCATGCTTTTAAGTCTATAGATTGCTTTAAGTTAATGAAAGTGCTGCTTTCAAAAGGGGCTTTTATTGTGCGGCAGTGGCAAGTCGAGTCCCTCCCCTTTACTCTTCCAAAATGGGCCTGTTTAAAAGGAGAGAGCCTCCTGGAGTTCCCACATGGACAGAGCTTGGGGGACGACGCCATGCAACAAGGGGGACTAATAAAAAACCAATGTCCAAGTAATTCAGAAAGATGAGTTTACTTCTTTTCCAGGCCAGTGTCATCTGTGCGTCCTGATATTGCCTTTTGGACTCTCACGGAGTCTGACTTTAAATGCCGCTTTGGTGCCTCCCCCTTACACCCTGTCTCACACTGCTTTATGTAGGCCTGACCCTGCTCAATTAAACCCAAACTGGATTTCAGGATTTCGACTGGCTGCCAATTCAGAGGGTAACTAAAATATTTACTTGGGCCCTGGGGGAGGGACTTTGCCTTGCATTTTAGTAAGATAGATGTGTTAGAATGTCAGGGAGTGAGGCTGGGAACCTTCAGGAGAAACACGGAAGGGCTATTTTTCAGCGCTTTTTTCCTTTTTCAATCTATTTGGCACAAAAGGTGAGATGACAAGGTTTTTGACTAGGTCCTAACACAGAAACTGCAGTGGGGCTGGGCTGTGGCTTTGACCGCATGTCATAACCATTTAAACTGTGGTTAGTTGTTCAAAGCTCAAAGCTTCTCCAAGCTGGGTTTCATTAACTCTACACCAGTTGCCTGGAAGTTCAGTAGCAATAAATTGTATAAACACATTTGAAGTAAGTTAGTGATGAAATAGGGAGAATTACTGTCTTGTGAGTGGAGAATCCTGAATTCATGGAGTTTTAACTTAACTGGAAACATACCTCCTCTCCCTTGGCCTTGATGTTTATGGGTGCACCGGAGTGTGTGTTAAATTTCTTTCTGCCATGTCCATCTTCAACCTGGGACTGTAACTCATTAGGGACCAAGGCATGCCTAGAAAGCAAAAAGGCTGGGTTTTAAAGGGGTCTCTATTAGCCTGGTTTAGAAAGCAAACCAAACCCATCAACCTGACTTCCTTACCCTGCGTGAACGCACTATGCAACATAAACAGCAGCAGAGCAGGCCAAATTAGATTTTTAAATGTTAGCGGCTTAATAATACTGTGTTGTTAGCAATCGAATTTGTTTTTATTAAAGAAACTACCTATAAAATTTATAGGCTTCCAACATGTTGCAAGATTTCCTTGCTCTTTATTTAGCGTCCCCCCTCCCTGAAATTCTACCTCCGATTTCAGACTTTTGTTCCTGATTTATTTAATTTAAAGCACATTTTCTAAATTAGTTTGAGGAAGGTGAGAAATGCTGTTATAAGTTTTCCTTTTTCCTCTGCTACGTGGCACAAGGACTGTGATGCTGTAAGATATATATAAATGTGCGATGCAATTGCTGGAGGGTGACGGCATATGAAGCCAAGTGTCTGGATCAAACAAAATGCAGATGAGAGTATGGAGAGGGCGAAGTGATGCCACAGAGGAAAAGCAGAGGAAGTTATATGGAAAATGAAATCATCACGAGCCACCGTTAGCCTTGGTTCTGGCCAACACACCATGCTTTGTATAAAACACTTCACATGCGATCTGTGACTTATTGAAGATCGAATTATATTGAGAAGGAGAATTTAGAGGGAGTCGCTGCCCAGGCTGGGTTCCGGCCAGGCTGCATGGCCAGGCTTGTTGCGATGGGGATCTGCTAATTTAATTAAATCTAATACCTGGTGGGAAAGGGAGGAAGGAGATGATCAAGGTTGGCAGGTCAGCATGCTGAGTTAGTGTTTAAGCTGGAATTTGGGGGCCTAGCAGTCTTCTGCCTTGTTACTGTCTGGCTCCATGACTCCAGTGGGTCCCCTAGCTTCTGGATCTCGGTTTCCGCATCTGTAAAGCGGAATGTATGGCACGAATTCCTCATTAGGCTATGAGGGGTGAATCCAGCATGACTCCTGCTCTGGTGCGCTCTAAATAATAAAGGAAAAGGAGAGAAGTTTCTGAGCAGCAGAGTCACTTTCTTCCTCGCGGTTTCTTTCCCTGCCTGGCTCCAGAGCCTTTCCTCACAACAGGTTCTGAGACTTGGGCGAAGGGGCTGAACGCCTGCCTTTCTTTACGTCCTAGAATTTGAAAGCCCCACTGTGATTCTAACATCCACCTGCACTTTATCAGGAGGGGCAATTAAGTTGAGGGAACCAGCATGCTTCTCCCCAACAGGGCTACCTTGGAAGAGCTTTCAAGCATCAGATGAACACAGAATCTGACTTATCAGAAATTCAGTCCCTTCTCTTTGTGCCAGCGGAAAGAAGAGGCCTGAGCCCGGACTGGTGTGTGACATCTGGTCGGCCTGGGGGGGATGGGCACTGGTCCGGAGCTAGCCACAGCTTGAACCTCACTTAGCAGGCTCCATGCTGGCAGATCAAAGCAGATTCTGGGCCAGAAAGCCTAAGAAGTTACACCCAGCACTTATACAAAGCTGTATCCTCACTTCGAGTGTCGTCCTTTTCCCATGCCTGATATTTCAATGCTAGCTAGCCCTGATACTGGAGACGTGGCTCCAGTGGAATGCTTGCCTTTAATTCTCTCTCGTCCATGGGGACTTCCTGGGGTAATTTTTTCCTCTACATATCCTTCTCCAGCAGCCTTGAGCAACATCTTAGTCTCCGTTCTGATTGGGAGTGAGAACGGGGAGACACAGGATGGAGGTAGAAGAGGCAACAGTTTTGCTAAGAGAACACATACGAGTTGGAAGGCACGGGCCTTTTACCAGAGCTCAAGCTTTTTCTCCTTCCAGATCCCCCAGAAGTATGGGAGAAGCAAGCCCTCGGGCAGCTCGGGAAGAGCTCCCTGCAAACGTGTTGTCTTCATGGGGATCTGCTGTTTGGCTTGGATGCCTCACCGCAGGCCCTGCCTGACCGGGTTTCTAATTACAAGAAGGCCGTTTCTGCTAAGACCTATCTCACTAAAAACACATCCCTGTGTGTAATAAGAAACCCTAAACCAGGCAGGATATTTTAAAACTGAAGCAATGAAGATTAGATTAAGTCTCCACCAAACAGCTTCGTTCTCGTATTATTTTTGGCTGGAATGTGGAGAAAAGCAGCTGGCCCTGGGGCCCAGAGCAGACTCTTTTGAGGGTTCGGATGGGGCCAGAGTGGGTGGTGTAACTGCTAGTTTCTCTGCTTAATAGGAATGTGGCCAGTTTCAGTATAGCTCAGACAAGGCAGTGGGGATACCCAGTGGGGGATGAGGGAGCCCCGGGGTTGGGGAGAGAGGCGAGATCCACATGGGCCACAGAGTGGCCCCAGAATCAGCAGATCACAGAGCACCGAGAACGCTTTTAAATCCCCCACGTCATTAGGATCTCAGTCTTTTGTGTGAAGTTTATGCTTCCACTCCCAGTCCTAGGAAACCCACCCATCCTTCACGTGGCCTTTGGAGGAACTTTTATACATTGGGTACTTTTCTGGCTGGAGAGAGGGAACAAATAGTTGTCCAAGATTCCTGGAAATGGAGCCTAGGAGCCTGACATCACAAGCCCTTTTTCTGTCCTTCTGGGGACAGGCAGCATGGTATTCATTCATTCCTTTGTTCCTTCATTCAGCACATATTTACGGGGTGTCTCCCATGTGTATGCCTGGTGCAGTTCTAGGCACTGAGAATACAGGCAGCAAAAACAGACGGGACAAAACCACATAACCGCGGAGTCCCTGTCCTCTGGGAGCTTGTCAGCTCTGGAAATGGTGCAGAGTATGGGCTTAGCCTCAGATAAAGCTGCCCTGAGAGTTTCACTCTACTAGTTTCTAGTTGTAAGAATTTAGACAAGTTGCTTAACACTTTCAATCTAGCTCTTCCACCTGTAAAGTGAGAAAGAAAAGTAATAAGCTCCAAGAATTGTGGAGAGAGCATTTGTAAAGTACCTGGCAGTGTGTGGCACACAGCAGAGGCTCGATCAGGTTCCTTTTCCTCCCCTTGTTACTCTGGACTGGAGATCCAGTTGGCGGATTACCTGGCTTCCCCCAGTCCCCTTCCTTTTGCTTCCCCAGGACATGGCCTGGGGCCTTTCACAGGTCACTGGCACCATCAACAAGTATTAAACAAACAACCAGTCGCCCTGTGGCCTGGTGCTGCCTGCTGCACAAAGACCCCGGTGAAGGCTGTGGTAGGAATAGATGCACAGACCCTGCCTCAGGGGAATGTGTGGTTTGCGGGTGGACAAACTCAACGCAGAAACACGTGAGAGATGGCACACAGACACGTGGAGGTGACATGAAAATGGGCACAAATCAACTGTTAAGCAAAGGAGGCAACAGTGGGATGGGATGCTGCCGAGTGGAGGTGAGCTCTCCTTGCAGTGTCCGTGCAAGGGTGAGGGTGAGCGCTGGCCAAGCAGGGCTGGAGGAGGAGGGGTGGGACTTGAGACTCTCCAGGTCACAGGGCTCATAGGGATTGCTGGGGGACAACCTGAACTAGAGTGAGGAGTTGGGCCCCTTCTGAGGATGTCTGGGGGTCAAGTGGGCCACCACTGCCCCAGGAGTACCTCCCAGGCCTCCCCGTGGTGGGGACTGAGGGGGTTCCGAGAGGACTTTTCCTGGTGACTTCTCAGGCTAATGACTCAGTGCATAAAGCGAACCGACTAATTCCATTTCTGACTACAACATAACTCTCTTACCCACCATCCCCGCCTTTCCTGAGCCAAGAGAGCAGACATTATAGGCCCACACCTGGGCCTCTCAGGGCCCATGAAGCTGGCCCCGTGGCAGAGTGGTGTGGATGGTGGAGAGAACAGCAGTTTGACCTGGGAGTCAAAGGATGGTGGATTCTGCTCTAGACTCGGCCACCAACTGGACTGTGTGCCCTTTAACAAGTGGCTGGCCTCTGGGTGCCATTTCCCCACTTATCCAATGGGGAGCTTGAACTTGCTCCCCGAGGCTCCCCTTCAGCTCAAAGTTCCAGGACTCTCTGTTGCCTCCTGGCTGGACTGCTTCATGACGAGGCAATCCATGAAACCACTGCTTCTGCCACCAAGCAAGCATCGGGACACGGCACAGCCGCAAAGGCACCCACTGGGAGGGCTTGGCCCCTGGGTTGCCCTGGAGTTGTAGGGTCTCAAGACAGTAGGGGAGGTTGGCTTTGACCTTCCTGACGGCCTTCCTGGGGGCAGGTGGATGTGTCCTAGCAATAGTGTTTGCCTCCACGAAGGCAGTATTGTGAGTCTGAAGACTTACTAACCTCTTCGTCATCTTTTTTTTTTTTTTCAAAAAAGTTATTTTTTTAATATAATTTATTGTCAGATTGGCTTCCATATAACGCCCAGTGCTCATCCCAACAAGTGCCCTTCTCACTGCCCATCACCCACTTTCGCCTCTCCCCCACCCCCATCCACCCTCAGTTTGTTCTCTGTATTTAAAAGTCTCTTATGGTTTGCGTCCCTCCCTCTCTGTTTGTAACTTTTTTCCCCCTTCCCTTCCCCCATGGAAGTTTCTCAAGATCCACATATGAGTGAAAACATATGGTATCTGTCTCCCTCTGACTGACTTATTTCACTTAGCATAATACCCTCCAGTTCCATCCATGTTGCTGCAAATGGCAGGATTTCATTCTTTTCATTGCCAAGTAGTATTCCATTGTGTATATAAACCACATCTTCTTTATCCATTTATCCGTTGATGGACATTTAGGCTCTTTCTGTAATTTACTAGCCTCTTCATCAAAAGCAACATTTACTGCTTTTGTTGAGACATTGCGGTGTTGAGAGAAGGCACATGAGCTTTGGCATCAGATTCTGGGTTCTGATCCTGGTTCTACTACTACTGAGCTGTGTGTCCTTGGGCACATCACTTAAGCTCTTTGAGCCTCAGTTTTCTTGGAGATATAGTTAGGATAATAATGGTACAGAGCACGTAGGAGTGTTATGGAAACTCTAGAACGGAATATCTAAGAGTGCTAGGCACATGGTAAGCTCATGGTGCATATTAATTTTTTTTCCTAACAAAGCCCATCCTCGGACACTCTCTCATTTAATCCTCTCCACTTTCTGAAGCAGGTGAAATGGGTATTGTTATGTCATTTCATAGATGAGAGAGGATGGTACTCAGAAAGTGGCTGCAGGGGCAAGTCCGGACCGGATGGTGGATATCTCCGCCTGTTCACATTCAATAGGGTAGCCCAGCTCTACCTTTTACAACAACAGCCCTTTCTTTAGTCTTTTGGAGACAAAGCAAGCACCTTGCTGAGCTCTGAGCACTGCTTGGCCCCGAGGTCTACCTATTCTTCTCCTGAGAATCTCTTTAAAGGAACCAGCAGAACCCATCTTCTCTGTCACCCATACCTTGGCTTGGCAAACTGGAGACAGCCACCAGCTGTTATGGAAACCAACACCTAGAAGAAGATCTGTATTTCTCCTTCCACAAGCCTTCAGTGACAGGTGGGGCTGGGCTGGCCAGGCCGTAAGCCACCCCACACCACCCACCCCACCCACGATGGGAGGAGGCTGGGGCGAGGCGAATGGAGGCTCACACCCATGGGCCTCTGACTTGTGATCCTGACAGACACCAAAGGACATTGAGCCCATCCGTGGTAGGCCTGCTAACTCTGATTAGATGTGGGGTGGGCACAGTCTCCCTGATTCCAGGGTAGCACAGTGGGTCTGCGGTAGAATGGAGGGGAGTGAGCCCCACCCCCAGAGGTTCCTCTGTCTTCCCTCTGGCAGCCCGCTGGCACTGAGTACTACTCTATCCCCAGATCTGTGTTAAGCCTTGGGAGTACAGGGTTGTTCCTGCTGTTTCTCAGGTGAGACTGTGCTTGTGTGGACTGTGAGCTCTAGTTCCAGGTCAGAGGCAGAGAGAAGCCTAGAGAGGCCCCTGTGTGTGCCCAGGGCCCCGTGGTGACAGGTGCTTGTTCTCACTCCTGAGCTCTCCCTGGTGATTCATCTGTCCATCAACAAGCATGGCTTGAGCCCACTATTTCATGAATGCCCAGTAGTGTGCTGCATTGGACTCAAGGCCTTTTTCTCTAGGAGTTATATGATCTTCTTTTCTTTAAAAAAATTTTCTTTAACATTTATTCATTTTTGAGAGAGAGAGAGAGAGAGAGAGAGAGAGAGAGAGAGAGAGAGACAGAGCATGAGTGGGGAAGGGGCAGAGAGAGAGGGAGACACAGAATCAGAAGCAGGCTCCAGACTCTGAGCTGTCAGCACAGAGCCCGACATGGGGCTCGAACTCACAGACTGCGAGATCATGACCTGAGCCAAAGTTGGACTCCCAACCAACTGGGCCACCCAGGTGCCCCGAGGAGCTATACAATCTTACTGCAGAGCCCAGACAAATGCATGTCAAACTGAAGACAAGCTGTGTGACTTCTGACATGTCTCTTAACTTCTTTGGCTCTTAGCATCCTCATTTTACACAATGAGAAAGTTAGATGAAATTGTCTTTGAGGCCTCTTCTGGACCTACTATTCTATGACCCTATGGGCTATAAATGCTACAATGTGTGGTCCAGACCCCTGAGCACCACATGCCTGGAGAAGGTGATGGGACACCAAGGGACATTTAGCCCATTATTGGTAGGACCTTTCTAACTCTGATTAGGTGAGGGGGATGGAAAGGTTTAGATAGAACCACAGTTGAGCCTCACCTATTTGGATGCAGGGGTTGGGAGAGCTTCTGCTGGTGGTCTGTCTGAGTTCTCAAGTCTCCAGGGGGACCACAGGGACAGAAATCAAGCAGGAGAGCCCAGTGATACGGGAGCTCAAATCTGCTGCTCTCCTGAGGCCTGTACAAGTGGTGGTCTTGTCCCACTGCCACGATGGGAGCCCCTTTCCCAGATCTGGGAGGAGAGAGCCAGACTCACAGGGGGGCAGTAGTCCCCTGAGGCACTCCTCACTTGTGTTTGATCTGGAGGAAAGCCAAGGAGCTTGATGGGATTCCCCCAGCCTTCCCTGGAGGCTGTTCGAGGGAAAGTGACTTGTTCCTTACACTGGCATACGCTCTCATTGGGAAGACACCCCAATTCATTAGAGCCTCTTAGTGGCAATGAGATGGGGACTGCTACCTCCTGCTGACTTCCAGATTGCTAGGAAGGCCCCTTTCCAAGCCGGACATCTGGTCTCCTGGAATACTTTTCAAAGTCTATTCCATTGGCTTTGGAAGGGGAAATGGAAGGAGAACTTCATTCCCAGGCTGTGCTCGATGGAGTGCTGTTGGCTGCTGGCACAGGAGAAGGGAACTTCCCTGGCATGCTTCTTGCACAGAGTTGTGGTGCCTTATCCCTGTGTGAGCACAGTGGAACTGGACTCTTCTGGGGAGGAAGGAGATGGGCTGCCACAGCTAGCTTGTAGATCAAGGGAAGAGAAGGATTTGTCCCGATCCCTGTGATTTCTGGGTAGCTGTGCAAGGCCTTACACTGGGGGCTCCTTCACTGTGTACTGGGAGCTCTCACCTCTTTATTTTATCTAGACGTCACCAGGGACCTGAGAAAGAAAGTGAGGCTCAGAGCAGATAAGAGAGAGAATTCACTCAGCATCACAGAGCTGGTTCTGGGTCATTCTGGATCCGCAGGTCTAGAATTCTAGCCCAGCATGCTGCCTACTCTAGGGAGTTGCATGTTTCAGGGGAAGTGGCTGGATTCCTTGCGGCTTTCCTTCTCCATCTCCCTCCCACCTCAGCCCCCCTGCTCCAGTGCACGCATAGCTCAGCATGAGATCTAGGGCTCCAGCCTGGACAGGTCATGGGCAGTGCGACTGTAGTGTGGCAAGAAGGGTGACTGAGTCAGGACAGTGCAGGACAAGCCAAAGGCTGGGTTTAAGCCTTGACTCAGCCATGGTTACTGTGTGACCTTAAAAGCTGGCCCCATTTTCCTCATCAGTAAAGTGGTGGTGATAATGCATCCTGTCAGGGCTGGGGACCAAATGAGTTAATGCATGTGGATGTGTTATGCACGTTATATAAACATAAATGAAAGCACCCACACGGTGCCTCACATGTGATATGTGGGGGAGAAAAGTGGTTGGCAAAGATTTTGTATTTCTTATTAGTTTAAAGTGGAGCATTCACTCAAACACACAGCTCCTCTCACACAGAGTGATAACAACTGTGCTTAAGTAACGAAAAGCTGGCAGGATGGCCTTCCATGACCACCCCGTGGCTAGGGGATGAATGGTTCCCTCTGGGTGGCTTTCCAGGCTCTGGCAGAGAGTTGCCAGACCTGAATTCATGCCTACTGTGTGTTCTGGGTTCTTGTCACTTATGCCTTCCCATCTAACCCAGTGCAGCGGCCGTCTAGTGCCTGGTGTGTGTGTGTGTGTGTGTGTGTGTTGGGGGTGGGGGGGGTTGACCTCTGCCAGGTCCCATCAGCCACCAGATCTTCATCTGATAGATTTATATTGAGCACCTTCTGTGTGTCAGACCCCACAGAGGTCCTGTGGATACGACTGTGAACCAGATGGATGGCTTCCTACCAGTAGAGTTCACAGTCCCTGGGGGGATGGGCATTCAAGTTCTGTAGGTAATTACTGAAACTGTTATAAAAACCATAGAGGGATGCTGGGGTGGGCTCAGTCAGTTAAGTGTCTGACTTTGGCTCAGGTCATGATCTCATGGTTCATGGGTTCGAGCCCCACATCAGGCTCCATGTTGACAGTGTGAAGCATACTTAGGATTCTCTCTCTGCCCCCCCTCTCTGCCCCTCCCCTGCTTGTGCTTTCTCTCTCTCTCAAAATAAATAAACTTAAAAAAATTTTTTTAAAGCTGTAGAGAAGTCCAGGAAGCCACAAGAACATAAATAGGGAGTGTAACTTACTGTCAGGGTCTTGGAGGGCATTCTTGTGTTTTGTCCCTCACATGAGGCCCTTTCTAGGTGAAGAGATGGCCAACTTCTCCATCCCTGGGAACTCATTTTCCATCCCTAGCAAGGGCAGAACAAGGCGAGAGGAAGACAATGGGTACCAGAAAAGTCCTGCCAGGGAGTTTGGCTCCCATCTGAGTTTCTGCTTCCCAGAGCAGAGCTGATGTGATTCTCACAGCACTCTCCCCCAGCCCCAACCCACCATCATGTTCCTTAAGGGCATAGCATTCAGGAGAAGCCTTTAGAAAAAACAGACATACCTTCCCTATTCTTCCTGAAGCCCTAATATCTGGGAATACCTGTTGATGTTCATGTTGATGTCTTACCTGAATCTGATTTCTGGAAAGTCCTCATGGGTAGCATCTGTGAGCTGGGGAGGAAAGGCTTACCCTTCTTTGTCAGCACTAGCTGGGGAGATTGTATTTATTGGAAGATCTGGTCCCCTTCCTCTACATGGGATGGAGTCAACTTCTTAACATTGCTTTTTTGGTGCATTAGTAAAAAGTCATGCCATCCTTTCAGAAATGCTGGGGACAACTGGCGACAATTTTGCAGTCTTATATTTTGGGTGAGGGGGGGTAGTGAGGAGAGGGAGGAGGGGGTGGCCAGAGAGATGAATGGACTCAAGTTGCTAGGGCTGTAAATCCAGTTGCATAAATATGAAGAGGAAAAATGCATTCCAGGGAATAGCTGATGGTTCGGAGTGGATCCTTGGGCAAGGTTTAGTCATCCCGGGGGCTGCCAAAGGGTATCTGCTCCAGGGTTGGACAGGTAGGGGTTAAAGCCCAGCTTTTGCTACTTGCTGGATGTGTGATCTTGGGCAATTTTCTAACCTCTTTGAGCCTTAGTTTCTCTCCTTTTGTGAAATGGGGATGACAATGGCTCTTTGCTGGGGATTAACCGAGATAACACAGCAAAGAGCCTGGTCTAGCCCCTGGCCTCTAGAAGGTGCTCAGTACATGTGAGTTCCTTTCTTGTCACTTACTTCTCTCTCCCTCAGTGCTGGACATTGAGGAGACCAAAGTACCCTTTTAGGAAACAGGAGGAAGCGGGGTGCAGGAAGACCGTGGGCCTCTCTGGGGAGCACAGCTAGAATGGCCATCTGAGGACACCACAGGCTGGAAACATCGATATCAGAGCCTTGCGAGATGTCCCTGAAGGCCGGGGAAGCACCCCGGAAGAACCCAGATAGCATAGGTGATCTCAAGGAGGGCTGTGAAGCAGGAGGTCTTTGAAACAGGGAACTGGAGGGATGGACGAAGTAAAGAAGGGAGGGAGGAACTAAACATTTATGAAATGTCTGCTATGTGCTTGGTGTTGAGCTGACTAGCACCCATTGTTTAATTTTTACAGAATTAGAAGCATAGAATCTTAAGTCATGAAATCTCCGAACTGGAAAGGGCATCTACTCTGCCTCTGTATTTTATACACAGAAAATTGAAACTCAGAGAGGGGCAGAAACTTGCCTGAGGTCACACAGAAAATCAGTGGCAGAGCTGCCTTTGAAACTGCCCAGGCCAGGACAGTTGGGGCAGAGCAGAAAGAGCACAGACCTTGGAATCAGAAAGACTAGGCTTGACTACAGACACCTTTACAGAAGCTTATTTCCTGAGCCTCAGTTCTCTTAGCCATCAGATAGGATAGTAATCCTCAACCCTAGTGGTGGCCATGACAGTGAGGTGAGCTATAACCAATGTAAAGGGCCCTGTGTAGTATCAGGGGCTCTGCTGGCTCAGATCCTTTCTCTTCCAGGCTGGGCCCCTTTCCCAATAGCTTATGGTTCTGGCCACACCCAGAGGGCCCTCTAAAGAGCTCTGAGCTTGTCCCACTTTGTGCCCCCAGGGGGTCAATAAACAGAAGGCCTGGGACATCGGTTATTCTTCAAGTGTTTATTGGGTACCTCGAATGTGTACCAGGCACTGTTTTGGTTCCTGGAGTAGAAAACTGAGCAAAAACAGACTTAGCCTCTATCCTGGTAGAGTTTACAATTAGATGGAGTTAAGCAGTCTTAAAAAAAATCATACAAATAAACATGAGAATACAAGTGTAATTAGAGCTTTGAGGGGAAGAACATGAAACCCTGAGAGCATTTAACAGGAAGAGTTTATTTAGAGAGAGTAGGAAAGTGTCTATCTGAGAAGTGATGTTTGAGCTGAGGCCTGAAGGGACAGTAGGACATCAGTGAAGAAAGATGTAAGGGAAGAGTGTCCCAGGGTGGTGGTGGGGTAACAGTAGGTGTAAAGGCCCTGGGGAGAGAAGAAGAGATTGAGAGATGGTAAGGGGGCTGGGGCAGAGGGACAGGGTCAGGTGTGATCACAGAGCAACACCTTGGGAGGGTTGGGAAGGGATACAAGGAGTCTAACTCTGGAGCAGGTTGCAGCTTCAGGAGAGGTGGGAGAACCCAGTCTGAGATTCTGGAATGGAGACCAGGTTTAAGTTTGGCCATAGGCCTGGAGAGAGAAACATATCTCCAGGCCTCAGTTTTTCTGTCCCAAATGAAAGTAATAAAAATAGAATCATGGATAAGGTACTTGGCCTTCATCATGCAAATGTCAAATTCATTTATGTTAAAGCTTCAATGATTTGGATTCATAGTTGAATAAAAGCCAAAGTCCTTACCGTGGCTGAATCTCCACCTCCCCAATTCAACTCCTGTCACTGTCTTCCCCACTCATCTACTCTAGCCACACTGACCCCAGACTTCCCTGTGGTGACCAGAACAAGTCAGGCAGGCTTCTACCTCAGGACATTTATACTTGTTCCCACTGCCTGGAACACTCTTTCCCCACATATCTGCCTGACTTGCTCCCTTGGTTTTTCACTCTGATATCTGGTTTCCACTCTGATATCATCGTCTCAGTGAGGCCCTTCCTGAGAACCCTATATAAAATGAAATAAATCCCTTCTCTCCTATCCCTGGCTCTCCCTACCCTCTTATTTTTCTCCATTATTGATCAGATTTTGTCTCTTTTTTTTTTTCACTCTCCTAATCCAGGGGAGTTGTTTCATATAATGAGAGCCCAGTCGGTATTTGGGGAAGGAATGATTGAATGAGGAAAACTAGTTGCTTGTGAAATGAATTGGTAGGTTCATACAAGGGTGCTTTTTCCCTTCCTCTGAAATGGAGACACGGGGTATCAGAATTGGAAGGAACTAAGTAACTGGTCTTTGAACAACCGTCTCATTTAACAACTGAGGAAACAAGCCCAGAGAGGTTAAGGGGCTTATGAAAGGTCACACAGTACAGAGCTAGGACGGGAACTTAGGTCTCTGGGATTCACTCTAGAATCTCTACAAAATTTTGGTTTTTCTTCATGACATAGCTCATGGGGGAGGAGGGGTTTGCCCTGCGGATCCCTAACTTCTAGGGGGTGTCACGTCCAGAGGGCTCTGGCTTCCTTGAATTCTCTTCCTGGGGTCTCATTCCAAGATCTCTGTTGCTTCTGCTCATCTCACCATGAGGCACTTTGGGGCCATCTTGGGGGTATTTGTAAGGACAGCCACTGGCCACTGACAGGCAGACATATTTCTCTCCCCAGCTCTAGGAAGTAAAAGGAAGGAGCTGTCAGTCTCTGTAAAGGTCAATCCACAGGAAATGATCTTACAGGTCTTATTTGGTGGAATCTGCCTAACATGGAGAATAATGCAAAGAAGTATTAGTTTCTGGTCCTGCATTCCAGGACCTTCTAGTCTAGCAAGGGTGACAATACTTTATTAACATTGATATTATTATTAAAATAATAATAAGGCAAGCACTTATTGAACACTGACAATGTACTAGGCATTGTTATAAGCACCTGATGCCTTGTAACTAATTTAATTCTCACAAAGACTCTTTGAACTGGATGCCCTACGTCTTTCACATTTTAGTAATCTGAGGCACGGAGAGGTTAAGTCACCTGTTTCAAGTTACCCAGCTAATATGTGGGAGAGCCAGGATTTGAACCCAGGCAGCCTCCCACCAGTGTTCCTCTTCTTATTCATTAAGTTAAATAATAGATAGTACAAGGTAAGAATGCAAGACACATCATGAAGAGGTGGGTGTGGGGTCAGGGGAGGAGGCTTCGCCGCAGGCTGAAGTAGTCCTTAATTACTATGGCTTCCTGGAGGAGATGCTGCCTGAATTAGAAGAGGTATATTTGGGTGGCTGGAGAAGGGCTTTGCCCTTTGGGTTTCCACTTTCATGTGGAAGAGAACAATGGTTAGGAGTGTCCAGTGAAGGTCTTGTCGCGGGGTGAGTCCCCTTCTCCCTTGGCACGTGCATATATACGCTTGGAGAGGACAGACGTGAGTGAGGTTCTCTACCAGCTGCCCAGTGAGGGCTGGGAGGAGGCCTGGCACAGCCTGACCTCTCTCCCCATGGGAACCGTTCCCCATGGGCTTGTGTTGTAGGGATTCTTCCTAGATTCCTGGTAAGGGGTTCCTGAGCAAGACTCTCAGGATCCAGGCTTCTGAAATGTTTGGGGGACCCCTGAGAAGATCGTCTAAATGGTCTCCAAAATGGTGGCTGTTCTATCTATAAAATGGGCCAGCAATCCCCTCGTATGGGGTTGTTGTGAGCATTTGACGAAGGCAATGCCTCAAAAGAATCTGGCCCAATTGGCTTTAGTTACCAAGTACCTGATCTCTTCTATCCACTCCCATCAAGCCCCAGCTCAGCCCAGACTGGCTTCTCTTGGCCTTAGCCTGGAACTGGGATGCAGAGAGGAAAGGAGGTTCCTCTGTATGACCTGGCCTTTTGAGGCTGCACTGGAGAACAGGCCTAAAGCTGTTCTCCTACTCAGAGTAGGAGTCATTGATAATTTCTCTCAATTACGTTTGCATCCTGAAAATGTATTTGCCTTCTTTGGAACCACAAAGCACAAGGAAGCCTCAGTTATAGGATGACCAACCATCTCAGTTTGCCCAGGACTGTTTCAGTTTTAGTGTAAAAGTCTCATGTCCAGGGGAACCCCAGTCCTGGGCAACCTGGGGAAAGTGGTCACCCTCTGAGTCAGTTGGGAGGGAGAGGATGGGTACAGCTGAGGCTCCTGTACCCACTAAAGGCTGCCTCACTGCACCCTCCATTTAGTTTCTGAATCTCCCAGTGGCAGACAGAAATCAATGGATGGCTTCAGACAGACCAGAATTCAAATCCCACATCTGCTGTGTATCAGCTTGACTTTGGCCAAGTCGCAGGGTCCTCCTTGGTAAAAATGGGGACTGTAATAATTACCTTATGGTGCTGTGTTGGGACTCACATGGCCTAATGCACGGAGCAGCTGACATGTGATAGGTGTTCCGTATAACAGGCTAAACTATCTGAGCCTTTACTTTTATTCCCAGTCTTGGGGATGGGATAATAAGAAGTAACTGCTTCCTTTCACTAAGAGAGCCTGAGCCGGGGTAAGGCCTCCCCAGCTTTCCCAAGTCATCTGCACCTGGCCTGCTCCATGGCAGTGTTCTGTCCTGGCCGCAGGCCCTGAGAGGGGCCTGTACAGGACCCTTGGGGGGTGTTGTGGGGAGACAGATGGAGACAGGTGACCTGCTGTTGTCCCTGTTCTTGAGCCTGGGCTGATGGCCTGAGTCCAGGGCACTTTTGATGTGTCTCTTCCTCTTTCCCTGACTCATTTGACTTTCTGGAAAATAAGAAGGCCCACTCAAATCAATAAAACTTTCAGGAGAACATTGGGGAGCCTCTAGTCTAATTTGGTCTCTTCTCGGATGAAGGTGTAGAGGCCGGGGTGGTCATAACTCATCTGAGATTTGACCGATGGTTAGTACCCAGAGGGCTTCCTGGCTGAATAGGCTGGGGAATCCTTGAAGCTCTAAGGGACGTGGTACATGAAGGCAGCAGGCAACACGTTGGTTTTCTGACAGTGGATTGTCTGCTTTATGGATTACTGGTGACACAGCTGGCCAGCCACCCTCTGCCATTGCAGCCTACTCCTGGGCCTCCTTTGTCTTAATGGAGGGAGAGCTGTGCTTATGGGGCATTGACTCTTTTTTTTTTTTTTTTAATTAGTTTTTTTTTTTACATTTACTCTTTGTAATGGTCAAGTGAAACTAAGAGGATAGACACCATTTCCAAAGACATTCCAAAGTTCACAAAAAGAGGTGTTTCCTTCAGATTAACTATTTTCCCGATTAGCCACAGTAGCTGACCTTAATGGGCAGGGGGCATCAGCAGATTTCATTCATTCAATGAATGGAGTGTTCATTAAGTGCCAGTATGGGCAGGGAATAGTTTCATCCAGAGCAGAGTGTATGAATGGGCTATTACTTTGAGCTGAATGTGTTCTGTTTCCTGTGGGGTTTTCCTCTGTTGCCTGTGGACCCTCCATTTGCCTCAAATATATTTTCAATTTATTTAGTACCCACTGTGTGCCAGCCTCCATGGAGGAAGACAAAAGATGGTAAGATTTGGTCTCTCCATGAAGGAGCTTACAGTTTGAGTGAGGGAAATAAGCGTGAAAACATGGAAAATTAGATTATTTTGGAGGAGTGACATAGCAGTGCACAAGAGTGGTTCATGGCAACGGTTGTTACAGGTCAGGAGGATTCATTACCAGATGAGAGATACTATTAAGAGTGAGGCTCTCAGAGGAAGGAGAGATCAAGTGGGCTGTGGGGATTGGAAGAGACCTCATGGAAGAGGTGGGTGTGTCAAACCATTGACACTTACTACCTGATGGCAGGCTTGGAGTGTGGGTATGTATGACTGTCCCCATTTTATGGCAAAGGCCCAAGCCACACAGATGAATGAGTTTGGATCAGAACTCGTGTCCATCCGCATCTAAACTTTTTCCATTAGAAATCCTGTCTCCCATGAGCCAGGCCTCGAAGACTGGGTAGGATTGAATTGAGCAGAGAGAGGGAAGCCATAAGCAAGGGTGTGTGTGTGTAGGAAGACAAAAAGCAAAGACCCCAGGGCACGGATCCAGCCAGCACGGAGGGAGGAAAGGCTCCTGGTGGAGTAGAAACCTGGGCCTCTGGAACTTCGCATATGCTGACTGCTCTTCCCTGCTTTCTCCTCAGAACCTCTCCTCCCCACACTCAGGAGCAACTGATTGCTTTCACTGGCCTTGAGTTGGACGCTGTGTAGGCTGGCATCTTCCAAGGAGTCTTTCTAAATCCCTAGTCATCATAGTCATGATAACAACACCATCTCACACCCGTATGATGCTTTTTCATCTACACAGTACCCCCACTTGAAACCTGAAACAAACCACAAAGAAAGACATCCTAATGGTTGAGCACAGGCCAGGGCTCCCGGCCAATTCTGCTTGGACTTCAGAAGACAGGCCAAGTACAAGTTCCTCAGGCAGTTTACTCACTGTGAATCTTTGTGTGTGCACAGTACCTGACACATAATAGGTGCTCAGTAAACGTTTGTAAAGTGGTTGCGCTTTAGGGGAGTCCCCCACTCCATTTGTGGGTACCTGATTCCAGCACCCCTGCAGAAAGCAAGCAGCAGCCCTGGTCCTTCCCTCCTGGAGATTGTTCAGTGTCCTCTGTGCCCAGCGGCCTCATACCTTGGTCTGAGTAGACTCTGTTGCCAAGCCTTTGTGCATTTATAACTACTGAGTTCAAGGTTGAAAGAGATCTGGGTTTTTTCCTTTGGTTAGGCTCTTTGGCTTCAATTTAATTTTCTATGAGAAATTAAACATATCATGTATGCGATAAAATTTGCCATTTTAACCGTTTTAAGTATACAATTCAGTGACATTAATTACACACACACACACACATATATAAAATGATATAAGATACATAAGAATCGCATTCCTTTTCATGGCTGAATAATAGTCCATTGTATATGTATACCACATTCTGTTTATCTGTTCCTCTGTTGATGGACACTTGGGTTATTTGGGGGAAAGAATAGTCTCTTTAACAACGATTGGGTATAATACTGCCATAAATACTGGCACAAGTATCTGTTTGAGTCCCTATTTGCAGTTTTTTTTGGTTATATATCTGAGAGTAGAATTGCTGGGTCATATAGTAATTCAATGTTTAACTTCCTGAGGAATTATCAAACTGTTTTCGACAGTAGCCACACCATTTTAAGTTCCAACCAACAAAGCACACAGGTTCCAATTTCTCCACATCCGTGCTAGCATGTACCATTTTCTGTTTTGGTTTTTGTTTGCTTGTGGCCAATCCAGTAGGTAGAAAGTGGTATCTCAGTGTGGTTTTGATTTGCCTTTCCCTAATGACTAATGATACAACTTTTCATGTGCCTATTGGCCGTTTGTATATTTCCTTAGAGAAGTGTCTATTCAAGTGCTCTGCTCATTTTTAAATTGATTTGTCTTTCTGTTGTTGAGTTTTAGGGGTTCTTTACATATCCTGCATATTACACCCTTATCAGACACATGATTTGCAAATATATTCTACCATTTTGTAGGTTGTCTTTTCATTTTGTTGATGATGTTCTTTTATGGACAAAATTTTGAAGCATTTAATTAATACCAATTTATGTGTTTTTCTTTTGTGACTTACAGTTTTCGTGACATATCTAAGAATCATTGCCATATCCAAGGTTTTACCCCTGTGTTTTTTTTAAAGCTTTATGGTTTTAGCTATTATATTTAGGTTGTGATACTTTTGAATTAACTTTTGTATGTGGTGTGAATCAAGGGTCAAACTTCATTCTTTTGCCTATGGAAATCCAGTTCTCCCAGCACCCTTTGTTAAAGAGACTATTCTTTCCCTCATTGAACGGACTTGGCCCTCTGTTAAAATTAACCATACATGTACAGGGTTATTTCTGGACTCTTGATTCTGTATCATTGGTCTATATGATAGTCCTTATACCAGTAGCACATTGTTTTGATTCCTATAGACTTGTGGTAAATTTTGAACTTTGGAGGTATGAGATTTCCAATTGTGCTTCTTTTTTTTAAGGATTGTTTTTGGATATTCAGGGCCTTTTGCAATTCCATATGAATTTGAGGAAAAGGCTGTTGGAATTTTCATAGGATTAGCTTTGGGTGGCATAGGCCTCTTAATAATGTTAAGTCTTGGGGCGCCTGGGTGGCGCAGTCGGTTAAGCGTCTGACTTCAGCCAGGTCACGATCTCGCGGTCCGTGAGTTCGAGCCCCGCGTCGGGCTCTGGGCTGATGGCTCGGAGCCTGGAGCCTGTTTCCGATTCTGTGTCTCCCTCTCTCTCTGCCCCTCCCCCGTTCATGCTCTGTCTCTCTCTGTCCCAAAAATAAATAAACGTTGAAAAAAAAAAAATAATGTTAAGTCTTTCTATCCATGAACATGGAAAGTCTTTCCATTTTTTTAGGTCTTCTTTAATTTCTTTCAGCAACATTTTTCAGTTTTCAGTCTACGAGTCTTTCACCTTTTTGATTATATATATTCCTAGCATTTTTTCTTTTAGATGCTATTTCTTTTTTTTAAGTTTGTTTATTTATTTTTGAGAGAGAGAGAGAGCATGAGCAGGGGAGGGGCAGAGAGAGAGGGAGAGAGAATAAATCCCAAGCAGGTTCCACACTGTCAGCACAGAGCCCCACTCTGGGCTCAACCTCATGAACTGTGAGATCATCACTTGAGCCTAAATCAAGAGTAGGATACCTAACCGACTGAGCCGCTTAGATGCTATTTCTTCATGTCCTTTTCAGGTTGTTTATTGCTGCTGTATAGAAACACAACTGATTTTTGCATGTGACCATGTACCCCCCACCCAACTTTGCTGAACTTGTTTATTAGTTCTAGTAGCTTTCTTGTAAATTCTTTGGGATTTTCTATATATAGGATCATGTCATTTACAATTAGAAATTGTTTTACTTCTTCCTTCTAATGTGGATACTTTCTATTTATTTTTCTTGGGTAATTTCTTTGACTAGAACTTCCAGTCGATGCTGAATAGCAGTGGTAAAAGTGGGCATCATGTCTTATTCCTGACCTTAGGGAGAAAGCTTTAAGCCTTTCATCATTGTGCGTGATGTTAGCTATCTGCTGCCCTTTTGAAGATGGGCCACTCCTAGGGCCCTGGGTTGGGTGAGGATGGGGGCAACCATCTGCTTTATTACCCAACAAATAGATTTCTCCTGAAGGAGAATGTCTTAGTGCGCTTGCGCTGCTGTAACAAATTACTATGGAGTAGGTAGCCTATAAACAGCATAAATTTATTTCTCACAGCTCTGGAGATGGGGAACTCCAAGATCAAGGTGCAGGCAAATTCAGTGTCTGTTGAGGGACCACATCCTGGTTTACAGACAGTCAACTTCCTGCTAGAATCTCACACAGCAGAAGGGGCAAGGGAGCTCTCTGGTCTCTTTTATGATGGCACTAATCCCATTCGTGAGGGCTACACCTTCATGACCTAATCTCCTCCCAAAGGCCCAGCCTCCTGATACCATCACATTGGGGATTAGGGTTTCAACATGTGGATTTTGGGGACACACATTCAGTCTATAACAGAGCATCATATTTGGGGTCATGCTGAGAGAAAATACCCGCTAATTACAAAATATCAACTTCATGTCAGCACTAGCCACACTGTTAAAATGTCAGCCGATCTAAAACCCAAACATTTGTTAAGTTCCTACTAGGTGGCACACACTTTTATTACTTCATTTAATCTTGCAACAGCCTTTTGGAGACAGGCTCTCTATTATTACCACTCCCATTTTAGAGATAAGAACATGAATGATAAAGGGGCGAGGTGGTTCATACAGCTGGTAGGTGTTCCGAGGACGACGTATGGTAGAGTGGTAAGTTTCCTGATTTGTAGATTGGCTTCTTGTTTTCCATCCAGTAATTCTCAAGGGGAGGCAGTGAGCACTACTCTTTCTCTGTGTGGTGTATCAGAACCTCCCTGTGGGTTGCAGGGCTGGGGAAGGCTTTCTCAAAGATACCGCCACCCCTCAGCCTAGTCTGATAACTTATTCAGGGGTGCCCTGCCCCCAGTAGGGACCCACTGCCACAAGGATCCCCTGTGATGGCCAGGACCTTGCCGCAACCCACAGGTGTGTGCAGTGGACAAAAGGTTGAGAGCTGCTGCAAACCACAGCATCTTCTTTCCTCTGTGATGTTGGTGCTGCTAAATCAGCGAGAGAGACTTGTGGAGTTGCTGCCCTGAGAAGGTTCCAGGAGGGAGGTCTCTCTGAGGATTGGTAGCAAATTCTCTGTAGCTCAAGGAGAAACGCTGGGCCAGGCAACCTTGCCTTACCCCAAAGCCCTGTGCTGTTAACAGCAGTAATCGACACTCTTGGGGAGATTAGCTTTATCAAGTAACTGCAGCCCCAGGTACCTGGATAATTCATAGCCGATGTTTAGTTTCTGCCTCAAATTTCTGGGTCAATGGAGCTCTGTAAGATCCTATTATGGACAGTGTTACAGGACCTAACCAGTGGGCCTGTAGGTCTGCCGCAGAAGTGCAGGCATGAGCCACGGAACAGAGTCCTGATTACAGGGAACGACGTCTGTAGGAAAGTTCTAGGTGTTCTGAGTCCTGGTGCTGGGCGCTAATCCTCAGCTTGGAATAAGACACAGCAGAAGTTGCTGTTGATGTTCTGACCAGGACTCCTGCTTACAAGAGTCCAAATCAGCCCAGGGTTGGGAAAGGCTGCATTTTTGCTCTCTTGATGTTTCAGCTTGAATTTCCTCTTTCTTCTGGCCTCATTTTCTGCATTTTAGCTGGGAAGAGAGGCGTAGTTGAATTGAATTGCCTGCTCCTTGTCTCCTGCTTGGAGGAGGATTTGCTGAGAGTCCCCTTCGAGGGCTGGCCACTTCAGTGCCCATTTATGTTTTCAGCACACATTAGAATCGTCAGTTCACAAGATATCCCTGGGCTGCAGATGGCCATGGGGACAAACCTCCCAAGAGGTGGGTCTATCGAAACTCTAAAAACATACATGGCAACAAACAAAACCAGAGGAGAAGGGGTAGCCCAGCCTCTTCTTACCCCAACAATCAGCCCTCTTTGAATGAAATTCAGCGGGTCTTTACTGTCTCAGTTCAGTCTAGCAAACGTCTGTGTGATGATTCAGGTAAGACGCAGCTCTTGTCTGCGAAGAATTCAAGCTCGGCCCATCCCTCAATTGCAAGGAACTCCTTTCATCCCTGATTTCTCTATGGCTCTATGCCCCTTCCTTCCACCATCCTTCCCCCTCCCCCTGTCATCACTCCTATTTTTTCCTGTCCCGCAGGCTTGAAACCTTGGTGTCCACCTCATCTTTCCTGTCCTCCCTTCTCTGCTCTGGAGAGAAACTATACCTCCCAGTTTGCCCAGGACAGTCCTGGTTTAAGTCTGCTGTCCCCATGCAATTGTAATGACTCCTTTTCCCTCTCAAAAGTGTCCAAGTTTGGGCAGTAAATGAGTGATCCATCCGTCTATAACCTTTCAGAGACCAAGGCTGTCCTATCCTTCTCCACACCTGGCATGTCGCTGCCTGGTCACTGCCACCACCCCGGTCCGGACACTGACACCTGCCTGGATTACTGCAACTGCCTTCTCCCCGGCTTCCTTACTTCCCATGCCTCACACTTGCCACCCATTCAGCAAATCATTGCCTGATGAATTCGCTCGAAACACAGTACTGTGCTGCTCTCTTCATTGGTTCCTTGCTACCTACAGGATGCAACTCAAACATCTTAGTCTGGCGCTTGAAACCCTTTGCTGTCCAGCCTCTGCTTTTGTCTACACAAATCTCCAAATCCCACACGCGCGTGTGTCCTTCCGGCCCAGCTACAATTCCCGCCTCTTAAGCACAACGTTCTGAGACCAGCCCACCGCTTAGCACCCTATCCTCCTCTGAACTCCTCGGCCTAGAGCAATTATTGCCTGCACAATCCATTTGGCGTCTAATCATGTACTGCCTCATGACTTTTCATGTATTGCTGTCTTGAGCTAGAGCTGAAGGTATTTGCTATAATTTCACTTTTTATTCTCATATGCCTCTCTCCTCAATGAAATTGTGGGTTCCCGAGGACAGGGGCTATATCTATGCCTCATCCTTCTTTCTATTCCTTATGGCACCAAGTGCCTAGTGGGTGTAACATAAATACTTCTCAGAAAACCTCAACTGGTATTCATTTAGGAACGCTAAGCCTGGAAAGACCCTCATAATCATGTAGTTCAAACTCTTACTTTATAGATGAACCAAAAAAATGAAGACAAGAGAGGTCAGAAACTTGCTCAGGGAGACCAGCTAATGCAAATGGCAGGGCCCGACCTCAAATGCAAATCTTATCAAGGAGGTCCAGAATACTTTCCCCATCACCAGGCTACCTACCTCCTGTGTGTTCCTTTTATTTTGTGAATGGATCACAACCATTGTCAAGTTCAAGTAGGGGTTTAGAAAGCAGAGGGAAAGAAAGCAAGCAAACCAGGATGGCCTGGCCTCAGCAAAGTCCCAGACATGGAAACTCTCTTGGCATCGTCTCGGAGAGGTGGGGGAGACAGCAGTTGGGCCAAGATAGTTCCTCTGTAACAGAGTCGTGCGGAGGGGTGGGTCAGGGAAGACCTCCAGTCCCGTGATTGGGGTTGTAAGATTTCTGTCACAGCCGAGCCACCTGCCCACACCTCAAATCAGTGTCTCATCTCTCTACCCACTGTTCAGAAGTTATGGTGTGTGCACGTGTGTGAGCGTGCATGTGTGTTTGTGTGTGTATGGCACGCAGGAGGTTTGGGGAGTGGGGAACAGCTCAGGGGGGCCAGAAGAAGACATGGGGAAGTGCCTGCTTGGTGACAGCTGGGTCACATTTGCTTTGGGTGGTAAAGAAACCTGACCTCAGTGGCTCTGAAAAGGGTATTGAAAAGTGCCACCGGTAATGCTGTTATATATAGCTTTCAACTTTAATAAGGTGTTGCAAAAACTATGAAAATACATATAACTAAAAACACATTTCACTGGAAGCTTGATCTTGAATCCCTTTCTACTGCTCCTGTGTGGTGCTTCATGCTGTCAACAGAGCTGTTAAAACACAATGGAAAGTGGGTAATTGTGCATTATATGGCTTTTGTTTTCCGTTATGAAATATTGACATCCGGAAAGAAAGTGGGATTATTGAGGTGGAGGGCACCGGGGAAGAGACATGAGACAGAAGGCCAGGGGATGAGGACGGTGGGTGGGAGAGGAGGAATCTGGCGCTTCTGTTCAGCGGGTCTCTCCGGGTCTTTTCTAGTCACACACCTGGGCAAAGCTCACTGGCATGAAGAGGTTCTGGTTGATAATCAGGGTTAGCAGAGGACTCTGGGGTCCTGAGATGATGTGCAAGGCAAGAGCAGGGGCTACGACTGAAGAATGTGTCTGTAGGCAGTTTGGGGAGATAAGTCAGGAAGGAGGCACTGGAATTGTTTCGCCGTGCCAGTGTCCGTGCCCCTGTGCTGCTGGAGATTTGTAAATGATGTCCTTTCACCTGATGCCAGAAGCCTGGCAGGGGCTGCGTATGGAGAAGGTGGAGACTTGTAAGGATGCCCTTGGCCTAGGGGACACTCGTTCCTCCCGCAAGTAACAATAGCCGTAAAAGAATAATATTGACTCTTTATTGAGTGCTGTGTGGCAGGTGCTCCACAGACATCTCTTTACTCGATTCTGACAACAGTCCCACTTTCTGGATGGAACTGAGGCCAGGTTGGAGAACTCTCTGCCGTCGCTCCCAATTGTCCAGGCCTCCCGGTTTCCAAGGGCCACGGGGAGAGAAGGACACTGGGGAAGCATGGAGGAAGCCACAGCCAGCTGGTCTTGTTTGTTTGGGAGGAAGGAGTCAGCCCTGGCTGGCAGGGGAAGGAACTGTGAGTGGTCAGTGGGTTGTGGGTTGTTCTGAGAGGCCAGCATTGCCCTGCGATACCTTAGTGGCAGCCCTGCCCCAGGGGAGCCTCAGTGGCACCGGGGTCATCTAGGACTGTCCGCTGTCTCCATACAGGTAACCCACTTGCTGCGGTGGGGCCTTCAGGGTAACTTCTCCGGGTGTTGCGTCATCGCAGGGCCTGCCGTTGGGTTTGAGGGACGACCTGTCTCTCTAGATAGATTACATTTGGTTTGCTCAGAAGGCATTTATGGCTTTATAAAGCTCTTAAATTGGCTCTTTTCCCCCCTCAAAACATTTCTTCAAGCTTACAAGGCCAGTTTTAGAATAGCAATTACCAGCTCCAATATCCCCCAGCAAACTCACGCTGTGCTGTTGTATATAAACTGCTTGGGACATTTGTAATGCTGCCACACAGCGTATGTGCACCGCAGAAAGCCCCCGTCTATACCCGGGAATGCTGCGGAGGCCCTTCCTCAGCTCTAATTTATGGGCCACATAAAACTCTGTGAAGTTGCCCTGCATCTTTCTGAGGCAAAGTTGAGGTTTTTTACTGTTTCAAGCTGCTAATTTTTACCATTTAAGGCCAGCCTTCTGCCCGTGCCAGTGTGCATGTGTGCATACAAGTTGGCCACTTTAATTTATGTGCCTCTTTCTCTCCCTGTGATGCTCGTAACTTATAAATGTGTACGTAGTATACAGCCAGTTCTTCCTTCTTGTGAGAGGTTTGGCTGCTTTGTCCTGGGCTGTGATACCCTGGACACCCCTCCCCAAACGCCATTCAGTTCCTGGGGGTTGCGGAGGGGTGGGGAAGCCTGGTGCAGAGACTGACACCGACCTGAGAACAGGAACTGGCAGGAATCTACCCAGCAAACCTGGCCCAGTGTCCTTGCCTGTGAGACGGGGGGCTTAATGAGGGCAGCACTGTGGGGTGTTAAGAGGAGGAAGTTCAGAGCAAGGGATGAGGATTTAAGGCTGCAATGAAGAACATTCCTGATGTGCTACCTTGGGCAAACCTGTAACCTTTCTGAGCCTCAGTTTCCTCATTTGCAGGATGGGGGTAGGATTATAAATTTCTCACCAGGGTGTTGTGAGTATCAGGCATGCTAATGACCATGAGCCCTTCATAAGCAAAGGCAATAACTGAGCGCTGGTTGGTAGCTATTCCAAGCCCTAAACTGCTGGCAGGGCCCCCAGGGAGGGGGACAGCCAAGAGCAATGTGATGTCTCAGGGCTTTCCAAAGTCAAGTAGAAGTGCCTCTGGATGTGCCTCCCTGGGCTCCACTGAGCCCAGAGCGGAGGGCCGCTGGGTAATGCAGGGCAGGAGGTGGGAGCTCTGCACACTCAGCTCCTCCTTTCCCTCCAGGGTCCTCTGACCCCTTGATAAGAGCACCTTGACCCCTTGGCCCCCCTCTTTCCTACCCCCAGGCTCCCACCCTTCACCTTTCTTGGGAGCAGTAATCCTCCCCTGGTCTTTGTGGATGCTTCACATCAGGAGGCAACACGGGTAGGTTCTTCGAGCAGTCTTCTGAGAAGACTGTTATTCAATAGGTTGTAGGGGTCTAGAGGCAGGGAGGTACCTGTCCTCACAGGAGGGTCCCTACTGTACAGCAGGGGAACTCGGCCCTCTTGTCCCCCCCCCCCCCCCACCCCCCCACCCCCCGCCCAGCAACCTCTCTGGGCTGGGATTATACTGGCTGATAGAATGGGGATGTTCAGCTCCTCCTCGGGGTTTTGGTGGGTGCCAAATCAGAGGACCCCCAAATCCCACTCTTCCTTCAATGTCCCCCGAGGCCTCATTCCTCCTCCTAAGTGCTTCTGCTAGAATGCTCCCACTTGGATATTTTACTAATGAATGCAAACTCCGTGAGTTTAAAACAGGCTAATTCAACACATTTTTAGTGAAGGGAAAGATGCTGTCACCTACTGACCATCTCCTATATGCCAGGCAGTGGGCAAGGTGCTTTCTATGCCCCAGGTCATTTATAAATTCTACTGGTAATAATAGCTAAAATACATTCAGCAAGCATTTACTACATGTTAGGCATTGTTCTGAGCTTTTCCTGTGAATTTAATCCCAGCACTTATGTGGGATTGATACTATTGCTATCCTCTTTTATATTATAAACAACAAAACTGAAGCACAGAGAGGTTAAGGAACTTGCCCAAGGTCACACAGCTAGTAATTTGGGAAGATGGGATTAGCACCCAGAGAGTCTGGTTCTGAGCCTAAACTCTTAGCCACCACACAAGAAATATTGCTATATTGCTTCATCAAGAAAGATACTTATTTTTACGCCCTCTCATAGGTGTAAAAATTGATTTTCAGAGAGTTTGAATAACTTCGTCATTAATACAGAACTAGGAAGAGGCAGAGCCAGAATTTGAACCTGGGTTGGTCTGGCTCCAAAGCCTATGGTCTTTCTGCTGTCCCCCTCCACCCTTACTAGTTTAAGGCACAGATTCAAGACACATGTCTTCCTACCCTCAAGTCATGATATTATAAGCACATGAGCAATAGTGTAAGATTGACGTTTTTATTTTTTATTTATTTATTTTTTTTTTTTAATTTTTTTTTTTCAACGTTTATTTATTTTTGGGACAGAGAGAGACAGAGCATGAACGGGAGAGGGGCAGAGAGAGAGGGAGACACAGAATCAGAAACAGGCTCCAGGCTCTGAGCCATCAGCCCAGAGCCTGACGCGGGGCTCGAACTCACGGACCGCGAGATCGTGACCTGGCTGAAGTCGGACGCTTAACCGACTGCGCCACCCAGGCGCCCCAAGATTGACGTTTTTAAAGAAGGTGAGGATGGTTTGGAGCTGGGAGGGATGGGAAGCAGGAGGAAAGGGAAGGACTTTACAGAGGTGGCATGGTGATGGGAGAGTGGGTGAGGTCCAGGTTAGGGTAGAGGAAACACAAAAGAGGATAGAAAAGAGAATGGGTTTAAGAGCTGTTCTGAAGGGCCGATGGAACCCAGTGATTGACCAGATATTGGAAGTCCACTTTAGGGTGGAATCTACAGCCTGAACACTCAGTGGATTGACGTACTATTCATAAAAATGAGAGCAATGTTCTTGTAGGACAGGAGTTCCATTTTTAATTTTTTTATAAGTTTATTTATTTTGAGGAGGGGAGAGGCAGAGAGAGAGGGAGAGAGAGAATCCCAAGCAGACTCTGCACTTGTCAGCACAGAGCCCGACACAGGGCTCGAACCCACGAACTGTGAGATCACGATCTGAGCTGAAATCAAGAGTCAGATGCTCAACTGGCTGAGCCACCCACGTGCCCCAAGAGTCCCATTTTTAAAATGCACAGAGGCACACTTCATTGACGGTGTCCCAGACTAGAATCCCTAGGACATAAAGACTCCATGTTAAGAACCTTCGCTCCGTTTGGGCCTCATCCTGGCTGAGAGCATCCAGACTCTACCACCACTTGGATGGACCACTGGCTCTGGTTGGGAAGCTGGAGAACAGGCATTCGGAGTGCCTCAGTTCTGTCTCCGGGTATTGGGTATTGGGCATGAGGATTCGTTCCACAATCCCTGGAGGGGGGTACTTTTCCCTTTCAAAGCAAGTACCTGGAAACTGTGGATGGGATTTCCTCCTCAGTCTCTGAGCCAACAGGAGGGAGGGCTTGTGTATGCCTGTGTATACCCTAAACTTGGCCTGGAGGTATGTTCCTTTCATTCATTCATTCATTCATTCGTTCCGCTGCCTGCTGAGTATGCGTGCTGAGTGGGCACCAGGGGCTGGGCTGGTTACCTCCTTGCCCCCTGAGGACAGTGGCTCAGAAAAGGGCCTGAAGTAGGGCCTGAGCTGAGAAGACCCTCTTCTGTCCCCACACAGCAGACCCCTGGGCTCTCCCCACACCCTCACCAAGTGTTGTGTACTGCCCTCACTGAGAAGCTCCAGTCTGTACTTTGCTAGCCAGGCCCTTAGGGGACAAGAGTAGAAGGGTGGCTGTCAGGGACGGTGCTGGTGTTCAGAGGTGGAGCAGGAAGAAGAAAGCCATGGGGCAGTGAAGTCAAACCTGGGTTTTGATGGCCCTGCTGTGATTTCTCCTGTGACTTTGGGCAATCCATGTCTCCTCTCGGGGCCCGAATTCCTCCCTCAACAGAACAAAGGAGTTGGATCTGATCACGTCTATCCATGTTAATTTCCCATGACTCTAAGTGATGGTATAGAGCCACTGCTGATCACTGGGAAGGATACAAGATGGCCCTGTTCCCAAGCAGGGGCCCCTGTGCTGCAGTACTTAGAGAAAAGGCCCTTCTTTGTATTAGTGCTACATAGACATGAAGAAGGTACTTCCCGGAAAACACGGGCCTTTGCCCTGTTGTATAAGAATATAGTAGCCACTACTATGTGCTTGTTTAAATTTAAAGTAAATAAAATGAGATCACATTAAAAACTCAGTCCCTCAGGCTCACTAGCCATGTTTCAAGTGTTCAGTACCCATATGTCCATCGCTGCAGAAGATTCTACTGGACAGCGCTATGGTGGAAGTTAGCCCCCGTCAGGCTCCCCATTTCTCTGAGGGAGATAGAGACCTTGCTTCATTGAGAAAGGCAGGTGTTTGGAGGAGTTCAGTAGTAACACCTGAAGAAATTGGTCTTTGTGTAATTCATTACATCTGAGATGGGAGGGAAATGAAATTTCTCGATTCACTATAGCCTCTTTGACCTTCAGCGTCATTTAGTTACTGCCCAGGCTCTGAGGGTAGGTGAACAGCAAACCCAGAGGTTGTTCCTGGTGCCCTGTGACTGCCTGCATGGATCCTTCCTGCCTCCCCACCAGGTCCTGGAAGGCACCCAGATCCCTGAGTGGGGATCTCTCTTTCGGAACCACCATTTGACTGGGGCCCAAGAGCACATTTCTTCTTCTCTACCTCTGCCTGAGGGAGAAGCCCCAGTCTAGCCTTCCTTAGTCCTCAGCTTCCCTCAAGAGTCCAACAAGTCCTCAGGCTGGGGGAGTTCTCATGCTCAAGACTTCTTTCACACCCAACGCAGAGCCCAACACAGGGCTTGATATCACGACCCTGAGATCAAGACCTGAGCTGAGATCAAGAAGTGGGATGCTCAACCGACTGAGCCACCCAGGTGCCCATCATGCTAGGGACTTCTTCATAATAAATAACTCCACATCAGAGCCCCTTCCTGCTCAAAGCAGGAAAGAAAGACCCAGGCCAAGGCTGTGATGGGGGCCACGGTCAGGGTGAACCAGGGAGTCACTGGGAGAGCGCACATCCCCAGGGGTTCTGAGGTGCCATACGCTTGGAGTCCGTGGGAGAGCTAGGGGTGCCTGTGCACACAGAGCTGGAAAGGGGTGGCAATGATCTCAGGGTGGGTTATCCTCACCCCCACTGTGTGCTGCCCTGCACACAGACTCACCGCGGCCGTCTCCATGGGCCACACCACAGCCACGGAGTACAGATTGGAGGCCCTGGAAAATCTGGCTGTTCCCTCTCTACAAAGCACATTAGCGGCTTGTTCCTTGGCCTTGCAGGACCAATGGAGGGCCCTCCATAAAAGCAGCTGGTTCTTTGTTTAGACCTCAGAGACAGGCCCTTGGGTGGAGAGAAGTTTGGGAGAGACTGAGCTTTCCTGCCTGTGTCTGCCAGCCCCATGGTCAGGCTTAGGTGCCCATCTTCTTGAAGCTGGCTGGCAGTGACTCTCAAGGCTACTGGCCAGAAAAGAGATAAGCAGAGAGATGAGTTGTGTCAGGGGCCCAGAGTGGAGTCCCCATAAGGAAGAGGTCACCTTGCCACCATAATTTCTATAGCAGTGCTCTCTTCAAAGAGGACCAAGAATTTGGTGTCTGGAGGCCTATTTGCTCCCATCAGCTTTTTTGCTAGACAGGCCAGAAAGGCAAAGGTGGGGGTGGGGAGCATATGACACCACACACCATCAACCGGCCCTTTCGACCTTGGGTTCCCTCTTTGTTTGGCAGCACCCAAGGGGTAAGAAAGATGGGGAAGTGGCAGGGGAGAAGCCATGCTGATTCAAAGGGGCACAAGCACCCCAATGTTTATAGCAGTGCTATCAACAATAGCCAAATTATGGAAAGAGCCCAGATATCCATTAGGATGAATGGATAAAGAAAATGTGGTATACATATACAATGGAATATTACTTGGCAATCAAAAGGACTGAAATCTTGCCATTTACAACAATGTGGATGGAACTAGAGTGTATTATGCTAAGCGAAATAAGTCAGGCAGAGAAAGACAAATATATGATTTCACTCATCTGTGGAATTTAAGAAACACAACAGATGAACATAGGGGAAAGGAAGGAAAAAGAAGATAAAAACAGAGAGGGAGGCAAACCGTGAGAGAGTCTTAAATATAGAGAACAAACTGTAGTTGCTGGAGGGGAGGGGGTGGGGGGATGGGCTAGATGGGGGATGGGCATTAAGGAGGGCACTTGTGGGGATGAGCACTGGGTGTTAATGTAAGTGATGAATGACTGGGTTCTACTCCTGAAACCGATACTCCACTGTATGTTAACTTACTTGAATTTAAGTAAATAAATTTAAAATAACGACAACAAACAACCTAACAACCTGCTTTTGGGCTCACCATCAATACACTCAGTCTTGCCCATAGTAGTCTGGTAATTTTAGTGCCCAGGTAAATTTTACTTGAGTACAGGTGAATTTGGGGGATGGGCTTCACTGTTGAGCAAATTCATCAGTGAAGGTCCATTTATCTCATCTCTTCTTCCTTTGAGTTTCTTTGATCTGTAACGGGCCGGCTGTCAGATGACCTTTAGTGCTAACTGTGTAGATCTGATTTCTGGGCTCCTCAGACTCACCCCCCTCCCCATTTTCCCCCCTCCTCCCCTGCGCTTTTCTGTTGTCCTCGAGGACTCAGTGTCTCTTTCTCCTCCTCCTCCCTTCCTCTTCTTTCCTTTCTTTCTCTTTCTCACTGGTGGTTGTCAAAGTCCCCATCCCCACCCCACGCCCTGGGCCATCTCTCAGCTGCCCAGCCTAGCCCTGCTGGCCTTCATGACTCACCCATGCATTTCCAAGCAACCTCCCAGGCTTCCAGTCCACTCTACAGAAGCTGACCGGCCTCCGGCCGGGGGAATGCAGGCTGCTCCCACCTTTGTCCTGATACTCCCTTCTCCTTGCAGAACATTCCTTTGTTCTCACCTTCACTTGGGTCCAGGTGCCCCTGCCACCCCCACACACTCATTCAGTACACGTGGAATTTATTACCCACCCAAAAGAAACCAAATCAGCAAGTTAAGTAAGTTATTGCCAAAGAAAACAATGTGGTGTATTTCGCTATCCCAGATCACTGATCTGGGGGCTCCTTGGCTCTTTAAGATTTCCTCTCCTTGCTGCTCTTATGTTCTAGATAAAACAGGAGCAACATCCACTCCTAGAGGGAACCCTGGGCGGCCTGAGCTGCAGCTCAGTTCTAGCACGCATTGCTGTGAGAGCTCAAGCAGGTGGCTTAGCCCCTGTGGCTCAGTCTTCCCATCTATGAAATGGTGACACAGCCCCTCAGGGCTGTATATGAGCAGTGCACCGCCTTTATTGCCAGTCAGTGCACAGCGTCAGATCATGGCTGCTGGTCTCGCTGTCTCCCAGATGGCAACTGAGGCAGGGCCAGAGGGTCCCACTGCTGAGGCATTTTGCTCTCCACTGTCACAGTCATTAGTCACATGAGGAAATAAGGCAAAGGGATGGGCAGAGATGCTCTTCCAAGGTTTGGAGGCAGGGGAGGGAACAGAAAGGACCAGACTGACTCAATCTCTTTCCCTTCTCAACTTAGTCTGTGCCTCCCACCAAAGAGCCGTGGGTTCACCAAGCTGCTTGTCCAAAAACCAGGTATCATCCTTGACTTTGATCTTTTCCTTATGGCCACATAGCCCAATCATGTGTCCTGTCACTTCCACCTATTACATAAGGTAAGTCTTGGCCTGACCACTTCTCTTCGGTCCCCTTGCCGTGTCCTTGGCCCAGACCTCTGCCGTTGCTTGTCTGGCCCACTGCAGTACCTCCAGCTGGTTTCCCGCCCCCCCCCCCTCATGCCCCCATCTCTTTTCTACCCTAAAATCAGAGCCTGTGTTTCATAGCCTGTGTTGTCCTTCATCAAGACTGTCACAGTTTGTAGTCACATTATTTATTTGTGCGATTAGAGTTTAATATCTGACTTGCCCATCAGACATGGTCCAGAAGGTCAAGAACAGTGTCTGGGTTGATGGTTGCTGTGTCCTTAGTGCCCTTGGTATATAACTGTTGAGCAGTTGAATGAATGGATGGCCAGGCAGGCACCTGTCTCCTTGTTGTGTCTTCCAAAGGGACGCGTGCCCTGCTAGAGCATTGGACACCACACATCTAGGGACTCAGTAAAGCTTTGCCAAGTGAATTGGGGTCTCTGAAGTACAGGCCCTGACCAGGCTCATTTAATCCAGACCACTGGCCTGGATTCAACCTGGGGTCCCCTCTGTGCCATCATCCCTCACTCTGTCTCCTTCTTTGTGGCCTCTCAGGCCTTGGTTTCCATGAGCACTTTCTGAGCTGAGAGATTAGGTTGGGGTAAACTCAGATTGCTGCTTGATCATGTCCCGGCTACCCCCCAGGAGGAAGCCAGGGTCTTCTTTGTCACTTCCTAGTTAGGTTTGGGAGATGGGGGAGGCATGCCGGGGGCATTTCCATTGGTCTGATGAACTCTTGAGAACAAACCTCAGTACCCCTTTGGAGCTATACCCAGTGCAGCTAAAATCCTTCTCAGATACTGTTTTCTTCCTCAGGAAAAAAAAAAAAAAAAATGCAGTCTCTCCTGCTGTCCCCACTCCCCCACCAACCCTGACTCCATACGAAATTCTGGAAACTCCCTGAAAATTAGGGAAATGTCCAGAGAAGACAGGGCAAAGCCTTGGATAGAAAGAGACAGTACAAGGACTCAGGTCAGGGTGGCTTGAGCAGTCATCCGTGGTGCTGTGTGGCTTGCCTATCTGGGTCCCTCTCTGAGCTGTAGTTTCCACCTGTGGTGAGGGAGCTGTGGTACCTGTGTGGCTGCGAAGCTAAAGAACATCTGAGAGATTCACTGGAAGAGGAAGTATGACAGCTGGAGAATGGTTATTTTTCATCTTATCCATCAGGAGAGCCCCAGACCTAGCCCCCTTCCCTCTCTCCCATTGTTAATGGCCCAGTGAATGAAATTCCTCCCTTGAAGGTTTTCTTCCAGAGCTTTCTCTTGGGCATGGTTGGCTCCCTTTTAGTTTCTCTCCTGCCATGTAGGCATTTTCCGCCAAGAGCCAGGCTAGCGTGGCTTTAGTTCCAGATTGGGGAAGAGTATGTGTTTGGCGGGTGGTGGGCTCAGCTGGGAGGCTGGGGGTCGTGAGCTGCCTTGTGGCTGCTCCGTGGGGTCTGGCGGAGCCCCAGCCCCTGGCTGTGACATACAGCCCCCTTCATGAAACCAGACAGAATTAAGCCTTTTGTTTCCTGTTTGCTAGGCCGGCTTAAAGAAAACACAGAGGGTCCCTGCGGCTGGGGCTCCCAACAAGACGGCCTTTGTATTCATTTAATTAATCAGTTAGCTGAGGGGAAGGAGAGGAGGGAAGTTCATGTTATAAATACATGTTTTTCTTTGGCTTTTTTTCCCCCAAAAGACAGGGCCTGAATGGCATCCCCGAGAGAGCCCCCCATCTCACCCCAGACATGCGGGGGGCCAGGGGCCTGCCAGGCTGCAGCTGTGACATTTCCCGCCCCCACTCCCTCAAGGGGCATTAGGCCTCATCTCTCTGGGTCCTGGGGAAATGTTAAATGCCAGTGGGAAGTGGGGGAGGTTAGCCACTAGGCTCTGAACCCCGTTTCCGTGCTTCTCACCTCTCCCCTCAGACCTCAAACCCCGCACCCTCCTACATCCTCCATGGATAAAGCATAAAGCACCTGCACTGCCACACGGAGAAGTGTCTGTCCCCAAAGAGGCTTGGGCACGTTGCAGGTGCACCATGGGGGAGAAGTCCTCGCCGAGGTATACAGCGGGCTTGAAGCTCCCCCCTTCTTGCCCCCCTACCCCACCACTCTGAAGGGAGGGTTGGGGCCTGCACTCACCAGACTGTTCGGGCAGACGGAGCACTCAGTCACTCCCAGGGAACACCCTCCAGTGCCCTCCTTCCTTACTCTTTGGTTTGGGCCTTCTGAAGTGCAGGGGGAAAGGAAAACAAAATAGGGCTCTTGGACACACACCCTCAACCCACCTCCATCCCCATCGAGTGGGTTGTTTCTTTAAAGCTCCCTTCGATGATACTATTTAAACAAATTCCTTTTCTTTTCATTTTACAGATGGGCAACTTCACTCACTGCTCTCTCACCCCCACCCCCAGCTGCCAGGTGTTTTTAAAGTTTTTAAAACCTTTCATGATGAGGTAAAATGGTTGCAATCCCTAAATACATGGACCTCCTAATGGAATTTCGTGGTGGTAAATTTTTCCTTGCGAGCTCTTCGCTGCAAGTCTTATCCTCAAGGCTCTGGTATCTGGTAACCGTGACTGTAGGCCTTCTGGACACACTGCCCAGCAAATTCCCAGCTGCAGCTCAGAGGCGGAGGGTCCAGGACTCGGACCTCAAGTCTGGTCTCTAAACATTTATCTTATCTCGTCAGGCCATCAGGCCAGTTTCCAGCCAGCGTGCTGCCATGACAGGTGCCATGAGGCCCTGTTTCCTTGTCACACCTCTTCCATGCTTCCTTGGCCCTTCAGTGAAACCAGGAGACAGCAGAAGCCAGAAGGGCAGAGCCTGTAAAATGTTCTGTGAGGACAGGATGGCAAGGCCTTGGTTTTCTGTCTCCCCCAGCTGTGGATATCCTTCCGCTCACAACCACTGAGAGAGGACTACAGTTTCAAGCCACAAACCCAAATGCCCTCATCTGAGGGCTTTTTTTTTTTTTTTTTTTTTTTTTTTTTAAATCACAAACAAGCCAGGCTGAGCTCCGAGAGGGGTGGTCTTTCATTAGCTAACTAGCAAAATGCCTGGAGTCTGGCATGACTTGAGTCAGCAAACTGTTCAATTTAACTTATTGTGCGGCTGACTGAGGTATGTGTCCATGTGTGTGCATGTTCCCTGAAGCAATGAATAAAACTCAGGACGCCAGAATTTCTGTGTCATCTCCAGGGTAATCTTGTGTCAGCCCTTTTTCCCAAGCTTCATTTCCCTAAGCCTTTATTCCCCAAATGCACCACCTCACCATCGAAATAAGGAGAAGTACAAGCCACTCGGGTTCCTCTGCCCAGAGGATGGGTCATAGGTTCAGGAAAGAGAAAAAAAAAATTCATGCTGCCCTTGCCTTGGGGCTCCTGGAACTGCCTTTTACTGGAGATCCATGAATTGAGGGTAGGCAGGGAGAGAGGTCAGACCCTGCAGAGTAAATCTCATTTTCACAGTTGTTTGAATCATAGAGACTCTGAGGCGGGAAAGAATTCTGGTGATCAGTTGGACAGGGGAAAAGCAAAGACCTGCTCCTTTCCCAGAAGAGGAAGTTCAGTTCATAATATGTCAGCGGGTGGGCTTTGCAGCAGTGGGGGCTGGGACTGGTTTTGGTCCCCAAGATGCAGCCAGCACGGCTGGCAGTTGGATCTCCAAAGAAAGGGCCACTAAAGCCATGTTTTTCGAACATTAATGTGTAAACCAGTCTTCTGGGCATCTTGTTAAAATGCAGATTCTAAATCGGTAGGTCTGAGTGGGGCTGAGAATCTGCATTTAACCAGCTCCCAGCTGATGTTGATGCTGCTGGTCCGTGGATCACACTATGAGTAGCACGGGGCTAATGGACGTATCAGTGCTGTGCTTCCTAAGTAAAACGTTGCTGACCTGTGGTCCAGTCAGAGGGTGACCAGCCATCCCAGTTTGCCTGGGAATTTCCGTTTTATCAATGAAAGTTCCCAGGGTGATTGACTACCCTGCTTCTAGACCTGCTTTCTAGACACGCACCCTGTCAGATTGCCCCCATTTAGAATGTGAATTAGCCCCATTTCTGGCTGGAGGGGGCCCTATGCAACACAGTGAGGCTTGCCTTCCAGTAAACCTCCTTGGGGTCTCCCACTGTTCTTCTCTGCACTCTGCTAATGGCTTTTCTTTATTTGTGATACTCTCCTCGACTCCTCCAGGCCTGGCTGAAGCTCCCTCTTTTCTAGAGCCTCTTCCTGCTCTGAGCTCTGGGGTCCACCCATGCTTAGTAGAGGCTCTCGTGTGACTGCTACTGTAGAGAATAATAGGAGCCACGTGAACATGCCACGTCTTGGACATAAAGAACCTGTCTCTGAAACCAGGCCACAAACTAGGATGGGGACTGTGTCTGATCTTCCTTTGAGTGCTCACAGCGCCTTGCACTTGGTGGCTGTTAATTCTTGGAAAGTTGGGGCTTGTCCTGTGTGCTACCATATTCCCAGAACTCAGCCATAGTGCCTGGCACAGAATCTGTACTTGCAGTATATGTTTATTACATGTTCATTGCGTGTTGCTCCTAGAAAGAAGATCCTCAATGCAGGTTCTCACCGTGGATCCTTTTGGAAGTCTGGGTTCTGGGCACTTATTTTTGTATCCATTCTGCCTGGATTCTGCCTGGCATGTAATAGGGCTGGTAAAGCCGAATACTTTTCACTGTTGAAATGAAAGCATGTTGGCCACGGGGTTGCCTCCGGAGAGGACTAGGGGGTGAGCCCTTGTGAAAGGCATGCCTGAACCCCAGGCTCTGAGGTGGGTAGTCTCTCTTCCACCACCTGGCCCGCAGGAGTTCCAATGGTTCTTAGATCAGCAGAGGGACAATGAATGCAGCATGGGCTTTGGTGTCCAGTAAGCTAGAATGGCAGCTTCTTGATGGAGGGCAGGGAGTGATATTTTTGGTTCTTATGCATCCTTTGTGACTCCTTTGTTTCTGCATACAGAATTTTAATTCTATGTTTTATTACATCCAAGTACAAATCCATTTCAAAGCCAGCAGGTGAGTCTCTGGCTTGTGGAGGGGGGGAGAGGGGCGCTGCAAACTGAGACTGGGTGATGCTCCTTTGAGTCCTAAATACTTTGCCTCTCCAAGCAGCTCCTACTGTAAAGTCAAGATCTCTTCCCTGTTCTCCCATTGCCTGCCCTACACCAAACGTGTGCTGTCGCCTAACCTCAGCTCCCTTAGATTGCACTACATTACATTAACATGCGCTTATTGGACACTTAAGATGTATAAGCCCTTTAGGAATAAAAAAATACAAGTGAAACCTAGCTTCTAACTTGCAGCCTCAAGGAGTTTATCCTCTAATTGGGAAAGTGGTCTGTGCAAAGAAAAGCTACAATACAAGAGTTAAATAATAATGAAGATTACAATGCAGGAGAGGTCACCAAAAAAAAAAAAAAAAAAAAAAAAAAGGACAGGATTAATTAATTACTAAATGAGTGGCACAGATTCTATGTGCTGAGGGAATTCTGGGAAGAAAGAGACAGCTGTGCACTGGGGTGCTGTGCTCTGGAATGACTGGGGCCAGTGCCTTGGTTGAGGTGGGACGGAGTACTGTGGGGACGGCAGAGTTCAGTTCAGCTCAGCAAACACTTAGGGGGCAACTGCCCTGTTCCAGGTGCTTTGCTGTGTACTCTGCAGATGCAGAGACAAATAAGACAGAGTCTCCACCCTTGAGAAGTATATAATCTAGAGGGGGAACTGAATAGGAAACTTAAGGGCAGGGGGCTGTGGGGGCACTATTAGAGGGACACAGCTCAGGTTGATGGCTTTCAGGGAGGTTGGGAGAAACCAGACTTTGTGACATCTAAGCTGACCTGAGTAGAAAATAGTCCAAAATATGGCTAAATGTTGGGGAAGAGAGTGTTAAGCAAGAGATCATCTTGCACAAAGGCATGCGTGCATGAACCAGCATGGTGTGTATTTGCAAAGTAAGCAGTTCAGGACTTGTGGAGCATAAGGCATGGTCTGTGGAGTAGCAGGAAGTGAGTGGGGGAGCAGGAATGGCCAGGTTATGGAGAACCTTCTATGTCATCTGTGGAGCTTAGAGTTTTCGTGCAGCCAACGGGGAGCCCTTGCAGAGGCAGTACGAAATAGTAGCTAAGAAGCAGATTCTGGAGCCGGATGCCCTGCTCTGCCACTTGCTACCTATGTGAATTTGGGTGAATGACTTAATCTCTCAGTGCCTCAATTTCTTAATCTGTAAAAAGGGTGTAAAAGTAGTCTTTACCTTGTTGTGAGGACTGAGTGAGTTAAGCAGCTTGAAGTGCTAAGAGCAGTCTTGGAACAAAGAGAGTGCTCAATAAATTGTAGCTATTGTTAGCGTTAAGGGATTTTAGGCTGGCGAGTGCCTTGGAGAGATTTGCATTTTAGCAGGATCAGGCTGGCAGTACTGAGAAGGTGGATTAATGTGGATAAGACCAGTGGGAGACCTATTGCAGCCCTCTAGGCAAGCAGTGATGAATGCTGGGCTGAAGCAGTGGTGCTGTGGATGGAGGCAAGGGGCCAGATTCAAGAACTTTGAAAGGGTGCTTTCCATGGAGACTTCCAGGTTTGTACCTTGTGTCCTGGGTGGACGGTGGTTCCAGCAACTGCATCAGGAAAAACAGGAGAAGGAATAGGTCTTCTGGGGGGTGGGTTTATTCCTTCCTCCCTCCCTCCCTCCCTCCCTCCCTCCCTTCCTTCCTTCCTTCCTTCCTTCCTTCCTTCCTTCCTTCTTCCCTCTATCCCTCCCTCCCTCCCTCCTTCCTTCCTCCCTCCTTTCCTTCCTTTCTTCTTTCTTTCCTCCCTTCCTTCCTCCCTTCCAACACACTGAGTTCCAATATGTATGGGGCACTTATTTGGAGATGTCTGTCAGGAAACTGAATATACACTAGAGGACATGGCTGGAGATAGGGATTAGCCCATGGATGGCAGTCAAAGCCATGAAAGTGAATGAGATCACCCAGAGAGAGGGTGCAGAAGGAGAAGAGAGTAGGCAAAGAGAATCCAGAGGAACACAACATTTAAGATAAAAGATGGTGATAGAAAAACCACAGACAAGCTACAGAGAGGAGGAGAGTGCGAAGAATCTGGAAAGAGTGACATCACCAAATTAGAAGACTAAAAAGTTTTGTGATGGAGAGTGAGACCACAGCATCAGATGCAGCAACAATGGCAAATCCAGCAAGAAAAGGACTAGCGAGTATTCACCGACTTTGTTGATGTGAGAGCCGTTGGCACCCAGGTGTGCAGATGAGGGTGGAAGATTGGAGAGGAGTGAGGAGTGCATGGGAGGTGAGGAAGTAGTGAGATCACATGTGGATGAGGTGTGGCTGACTGTTAACCTGGCTTTGCCACAGGACTCTTGGATGGGGCAGGAGATGAGCTGGTTGCCTACAATCATCAAGCAAATCCTACCTGAGACCCTTGGATTAGAAACCACTGGAGAGACTTAATTTAGTCATTTATTATTTTTTTTTATTCAGCAAGTATTTATTGCATAATTACTGTGGATTTAAAAGTGTGCTAAATGTCATTCAGTAATGAACAAGTCCATTAGAAGAGTTAGGACAAAGGTATAAATAGTTATAACACAAAGATGATAAGTATCATAGATGTTATACTATGAGTTGGATTAGGAAATATCCAACCCCCTGGGGTTGCCAAGAAATACTTCATGGAAAGATGACTTTTGAGCTGGGCTTGACGGAGGAGTGGGGTTCTAATGGGCAGTAGTGGAAGAGAGGCATTTCAGTAGATAGATGGGATGTGTGAAGGCCTTGAGGTAGGTTACGTATGGAGCATAGTCAGGGAACAAGAAATCTTCTAATTAACTAAAACTGTAGGGTCAACCCAAAGTAGATTGTAAGTTAAGACTGGAAACAGGTTAGAGCCCTGGTGTGAACGCTTTCCATGCCAGGCTTTGGATTTGCACTTTGTTCTATAGGCTGCAAGGAGCCTTGCATTGCAGTTTTTTTTTTTTTTTTTTTAATGTCTATTTATTCTCAAGGAGGTGAGGGGCAAGAGAGAGAGAGAGAGAGAGAAGGAGAGAGAGAGATTCCCAAGCAGGCTCTGTGCTGTAGGCCCAGAGCCCGACACAGGGCTTGATCTCATGAACCATGAGGTCACAACCTGAGTCAAACAGGTTTTTTATATAAGGAGTAAAAACAGAAGACTTTGCCTTATAGGGGAGTTTTGCTGACTCTAATGTGTAACATAGATCAGAGCAGAGAGGAGCAAGTTTGGAGACTACTGTAATTGGCTGGGGATAAAAAGTCATGAAGGAACTAAGATGCAGGTCAGTCCTGGGTAAGGCGGAAGTGAACAAGAGAGATTATGTGGGAGTTGGACCAGTAGGACTGAAATTGCCCATGTGGGGATGTGCTGGGATAGGTTAGCTGAGGGGTTGAAGTCAAAGCTGGAGGGGGCAGGGTTTGGGTGGTGGAAAGGAGAAATCAACAAGAATTCCAAGATTTCTACAGCTTGGTGATTCTATAGATCGGAAGAGACATGATACCATTAACAGCAATAGTAAAGACGAGAAGATGAGCCTGTGTGAGGGAGGGAGAAGGGACAAGTGTCACACTCTGAGTTGAGGAGGATTGTGATGAGAAATGGCCATTGCACGGGAGGGGTGGGGGACGGGGGGTGGGGGGAAGAGCCCTCTCGGCCACCTTCAGTGCAGCATCACTGGAACTGTGGGTCAGCAGCCAGGTTTCAGGAGGTCGAGAGAGAAGAGGAAATGACAGCTGTGAGCACACATTAATCTTTCAAAAGTTTAGCAGTGGAAGGAAAGAGAGAGATGGGAGGGATATCATTCTTGAGGGTTAAGACAATAATTTGAAGGTTAAATAATTCTTACGTTCATATTACGATTTAAGAAATACGTCAAGTCCATCCTCTTGCTACTCTTCACAGTATTTAAGGGAATCAGGCAGGGGCTGTTACACCCACTTTACAGATGAAGGCACTGAGTCTCTGGAGGACACAGTGCCAGTTAGTGTCATGGGTGGAGTTCTGCCTTCTGGGGAGTGCTTTCTACTGCACTGTCGTGCCTGTGGGTCTGGGGAGAGTTTGTGTGTTTGCAGGTCGAGTAGGGTAGCCTGAGCGGAGGGAGAGACCGAAGATACACAAATACATGGTCCCAATTGATGGGCACTGTGGGATGGAGGGTCAGAGCCCAGGTGGGGACAGCCTAGGATAGGAAGAGGGGACTCTGCTTTTGAGGCAGGAGAAAAGGAGAGGGAGGTTACAGATACAGCATGTTGAGCAGGAGAGGAAGGACATTAGGTACAAAGCCAGGACACTGAAGATACCCGGATGAAAAATTTGAAGCAACAGGCCCACAGCACGGGAGTAAGCGGGGCCGGACTGGAGGGTGGAAGAGGAGGACAGGGGGGCTGTGGTCCATGGCTGTGGGCTGCGAGATGCAGATCAGAACCACCTGGGTTATGAAGGAACAGATGAACAAAGGGCCCCTTACTAAGACCCTGAAAGTAGAAATCTTGAAGGTGGGAGGGAGCGTGTCCTATGCAACCCCTACACCTCACCCTTTACCCCCACCCTCACCTTCACTTGGTTTCCACTGATACTTGAGGCTGCGATTGCTCTCATCTAGTCCTGGCCCCAGGAGAAGAATCGATCAGCCCCTCCCCTAGAGTCAAAGTGGTTCAGGATGGAGGCTGGCCCTCACTGGAGGTGAAGCAAGGTGGTGGAGGTGGGGCCTGGGGGGGGATGGACCCTGGCTGGGTCTTCCCTCTGGAGGCGGGAGAATGAACAGAAGTGGTAAATGTTCTGCCAGAGCCTGGCCGGAGAATAGAGAGACAGCTTCTAGTACAGAAAGGGAACCCCACAGAGATGACCTATCTTTCTGAATCTGTGCCTTTGATCTGGGAATCTGGGAGGGTCTCTCTCATGGGCCCTGTGTTACCTCTTGGTCACTTGCTGGCAGTCCTGAATTCTGCCTTTCCTGCCCAACCTCGCTGACTGGAATTCCAGGAATCTGCCCTCTTTGCTTTCAGGAGGTCATCTCGTCCTGGTGGTTACAGTCCTTAAGGGAAGGAGTCCGTGCTGTTCTTGTTCTGAGGTGAAGTGCATGCAGGGAAAAGGAGGGCCGTGACACCTCACGGGTCCCTGCCTCTCCCTTCGTGCCAGTGTGGGCTCCAGCCTGTGTGTGGCGATTCAGACGCAGGTGTGGTGCTGGGGGGCACACAGCCGTGCGGCACAGACACGGACGGACCCTTGTATCCCTGCCAGCGGGACCTGTGAAGGATACGCTTTTTCTGAGGAAATCCCATGCTCTCTGGCCACAGTGTTCAGGGTCTCTGTGATCCTGAAGGCGATCAACTGTTCCAGGTCACCTGAGACTGAGGGATTTCCTGGGATATGGGATTTTCAGTGTGGAAGTCGGGAAAGTCTCAGGGAAACCGGGACCAGTTGGCCACCCTAACTCTCCCCACTTCTACTTGGGGAAGAGTGCAGAGTTCATGGATTTTCTTCTGGGACGACGCACCGCACACACGTGTGAAAGGATAAACTGCAACGGGATGCCACCGTGTTACATAGAAGTGGCTCTGGGATCTGCAGGCCCAGGTTGAAATTCCCTCTTCCACTTCCTAGATGTGCAAGTTTCGGTGAATTATATTTCTCAGACTCAGTTTTCGTATCTGTAAAATGGAGGTAATAATGTTACTCTCACAGGATTAAATCTGAGGATTAAAGGAGGCAATTGTCATCAGTCAGGTCCCTAGCATGGTATAAGGCACTTGTAAGAGAAGTCAATAAACATGAGTTCTCTCCGACTCCTCCCTGCCTGTCTTTCTTGCATTGGAATGATACCCATTCTACAGGTGGGGAGGGTAAGGCTGATGAACAGGAAGAGGTGACTGGGTCAAAATGACAGAATCAGAAATCGGCAACAGATCCCTAGCTCTTGACTACCATCTTCCTACTTTGGGGTAGACAATGGTTTCTTTATCTGGAATGTTCCCTGGATGAGGGAGAAGGAACCATTTTATTTACTTACTTACTTATCTGCCTCTCCGTCCGTGCATCCATCCATCCATCCATTCAACAAATATTCATTGAGTAGGTACTATGCATCAGGTCCTGCTCTAGGTGCTGGAGATTCGATTGTCAACAAAACATACATTTTCTGCCCTCATGCAGCTTACATGCTGGTAGACAAGACACATACTAAACATCTGTCTAATACAATGCAAAGTAGTAATAACTGCTCCGAAGGGGAAATAAAGAAGGTGAAGATGGTCGAGAGTGGCTGGGGCATGGGCATCATTCCGTGGGGTGGCTAGGCAAGGGAAGGGTCCTCTGAGGAGGTGACTTTGGAGCTGAGGCCTGAAAAAATGTAGTCTGGGCCTTGTGGGCCTGACTTCCCCTCCTTCTGGAGCTCCCTGCTCAGGCCCAGCTGCCCCAGGGTGGAGTCAGCTGCAGAGGAGAAACAGTCAGTCTCCGGACTGGGGCTGCGGTGCTAGGTAGAAGCGCAGCTGTGTTTATCAGCTGTCCGTCCCCAGTGCTGACCCCTTTGCTGGTCTGAGCTTTTGGGATGGGGGAGGGACCCAAGTTGGAAAATCAGTCACTGAGGATCAGACTGCAGATGAAAAGGGTATGAATGGGCTGTGTTGCTCCACCTGGGGACACTACATTTGGGGACAAGTCACAGTGCATTTGGTTTCCTACATGGCTCTATTTCTTTGGCATTGCCTTTTCCTTTAAGAAAAAAAAAATAACACCTCTGTTTGGACTGCATGCTAAATGATTTATGAACATTATTCTTCTCTGTTAGTTCTACCTGTAGAAACTCCAGCCCTCACAATCCTTTTCATGTTGATTAAGTATATTGGAAAGCAAAAAGAGACTGTCTGCAGTCGCTTCACAGTACAGACTAGCGGCTTCCCTGGACTCAGGAGGGATTCCTCATCTTCCCTTTGCAAGAGTCCCTTTGTAGCTGGTTAAGCAGGAGATCAGTCCAGAAGCATGTAGTCAGTCTTGTGTGTGCCCAAGGAGGCAGAGGGGTGGCGTTCTTTCTGGAGCTGGTAATTATGGATTTGAGATCCTGGAATCTCCGAATGAAATGTTCAGGAGTCAGCATTGTAGGCCAGGTGTGATTGCACCTGACTTGGCCCTGACAGGTTGACGCTGGTTGGGAGGAGAGGAAGGTGCTCTCTCTCTCTTTTTTCTTTTAATGTTTATTTTTTTTTTTTGGGGGGGGGGAGGAGGGAGACAGAGCACGAGTGGGGGAGGGGCAGAGAGAGAGGGAGACACAGAATCTGAAAACAGGCTCCAGGCTCTGAGCTGTCGGCACAGAGCCCAACACGGGGCTTGAACTCACAAACCATGAGATCATGACCTGAGCCGAAGTCGGACACTTCACTGACTGAGCCACCCAGGTGCCCCAGGAAGCTGCTCTTAAAGGGTCTGTCAGAGCTTAGTGTTGTCAAGGGACCCCATTGAATAGGGTGGGGAGAGAGAAGGAAGGTCACAGCCCAACTCTGTGTATTCCTAGGTTAATGGAAGGTGCCCATGGTGAGGCAACATGATCCATGGAGCCAGCTCCCATGGAGGGAGGGCCTCTTGGCTGGTTCTATAGTTAGGACAGGACCAATGCCCTTCCCTAGTTCCTCCCCACCCCTTGTTTCTTACTGTGTGATTGAGAACTTGGGCACACACTCTGTGGGTAGGTGTGTCAATAAGGGTCAGACCTCAGCACTCACTTTGACTTGGAAAGTAAACTTCTGTAGATGCTGTTTCTACTACATCTTCGGTCTCTCGCAGCCTGATCTGGCCCAGGGCCGCCTTCTGCTGGTCTTCAGCTTTCCCTGAACTCCTGAGTTGCCGCAGAAATTGTGTGACGCTGTCTTCTTTTCTCTGCCACCTTGCCTGACAGACATCCCTCTGAGCTGCCTTCAAGCTTCTGGACTTTCTTTTTTTAATTTTTTTTTTTTCAACGTTTATTTATTTTGGGGACAGAGAGAGACAGAGCATGAACGGGGGAGGGGCAGAGAGAGAGGGAGACACAGAATCGGAAACAGGCTCCAGGCTCCGAGCCATCAGCCTAGAGCCTGACGCGGGGCTTGAACTCACGGACCGCGAGATCGTGACCTGGCTGAAGTCGGACGCTTAACCGACTGCGCCACCCAGGCGCCCCCAAGCTTCTGGACTTTCAAATCCAGACTCTAAAGGTTTATTTAGAACCCTCCATCTTCAAAAAGTCATCATCCTTTCTGACTTCCCTTTGCATATGAGCCCCCAAATCCTTCATATCTGTTACCCCTCGCTGCCCCAGTCAGGGTGGAATTTCTTTGGACATGCCTGTGCCAGTCATGATGAGGCTTGGCCTCGTCTTTCTTGCTTACCTGATGAGTGACTTTGGAAAAGTCACTTCGTATCCCTGACTTGTGACTCCTTCATTTATTAAATGGGAATGAGACCATTTGAGAAACAAATGAGGTGGTAGTTTTGAAAAATGCGTTGCAAATTGTCTTAATTGTCTCCTCATGACAAAAGTTCACATAGGCACTTAAAAATGTAAACATTAAAAATCTTCCCATCTAGCTACAGTCTGGGGCAAGGGTGAGAGGGTGTATGCAAAGGAAGACCCAGACCGTTTGTACGGAAACCTAAAGAGAAATACCGATGGTGCCACCATGACCTCAGGCCTCACAGAGGGAGAGTCCAGTTCCTCCTACAGGCTGGCCACCCTGCTTGGCTTTTTGGGTCTGTTGTCTGTTCCTTACACCATCCTTGATGGTGTCATCCCCATCTGAACAGAGGACAGAAACGAGACCCAAAGAGATTAAGTTGCCCAAGGTCATCAAGTTGGCAAGTTGTAGGGCTGAGAATCAGAATGAGCTCTGCCTGACCCTAATGTCCATGGCCGTGACAGCACATAAGAAGGCCCACCTCCTGAAGGGAGGCTTCGAGGACAGCTGGACCTCCGTCGGGGGCCTCGCCTTGCTGCCACCTCCAAATCCCACTGGCCTCTTGAACCTGTAATTCTACCGTTAGCAATTTATCCCCCAGAGCTGAGCATTTACTCTTTGGATTCTCTTTTGCCCTCCCTCTCCCCCATTCTCCCTCTCTCTTGAATGCACACACCGGGGAGGCTTGCCCACGAAGTGTGGATTAATGTTAGCCCCTCTCTTTCTGGCTAAGAGAGACAGCCAGAGTAAAATCTCTAAATTGTGGACCTGGGAGGGCAGCTGATCCTGAAAAGGGCAAAAGGAAAGCCTTGTCCATCTACGACAGATTTTATCCCCTTCCGAGTTGTGCCTGGGCTGGCCCTGCCTCTGTGCTAGCCGAGCCAAGCCCTGGGGACAGCCTGGGAGATGTGGGTCCTGCCGTGTGAGCCTCATTTAACAGCCTCTCCGTTGTGGAACACAACCTCTGCCCGAGGGATACAGGGAGGTAGTTAGGCACCCTCTTCCCCTTGCCAGTTCTCAGAGACACGTGCACGCAGGGCCCCCGTCCCTCGCCCTTTGATGTGGAGGGCTCATCCCAGTGAAGCCTCTTGTCCACTCCAAGAGCCCCTCTCTCTCCAGAATGGCTCAAAGGGCCTTTTGAGTGGGGGAGTGGGGGAGTGGGGGAGCAGGCAGCCTGCTGGCCTGGGAGGGGAGATAAAGGCGTGAGATCCCCCGAGGGCTCAGAGGGTCAGGGGCTGTGTATCTGGTGACTTCTGAATGCGAGTTCCAACAAAGAGAAATCTGTGGCGGGAGAGCCTCAGTGAAGGAAATAAAATCTCCATGAAAACAAACTTTTGTTGGAAGCTTTCTCCTCTTGTTTTGGCAGCGTGACCAAGTCCTGGAAGGGGAAGGCCATGTCTTCCGGAGCAGTTGGCTCTCAGACTGTCCAAATATCAGCTTGCTACCAGGGGACTCTTTTTCTCGCACCAGGAAGACGAGGGTTGGGAGCGAGTGCAGTAATAATTGGTTTTCTAACCAAGGCTAGAACGAGTGAAAGAAAAGCTAGGGGGCAGCGCAGAGAGCTGTGGCCGTGGTTAGGGCTTTGGTGGACACATGACTGTGAATGATGCTGCTCTGTGACTTGGGCAGACCCTGGGCCCCTCTGGGCCTCATTTTTCTCACCTGTACAATGGACATAACTTACCCAAGGTCTTTCAGTTCGGAAACCAGGGTGTGAGCCAGGATGTAAACTTCTGTTTTCCAGTACCTTGTGACTCACGAAAACCAGAGGATGGAGGTGAAGGGCTCTTTGCAGGCACCACAATACCACAGGAAGGTTGGACAATTATCATAATGCACATTATATGTGTGTATACCTATGTTTCTTCTTCTTTCTCCCCAGTCCTAGGCAGTCACACACCATGCTCAGTTGTTTGGTTTCTGCATCTTGTTTTGCAAAGAAGCAAAGGAGGGACTTTCCAGTTAGTCTTTGCTGCTAACTTGAATTGGTCAACTGTGTTTGGGGACACTGGGGGCTCCCAAGTTTTAGGGAACTGAGAGAATAAGGGTTTCCCCAGCTGCTGAGATGTTTTTATGTTAAGTAAGTAGAAGGCTATGGTTTTTTATCTCTGGAGTCCAGGGAGAGGGTAAGAATTTGTACTGCATCCAGGCCCCATAAGATTCTTTTTTTGACTCCATAAGAGTCTTCTTTTGTCCTGCTAAAATCCTCTGTGGCGGCTGCCATCCGGCAGAGTTCAGAGGACTTCGGAGGGGCAGGTAGCCAGGGGGGATTAGGCAGGGATGGGGAGTGAGATGTGGTTTCAATTCTGCCTGTTCCCAGTAGGCGGCCATGACCCCACGGTGGGCCCCGTCCCTCTTCACCCATAGACGGCACCAGACGGAAGGAGAGGGAGGAAGAGAGAGAAACCTGGGACAGGGCTGGTGGAGGGTGAATCCTGATGGGTGCTGAGGCGGCCTGAGGAGCCTGGGAGCCAAGCCCGCTTCCTCTCCTTTCCCCTCCCTTTCCCACCCCTTCCCCAGCCGGAGGCCCAGGCTGCTGCTATGGATTGCTGGGTGGGGAAGGTGTGTGCGTCTCCCCTATGCTCTGAACATCTCTGAAAGCTGAGAGAGCTCTCTCTTTGATTGGGCGGCCGTGGTGTGTCCAGATGTGGGAAGGTCTGTCCGGGGAAGCCTGGCTGGATTAGAGAAGGCACCTCCACCCTCCCCTTCCCCCTGTGCTGTCCCCTTAGGCAGCCTGGCCGGGTCAGTCCTGGTCTAATAACAACAGCGCCAGGAACACCGATGTCACCTGGCCGGTTGGAACTGCCTGCAACAGTTAATAGGCGAAGTCTCCCACTGCTGACTGCACTCAGAGCTCACATGGGGCACGTCTAGGCTTGATGCAGCCAGCGTGTGAGTGTGTTTGGAAGTGGGGGGAGGCCGGTGTGTGCAAGCTGTCCTCCCCTCCCCCACACGCACACACGCGTACCCGTGTACACACGTGCGTGCACACGGAGCCATACACATGTCACACGCACACGGTCACGCACAGTCATATACACATGCACACACATGCGCGTGCACACACACAGAGCCAGACACACATGGAACACCGTCACACAGTTATACACACGCAAACACACACAGAGCCCTACACACAATCACACGCACATGCGTATACTCACACAGAGTCATGGATACACGCACACATAGTCAAAGCTCCCCCCTCCCGCCCACCGCCGCCAGGGTCATGCTAGGGATATGAGCGAAATCTTTTCTAGGAGCTTCTCTCTTCACTCTCCTATTCCGCCCCCGCCATCACCCCTGAACCTCCCTCTTCCCTCTCCCTTCCCTGGTCACCTCCTCCAGTTTTATCAGCAGGAACACAAGTCCACGATGTGTCAGGCCAGCCTCATTCCATGTGGTCTGGAGGTAACACGAAGCAGTAAACAGAACTCAGGGATGGGAGCCAGACAGAGCCGAGTGGAGACCCCAACTCCCCCACTTAATTGGGTTCATGATGTGGACTCACCGGGCGAGTCGTTTAACCTCTGTCAGCCTCGCTCTCTGCTCCTCTCTAGAAGTGGACTGAAAGTACTTCCTTGCAGGGCTGCTGTGACACACGTGCATGGGGACAGGTGCACGCCGTGTAGCACAGGCTGGCACGCAGGAACCGCTTGCTGGATGCCAGCCCTCTCCCTTCCCTGTTGTTCCCATGAGTATAGTTCTGCCGTGTGGTTGCCGTATTGGTGTCTGACCTATAAAGGAGGCCTGCCTTAGCCAAGTGTTTGGGGTGTGCTCTGTGTGGACTTTGTGTCCTTCTTCTAGGGGCTTGTTTCAGCTCGAAGAGAGGAAATAACATGGCTGTCATTTACTGGTCATCGTCTCTGAGACAATCACACTCTTCTCAACAACCTGCTCAGCCCTTTTACCTGAATAAGAAGGCTGAGGCACAGAGGGCTTCAGTAATTTCTCTGAGTTCACACAGCTGGTTAAGTGGCTGTGAACACACTTCCTAACCCTGGCTTTCTGTTGCAGTAGGTGATTTACTACAGCATCGGGGACACTGGCAGGGAGCCCATGCTCGGGCAAATGGCACTGTTTAATCTGGTGATTTAATAGGTCATCTGCTTCTTCTTAGAGCAAGCCCATTTGGATGGGACATTTCTTCCAGCTTCTCTATAGAGTGACACGGACGTGGGTGGCAAGGCCTTGGTTCCGAGGACTGGGGCTGGGAGAAGTCTGAGGGGGTGTCTGTGGGGACACAAGATGAGTATGGGGAGCTCCATTCAGGTTTGCAAACACTGCACGTGTGTATCTACCACACACTGGGTCTCAAGCTAGGCATCAGGGCTGGAGAAATGAGCAAGCTATTGCCCCTGCTTCCAAGGAACTCATAAAGAAGTGGGAGGGTAGGGGCCCAGGCATGCAAAAAAGATGTATAGACAATGAGGTTAATGCAACCAGGGAGGAAAGCACTGGATGGGGTGGGAGTGGGGATGGGGACTTGGTCTGAAAGTTGCCTGGAGGAGATGACGGTGGAACAGACTGTCCTGGGAACAATACAGGAGAAGGAGGGAAAGAGCCTTCCCTCCAGGGAGCAGGGACAGGGTGAGCAACAACATGGAAGTGTGAAACGGTGAGAGCAAGGAGGGGGTTGGGCATGGCTAGACTGAGTGCTAAGGCTCTTGGATTATATTTTGCAGGTGATGGGGAGCTATGGAATGTATTGAAATGGGGGAGTGGTGTTGTCAGATTTATATTCTAGAACTTGGCCTCAGCACCAGTGGGGATGGATGGGAAGGGACCAGACTTTCACAAGCACATTCAAAATATGTTTCAGTTAGAACGCCTTTGCCTGCCAGTAGCAGCAAATCCAACCCAAAGTGGCTTAAACAGTGAGAATTTTTTTTTTTTTTTTAACATATTATGAAGCCCAGAACCAGGAGTGCTTGAGGGCTGGAAAAATTCGGTGGCTCAATGACATCAGCAAGCACTCAGATTCTTTCTCTGTCATCCTCTGGATATCAGCTCTGTTTTCAGACTAGCTTTCCTCTGGGTCATACAGTGATGGTAGCAGTTCCATGCATCACACCAATGTCTAGGCAATGAAAAACAGTAAAGCAAGTCATTTGAAAACTGAGGGGTGAGGGAGGTCATGGCAAATGGGATTGTGAATGCTCCAGGCCTGTTGGAATTCACATTAAAAAAATTTTTAAAGCACAGGCAAAATATTTTAAGCAAAGTCAAGAGACAAATGAAAAACTGAGAAAAACAATTGCAACTCGCATCACAAGGCTATTCTCCATAATATACAAAGAGTTCCTAAAAATCAACAATAACAAAATACAGCCCAATAGAAAAAAATGGGCAAAGAATTTGAAGAGAGTATTCACAGAAAAGAAAATACAAATGGCTCTTATCATAGGAAAGATGTTCAATCTTACACATAAAAAGAAATGCAAATTAAAACTATCCTGAGACAACATTATCCATTCATCTTTTAAATGGGCAAAAATCCAAAAAGTCTATCACACTGTATTGGCAAAGCTCTGGGGAAACAGGCTGTCTTATTGTGTAAATCAGTACAACCCTTTATAGGACAGTTTGGCAATATCTATCAAAATTATAAATCCTGTGCCTTTTGACCCACCAATTTCATACTCGGGAATTGATCCTGAAGACATACTTGATCATATGTGAAATAACATACATGAAAGTTTATCCTCTGTGACATTATTTGTAATAGCAAAAGATTGGAAAGAATCCAAACAGCCATCAGTTGGGGTTAGTTAAATTATGTAATATTCTGACAGTGGAATACGACGCATTTTTTTTTAAGTTTATTTATTGTGAGAGAAAGAGAGACTGAGTGTGAGCAGGGGAGGGGCAGAGAGAGAGAGGGGAGAGAGCATCCCAAGCAGGCTCAGCACTACCAGTGCAAAGCCCAATCAGTTTTCAAATTCAGTGGCTCAGTGACATCATGAGCGAACCATGAGATCATGACCTGAGCCGAAATCAAGAGTTAGACACAAGCGACTGAGCCACCCAGGCGCCCTGGAATACTACACATTTAAAAAGAGAAAAGAGGGGCACCTGGGTGGCTCATTCGATTAAGCGTTCAACTTTGGCTTAGGTGGTGATCTCACAGTTCATGAGTTCAAGCCCTGCATCAGGCTGTCTGTTATCAGTGCAGAGCCCGCTTCAGATCCTGTGTCTCCCTCTCTCTCTGGCCCTCCTCCCCTCTCAAAATAAATAAACATTTAAAAATAATTAAAAAAAAAAAAGAGAAAGGAGAGGTGTGCCTGGCTAGCTCAGTTGGTAGAGCATGCAACACTTGATCTTGGGGTTGGGAGTTCAAGCCCCACACTGGGAGTAGAGCTTACTTAAAAAATAAAATAGGGTGCCTGGGTGGCTCATTGGTTTAAGCGTCTGACTTTTGATTTCAGCTCAGGTCATGACCTCACGGTCATAAGATCAAGCCCCATGTCAGGCTCTTCCCTGGGCATAGAGTCTGCTTAGGATTCTCTCCCTCTCCGTTTGTCCCTCCTCCACTCACTCTCTCAAAATTAATTAATTAATTAATTAATTACAAATAAATAAATAAATAAATAAATAAATAAAAAGAGGAATGAGGACTCTGTCTTTGTACTGATATGGAAAGATCTCCAAAAATATTTTAAGGGTAAAAAGAAAAAATCCACCAAGGTGCAGAAAAGTGTGCATAAAAGGGGGATACCAAGAATCTATATTTGTGTTCACTTGGATAAGTGGGGGACAGGAATGGAGTGAGATATTTCATATACCTTTTGATTTTTGAACCATGTTATGTATTACCTTTTTAATTTTTTTATGTTTATTTATTTTTGAGAGAGACAGAGTGCAAGCAGGGGAGGAACAGAGAGAAAGGGAGACACAGAATCGGAAGCAGGCTCCTGGCTCTGAGCGGTCAGCACAGAGCCTGACGTGGGGCTTAAACCCACAAACCGTGAGATCGTGACCTGAGCCAAAGGCAGACGCTTAACTGACTGAGCCAGCCAGGCACCCTACACATTACCTTTTTAAAGACAAAACAAAACAAAGGAACACCAGGAGCACTATGCAAATCCCACAAAACATCTAGAAAGAGCTGCTGATTTGCATCCTTGGGCTCTGAATTATACAGTGGCGGTGGAGATGGAAAGGGATAGATTTGAGAAATATTTTTTTATAGAGTTCATTTATTTTTGAAAGAGAGAGTGAGAGAGGGTGAGCATGGGAGGGGCAGAGAGAAAGGGAGACAGATTATCCCAAGCAATCTCCACACTGTCCGGGGAGAGCCTGATGTGGGGCCTAAACTCACAAACCATGAGATCATAGCTTGAACTGAAATCAAGAGTTGGACCCTTAGCCAACTGAGCCATCCAGGCACCCTGATTTGAGAAGTGTTTTTTAAGAGTAAAATCCCCCTGGTTGGGTGTGGGAGTGAGAGAGAAGCAGAGGCAGAATCCAAGGTGGCCCCCAGATGGGAGTAGCTGGTGGAATATGGCATCGTTCTGAGATGAGAAGACTGGAAAGAAGCATGTTGGGGAATCAAGGAGGTGTGGAGAATCATTTCACCTCTGAACGCAGACACTCAGTTCCTGGGGCCCTTCCTGGTCCTACTTCTCCATCCATCCACAGGCCATATTTCTGGCGACAGATTTCTAGTTTACTGGTGATGTTCCCTCCTACCAGACACAGGGTATGAATCCCAAGATAGGGTGGGGTCTATAGGCGGCTCTGGGCAACATCCTGAGCATCAAGTCTTCCAGGGAGAAGAGGCTAATGTCTGGAGCAGTAGGGAGGAGGCCCAGTGAGTGGGCATGGCAACCGAAATCCCACATTCCCTGCTGGGTCAGTGTGTCCTAGAGAAAGGGCAGGTCTCTGTGTTCCATTTCCCATCTCCGTTCTAATTGTCTTTGGCTCACCATCTGCTGCTGGAGAGGAGTCTGGGGCTATGAGCCTGGCGCATCCCAGGAGACAACAGCCCGTTCTCCCAGGATTGATGTCTACCCAGGGGCACCGTGATACTGATGGCAGTGGGAGAGGTAGAAGCCAGAGGAAGGGAACTCTAGGCAAAATGAGCATGTTTGATGTGACATTCACGTGAGAAGTGCAGTGGGATGGGATGTGTTTGGGGTGCATCTACCCATTTGCTGACAATAGCAGTCCGCTCAGCTGTGGGCCCTCCTACAAGCCCGTCTGGGGAGTTGGGGGCCAGAATGAAAAACGGACTGAATAGCCAATGGCAGCCACGCTGTTTGGTGTTAGAGGCATTATGAACTGGTATGTGAAATATGGCCACACTCTTGGTTTTAGTTGGAGCTGGAAAGGATTAGAAGACAATTAATAAATCATTTAGTGCCTTGAGTTTAAGTAACTTATTATTATGGGCTGCATATATTTATTACGCTTCACTGAGCAACATTGGCAAATTTCCTTCAAATGTCACACAGTTTGTATGCAATTTGTTTCAGAAGGTTTTTTTTTTTTTAATGCATATATAAATTATTAACCTGAATTCTTCAGGACAGATTGCCAGAATCCTAGCCCCTCCCCCACCATCCCTTATGAGTCTCATAAAGACTTTCCCCAAAATGATGACGGTGCCCTGTTCCCCCCAGCCCGCCAGCTGAGGGGCTGGGAGAGGAGGCAGAGTGGCTTGCTGTCTCCTTGATCTGCGATGGGGCAGAGACCTAAATCCTGCCTTCCAAAGCTTTAGGGAAAAGGAGAGAAATCAGGCTGGCAGGCTAGGTCTGTCCTTAAGTAGGACTAGGGTCCTGTTGACTCCGGAGCTGGAAGCATTTCAGACACTGACGGTTCCACACTGTTCATTTCATCACTGGACTGGACAATCTGGTCCACATTTTTTCAGGCCTGATTCTGTGGTGTCTTCATGTTTTTCTTGGTGGAGCGGTTTAAAGTTTTGACACGATGACATTTTTAATTGACTCCTGAATTGTGACAGCCCCTCCCCCGGAAAGATTCTCATGTGAGTAGCTAGGGATTGGGTCAAAGGACAATCTGACTGGCTTGCCCCTCCCCTTTCCAGGTGCCTTTTCTAACATCTGTACAATGTGCATCTATCGAGCACCTCGTGTGCAATAAATAGATGCTCTTGATGTGCATGTGTGTGTGTGTGTGTGTGTGTGTGTGTGTGTGTGTTGTTATTAAACAAGGTCCCTGCCTTCCTCTTGCTTTATGCCCCAGCGTCCACAGGCGTCAATGCCTATTGAGCAAATGAATGAACGCAGGCAGCTTCTGAACAAGCTTCAAAACAACTTACAGGAAGCATGGAAGCATCACGAGGGAGACTCATTTGGGATTTTCCAGATAGCCAAAGCTTTACTTCTTCACATCCTCTGAGGATGTTTTCGGCATCACCAGTGGGCATCCTCCCTATCTTCCTAAGTAAATGATCCTGAACACGGCTGAACCTGATGTGATGACTCACTAGGTTGCCCCTCGGTGCTCTCCTCGGTCAACCCTCCATTCCCTCCTCGCACCTCCTCTTTTATTCCCTCTGTCAGCAGAGGTCTAAGATGCCAGATGCCTGGTCCTGTTAGAAGCATGTACGAAATCAGTCAGAAGAAGCTCTGCGTAGGAGTCTGGGAGTTTCCCTTACAAGTAAGGTTCATAAACTTTAGTGGGAAGATTTTGTGACACGTACTTCGACTGCTCAGAGATATTTAAAAAATTGTTTTCTTTCTCTAAAATTGTTGAGTTTATGAGCTTACTGACTAGCTTACTCACATGCTGGTGAGGGAGGCTTTTTTCGTCCTGGAATCTATGGCCTGTCTGCTAAGACTTTGTGAGGAGAGTGGTCGGGTTAGTAAAAGCATTTTATCTGCGGGTTTGCTTTCAAGAGGGTCACAGGGAAAGTTCTCTGACTCCATTATTTTAAGCCACCAGAAGGCAATTGAACTATGAGAGGGGCCTGTTGTTTACTGGGGATTTTGCCCATCAGTCTTGAGAAAGCATCTGCTGTGGCCTGGCTCACCAGCTCCGTCACCCCCTTTGCCCCTGGAGAGTGCTAGCTCTTCCCTCTGCCAGAAACACGGCTGCTTTCATGTCTCCCCCTTGAGGGGTGGCCCGGCCTACCTTTCTGCAGCCCGACAGAGGGCCCTCTGAGCAAGTCCTGCCTGGAGACGGCCTTCACGGTCCTCTCCGCGTAGGGGGAGAGTTGCCTATGCCAGCCTTTGCCACCCGTCAGCTCTTTGGCTGGCAGGTGCCAGGTGGAGACAGTCAGTTGCTCAGGAGAGAGATTGTTCTGGGTAGTTACTGCTAGCAAGGGATCCCATTTTATCTACCTGCCATCAGAGTAATCTGTCCTCTGCTGGAGGCACCTCAGAGGAGCAATGAGCAGGTGAGGCACGGCAGATGGCAGTGTAGCCGGGTGACTCCGGGCTGGAGAGGGAAGCGGCCAGCCTGGGCTCTGGAGGCCGCTGGGGCATGTGCAGTGAACTCAGGAATCCTCCCCCGCCCTCCCCTGTTTATGGTGATATTCGGCCTCCTTTAGGAAACGCACAGTTTTCCTACTCCGTTTGTTCTCAGATTGGTGTTATACCCTGGAGCCAAATTAGTGGCTAAGAACAATTGGAAACAAATGCTCTTTCGGTGTCCCCCTGCTGCGATCTGGGGATCCAGGTGGGGACACCAGCCGAGTGGTTGCCTTTTCCACTGAGCCACCCCTCCGCAGAGAATCAGCATCCCAGAACCATTCAGCACAGCCAAATTCCCTCATAATCAGCCTGTGCTGTGCACATCTGCCTAACCTCAGTTAAACAAGCTGGAGCCCTGTTAAGTTATTTATGAAACAATATTCAGGACCAGCCCCCCGAGGCGAGTTAGGAAGTAATGAATGGAAGTGCTGTTTGGAGAGGCCTGCTCACCAGGGCCTGTGGCTGGCCTGCTGGAGTGCGTGGCTTTCTTCCCCGGGAGAGACGCACAGACAGTCTTCTTTCGATGGCTGCCATGGTGGGCACTCTTTTCTGACATGTAGGTGGCTGTTGGCTTGGCTTGGACTCTACGGTGAATATTCCCACTGCCTCCAGGACTGGCCTGAGGGGAAGTGGCTGACCCTCCATCTTGCCATTGTCTGGATGTAGCTGCCTGAAGTGGGGAGACCCTCATCTGTGGCCCCTACTTAACATGCTGGATGACACCTACCCCCTCAAGCAACCAGTGTCTGTTTCTCCCTTTAGACTATGGACTCCTTGAGGGGAGAGGGATAGATTTGTTGCCCGTTATTGATCTCCAACCTAGCAAAGGGTCTGACAGTCAAAACACATTCTGTAAACGAATGAAGGGAGCTACTGGCTGGCTTACAATCCTGGACTGGTGTGGATAAGTGTCACCCCTCTCTTAATCCGTTTCTGCAGACATGAAATCAGGAGGATGGAATGGATAATGTCTAAGGTTCCATCCAGGTGCAACCGTGCACGGTTCTGACAACCGGCCCTCCCACTGCCTCTGGGCTGGCTCCTTCTGGATAGGCGCTCCCCATTGTGGCTGAGGTCCCCTCTGCCCTGGTGATGCTAGCTTAGTCATTCCACAGGTTTCCAGTCTGCGTCTTGCTCTCTGGTGGCCAGTCTGCCTGTGCTGTTTTCCCCTGACGCATCCATCCTCAGTCTGTCACTTTTCTCAGGCACACAATTAAAAGTTCCCTCCCAAGTAAAGCCAGACACAAAATGAGAGCTTCTTGGCCCAAAGAGATGCGTTTGTTCTGCCCTAGGCTGTCCCTCCTGGGTAGGCTGCATATACGTTTCCTTCTGGCCTGGACCCCTCTCCACAAGGGGAATTGAGGGCCTCCTCATTTCTAACCAGAGGAGGGTCAGCCCATAGCACATCACATCCCTTTATCATGCCCCCTTTATGCCTGCTGCAGAACTACTCTCCCTTCCTTCCTTCCTTCCTTCCTTCCTTCCTTCCTTCCTTCCTTCCTTTTTAATGTTTTTAATTCATTTTTGAGAGACAGAGAGACAGAGCATGAATGGGGGTGGGGCAGAGAGAGGAAGACACAGAATTAGAGCTACTCTTTCTTTCTGCAACACTCCAACAATAACGATCATCATAGTTACTTGCATGAGAGAAATAATTTTAACTTTTCGGAATATATAATTATTTCGCTTCGTTTTTACAATATCTCTGTGTTGCGGGCAGAGCAGGAATAAACATTTTATTTACTTGAGGCCTAAGTATTTACTGGTGTCCAGTTCAAGATTTCTGGGAAGCTTAGAACTTTCTAGCTTAATGTGAGCCTAGTGAATATCTCTTCCACCAATTCTTAACCTTCCTGGGGACACGGACAGCCTTGAAATCTTGGTAAAAATGTATAAATCCCTCCATAGAAAAATGTACACACAAATGCCATTCTGGATAAAATCGCAAGGAGTTTGTGGACCCCTAAAAATGTAAGATTCCTCTTGCCCTGTTCCAGACACTCAGTTCAGTAGATGAAGAAACTGAGGCCCAGACAAGGTCAAAGACCCCATAAGGTCAAAGGGGCACAAAGATAGGACTGTCTCCTGGGCCCTAAGACGCTTTCCAACACACCAAGCTGCCCACGGCTGCATCGGGTGAAGGGCCCAAAACCCCTCATCATGTTCTCAGCTTCTTGTTCCCTTTCCCTTTTAGATCTCCTGCAGTGGATTCGTGGGACTGTCTTTCATCTCCAGCTAGAGAGTGGCCCAACTCTCTACCAGTTGCTTCCTACTTCCCACCACTTTAAAAACATTTTTTTTCTTTTCTTTTTTACCCTAAATTGTGTCTCATTTATCCAGTACCGACACTCTGGAATCGCCTTGGCTCAGACGTTTCCACAGGAAAGTTGCCTTTCCTGTCAGCAGACTGACCTGGGAGCTTCTGTCCCTTTCTGCCTGGCAGCCTCCCCCTCTGTGTTCTCTCCCCTGGGCCTCAGAGACTTGGGGTTCCCTGCTCTCTCTGTCCGCCCTGGGCTCCCTTAGCCTCACCTTGGCTGTCAGCTGCTTCTCCTCCTGCTCTTTAACATCCCGGGCTCTTTTTTTTTTTTTTTTTTTTTTTTGTTTCTGAGAAGTTAGTGGTGGTGTGTATTTTTTTAAATTGTGATAGGGGTGCCTGGGTGGTCCAGTTGGTTAAGCGCCTGACTTGAGCTCGGGTCGTGATCTCACGGCTCGTGAGTTCGAGCCCTGCATCAGGCTCTCTACTGTCAGCACAGAGCCTGCTTCAGATCCTCTGTCCCTGTCTCTCTCTGCCCCTCCTCCCCCACTTAAGTGAGTGCTATCTCTCTCTCTCCCCCCAAAATAAATAAACGTTGAAAATAATAAAATAAAATTGTGGTAAAATGCGTATCACATAAAATTTACCATCTTAACCACTTTTAAGTGCACAGTTCAGTGGTATTAAGTACTTTCATAGTGTTGTGCAATCATCACCACCATCTATGCACAGAACACTTTTATCTTACAAAACTACAACCTGGTTATCTGTTAAACCCTAACCCTGCCTCTCCCTTCCCTCCCGGCCCCTTGCAGCTACTATTCTACCCTCCATCACTACAACTATGACTCCTCTGGGTACCTCACGTGAGTAGAATCAGACAGGTTTTGTCCTTTGGTGACTGGATTGCTTCACTTAGCGTCGTATCGCTCCAGGTTTATCCACGTGGCTTTCCTTTGAAGGCTCAGTGATATGTCAGTATCCATATAACGCTTCTGTTCCTCCATTCATCTGTCCACGGACACTATGGTTGCTCCCACCTTCTGGCTCTTATGAGTAATGCTGCTAAGAACAGGGGTGTGCAAACATCTGGGTCCCCCCTTTCACTTCTTTTGGGTGGAGGCATGTTTTTGAGGTGTCTTAATTATCCTCCACTCTCCCACCAGCCTATTTTTATTTTATTCTTAAACTAACACCTTTTTTAAAGTTCATTTATTTATTTTTAAAGAGAGAGAGAGAGAGAGGCAAGGGCAGAGATAGAGGGGGACAGGATCTGAAGCACGTTCTGTGCTGACAGCAGAAAGCCTGACATGGGGCTTGAACTCATGAACTGTGAGATCATGACCTGAGTCAAAGGCGGATGCTTAACTGACTGAGCCACCCAGGTGCCCCTTAAACTAACATCTTTTGAATACAACCACTGGCTTCACCAGGTCTGTGGCATGTGCCTCAAAGGACGCTTTCCCAGAGAGGTCCAGAGGCTCTTTCCTGTCCTCTCTCTCTAAAATGTCCCCGTCCCCTCCCCAGTCACTTCTGCTCCCTTGTCATGCTGCATTCTTCTTCCTAGTGCTTATCACCACTGGACTATATACGTGTGTATAAGTAGTTTGTTTCCTCCGTTAGCATGTGAGCTCCATGAAAGCAGAGACTTTTCTGTCTTCTTCGTTGTTGTATCTTTGATGTCAGGCACAGTGCAGGTACACATGCCTAAGACATAATTTTTAAGTTATTAACTTGAATGATTGAATGAATGAATAAATAACCAAGGCACTATTCCTACTTGTAAAGATCTTACAGTCTGATAGACAGAGAGACGCATTAAAATCGTTGTACCGCGGGGCATGGGAGGGTGGGGGGGGGTTCCTGGGTGCCTCCGTTGGTTGAGTATCTGACTCTTGATTTCTGTTCAGGTCATGATCTCACAGTTGTGGGGTCCAGCCCCATGTCAGGCATGTCTCTGAGCATGGAGCCTGCTTAGGATTCTATCTCCTTCTGTCCCTCCCCCACTTATGAGTGCTCTCACCTTCTCTCTGTCTCTCAAGATAAATAAATAAACAAACAAATAAATAAATAAATGGGGGCACCTGTGTGGCTCAGTTGGTTCAGCACCTGGCTCTTGATTTTGGCTGAGGTCATGATTTCACGGTTCACGATTCTCTCTCTCCCTCTCTCTCTACCCCCGCCCCCCTCCGCTATCTCCTTCAAAATATTTAAATAAACTTTAATAAATAAATAACAAAAAATAAAAATAAATAGATGAAATGGTTGTATGGCAAAATATAGGGGCTCTGAGGGGTGTGTAGGGAGCCCTGGCCATGGCTCTCAGACCGCCCTGGAGAGGTGGCACAGGAAGTCCCTCTATGTACTCGGCAGATTTTTCCCCTCTGATAGAAAGGCCCCAATTGTTGAGCAGCTATGAACTCATTTTTCCCACCAGTCTCCCCACCACCTCATGACATGATACTATTATCATCAGTCTCTGGGCAAAGAAATCAAGATGGAGTGAGATTAAGGAACTTGCCAAGGCCGTGAAGCTAGTGAGTGGGGCAGGTTTGGAATCTGACTTCTCTTTTTTTTTCTTCTTTTGTCAAATATTTGTCTCTTCCTTTATTAAGTTTCTTCGCAAAAATTACAGAAGTGACGGTGCTCCCTGCACCAGCAACAAGGCTAAGATGTGCTAAAAACGGTGTGCCTTCATCCCTGTCTTTCCAGTGCCCCATCCGCACCAGTGTGAACACCCTGGGCCACCCCTTCCACGCTGCCTCCGTGCTCACACAAACACATGCAAAGGGATCAACTCGTCCTAGAGTTTTCTCTGTTTTTATAAACTTGGAATCACTCCACACACATCCTCTGCTACTTACTTTTCTTATTTTGAACGTTATGGCCATTTTGCCTGGCAAAAGGTGTCGGTCGAACTCATTCTTTTTAATGCCCTCATGTATTTACAGTATGGTTGTACCAAGAGTTATCCAACCATTCCCCTATTGGTGGACATCCACGTTGCTTTAGACTTTTCCCCACGATGGATGCTGCCACATTATCCTTGTGCACCTGCCACTTTTTCCCTGTAGGATGCATTCTCAAATTGGGGCTGCTTGGTCAGTCAGTGTATTCTCAATGACAGTAGATTCCATACGCTATTTTCCCAAAAGATAGTAGTGACCCAATGTCATGCTTTTAACCAGTACATCTTCTAGGCCTGACTGTCCCCACCCTTCTTCCTTTCCTGCTTTTCCTCAGAGCCCAGTACCCTCAAACTCATCCCAGCCACTTCCAACCTGGCCCAGGACTCTCCAGGAAGGTGGGAGGGACAACTCTTCCTCCTCTCACCTGTGACTGCACACGGGTCTGGGCATTGCTTTGTCCTCTCCTTTGGCCAGTGAAGACTGGTGGTCAGGAAACCTGGATTGTAGTTCTAATTCTGTTTGGCCTTGGGCAAGCCACTTAACTTTTCTGTACGTTGGTTTCTTCATTCATAACTTGAAGGAGGTGGGGCTAGACGATCTGTAAAGCCCTCCCTCTCTCCAGATGACCTTCCCAGTTTGACACACCCACGGAGCTGGCTCTCCCAAGTGGAGCACTGGGGGTCTGTCTGCTCTCTGGGTGCCAGGGAGTGGGTGGGTGGGTGCTGAAGACAACCCAGGAGAACCTTTCTACTGCTAACTTCCCTCAAAAGACTTTCCTGCAGGCTTGACTGCTTGTTCTGCCAGGAAGTGATGGGTAGGCTGGGGATTCTGGAGCCAGACTGAGATAGAGCTGGGCTAGAACCCAACGCAGCCGTATTTCAGCTGCATGACCTTGGGCGGCTTGCCTCACCTCTCTGCGCCTTGACTTCCTAATCCGTTAAATGAGCAAGATAAAATGGCCTCAGTATTCTAGAGCAGGCTCTAATACAACGTTCTGCGATGATGGAAACGTACTCCATGTGAACCTTCCAGTACAATAGCCACCAGATACGTGTGGCTGTCGAGCTCTTGAAATGTGGCCAGTGAGGCTGAACCCTGAATTTTAAATTTTATTTCATTTTAATCAATTAGGATTTGAATTTAAAAAGCCACACGTGGCCGGCAGCTACCTTGTTAGACTGCACAGCCAGTGATAGAAGATGAACATTGGATCCAGTAATACAGTATATAGAAAGTGCTTTGCTGGCCCAGTGTCTGGCACATAGTAAGCACTCAATAAATGTTTGCTATTATTAGGTATTATGTGTCTTGCTTTCCGGCCCACCACGCCTCATGGCTCTCAATGACACCCCATACCGGCTGTCCCAGAGTCACCTGGGGGAAGGAGGGAGAGAGGGAAGGTGTTGCTGTGGTGGTGCCTGTCAGTAATGAGCCTTGCACTAAATGTTTCTGGTCTGCTACTTTCCCTGGAGGGTCATGTGAGCCAGAGTGGTATGTGGCCTGCTTTGCAAGTGATTAACATGGTGTAAGCAATCTGCATAGAGAGAAAAAAACCCTCCGTTGGTATTCCATTATTCTATTAGAGTTTCAGAGCCGGGATTAAGTGGACATGATTTCTTCCTATGGGCCATTAATTTTGTTTTATTGCTGGTCTGATGGCCATTACCCTTTTTTGCCAATGCATTCCCCCATTAGGTTTGTACAATTAACAAAATATGTGCTGTTAGGGCTTTGATAGGAACAGTGGGATGGAAATAAAGGGAGGGGGTACGGCCGCTCCTGAGCCGGGGTGGGGAGAGGCTGGACCCAGGGGTGGGGCCTCAGGAATAAAGCGGGCGGGGCTTCTGAAGAAGGCACCTGCCTTGTAGCCGTTGGCATTCCAGGAGAACCGCCCTAGGACCTTTGCCGGCTGTCTCCAGGCTAGGAGTGGCGTTGCCCAGGTGGGAGGGAAGGACATTCAGGCGGGCCTGCCTGGTAATGCTGGTATTTTCCTGAATCCTGTCATCTACCCTCCCGCTGGCACCGCACAGCTGAGAACATAATGAGCCACCCACCCCTGTGCTGTCACTTTGAACCCGAACCTCTTCAGCAGGCAGAATAAGTCAGCCTCTAGGTGTCTGACCCTGTGACGGGAGAGACTTCCAGGGTGACATCTGCCTTCCCTCAGGGGAAACAGGAGGACCCGTGCGTGATTAAAAGGGGGTGACTCGGGTGCCTGGGTGGCTCAGTCAGTTAAGCATCTGACTCTTGATTTCGGCCCAGGTCATGATCTCACTGTTCGTGAGTTCGAGCCCCGTGTCAGGCTCTGCACGGAGCCTGCTTGAGATTCTCCCCCTCTCTGCCCCTCCTCTGCTCACACTCTGTCTTTCTCAAAAGTAAATAATAAATAAAAAACTATGAAAGGAGGTGGCCAATACTCAGCATCATCTAGTGATTGCCATGTGGAAATGTAGGACTGGCATTGTTAGGTCACCTGACCTTTGGAGAAAAGTTAGAAATACAGATGGTTAAAATTTGAAATTTCCCACTTTTGAGATGTTGGCGGAATTTATAAAAATTCCAGACAGGCAAGAGTCCATGGAGGGACTGCCAGTTGGCAACGCCTGTCAGACAATGAGGCGTCATGGAAGGGTTTTAAGGAGGAGTGGCCACGATCAAATTTGTGTTCCAGAAAGATGCCAGGCTGAGGGGAGGTGGTACACGGGCAAAAATGGGGTGAGGCTGGAGGCCGGGAGACCAATTAGGGCCCTGGAAGAGAGAGAAGGCCTAAGGCAGGTCGACGACGATGCCGTGGGGAGAAGGGCAGTGAGACTCCTGACGGAGAATCAGCAATCCTCCGAGGATGTCCACGGGGCCGGGAGGCTGCCCTGTGAGCAGGTCCTGTAGCTCCTGAGGGTTTGCCTCTGTAGAGGGCCCTGCCGCCCTGGAAGCCCCCACCGCACTCCCATCGGATGCAGACAGGTCACGAGGGCCTCCGGGTCCTTCTCCTGTGTATGAAAGTCGTTAGGATTAGCCCACCAGTGCCAGCATTCCTTAGAGGGGTTTATATGTGAACCTGTACTTTCAGGTATGGGCCCAAGATTAGAGGCCCAGGGAGCATGACCCAGGGAGCTCTTCCATTCCCTCTGCAACAGGGTGACCAGCACTGCCCGTGGCCCAAGGGGCCGAAGACAGGTGTGGCATTAGCATTGGCTCTCATCAGGCTTCAAGAAAGGCTGCACCTTCAGTGAGGGCTGATGGGGGGCGGGGGGGGGGGGTTGCATCTCAGAGCCAAGTATTTAGTGCCAGGTAATTTTATCCGTTTTCAGCTACCTAGTTATTGTGTGACTTAGAGCCTGCTGGTCAGAGCCTACAGGGCTGTCACTGACAACCTCATTCAACAAGTGTAAATAAATAATTGGAAGCTCTTGCCGGGTGATGGGGGAGCAGAGGTGGAACAGAGAGGGTGATGGGGGGAGCACAGGTGGAACAGAGAGAAGCCTCGGCAGTGAGGTGGGGAGACACAGGACACACCGTCTGGATGGATGGGTGGTCCTTCAAGGGTTTCCTTCTGGAATGGTCTCTTCACGTTTTGTCTTTCTCGGAAGTTTTGCTCTTATGCCTGTGGATGGGCTTTCAGAGAAGAAGGGCATCCAGAGAGACTCTTGGTGCCCCAGAATGGGTTGTCATAATTTGTCCTCATCCCAAAGGTCTGGCTGGGGCAAGACCTGAAAAGCTTGTCATGGGCAGTGGGATAAATGCAGAAGGCCTCAATCTTCTTGATTTGCCTCTCATTCTCCTTTTCCATTCAGTTGCTGCCTGCCTTAGCTCAGAACACATAAAAACAACAAAAATCCTCATTTATTAGTATGTTCCAGGCAGCTCTAGGTGCATCATCTCATTTAAAGATGCTACTGTTGGGGCCCCTGGGTGGCTCAGTCGGTTAAGCGTCCGACTTCGGCTCAGGTCATGATCTCACGGTTCGTGAGTTCGAGCCCCATATCAGGCTCTGTGCTGACAGCTCAGAGCCTGAAGCCTGCTTTGGATTCTGTGTCTCCCTTTCTCTCTGCCCATCCCCCTGCCTCTCGCTCTCTTAAAAACTAAATAAACATTAAAAAAAAATTTTTTTTTTAATTTTTTTTATTTATTTTTTTCAACGTTTATTTATTTTTGGGACAGAGAGAGACAGAGCATGAACGGGGGAGGGGCAGAGAGAGAGGGAGACACAGAATCGGAAACAGGCTCCAGGCTCTGAGCCATCAGCCCAGAGCCTGACGCGGGGCTCGAACTCATGGACCGCGAGATCATGACCTGGCTGAAGTCGGACGCTTAACCGACTGCGCCACCCAGGTGCCCCTAAAAAAAAAAAAATTTTTTTAAGATGCTACTGTTAACCCCCTACCTTTTAAACAGGAGAAGATTGAGGTTTATAGAGATTAAGGTTAGGTTAACGATGGACCTAGGTTTGAATCCAGAACTATCTGGTTCCCACATCTTTACTCTTAACCAGGGTGATATACTGAGGTGCCTTAGCATGAGACTTAGAGCCCTCCCTGGCAGGTTAGTCTGGGCAACCTCACAGGTATATAGATATCAGATGGAATTTCGGTTTAAGGATTATCTAGTAGTCTAACCATATCATTTTGCCTATGGGGAAACTGAGGCACGGAGGGGGTAAAGTTTCTTGTCCAAGATCGCGCAGTAAGTTAATGACAGAGTGAGGGCGTGAACCCATGTCTGGTGAACACCCCAGGCCTAGTGTTAGACTCATGTTCTATGTGTTCTCTGTGTTAGACTCATGCCCTTGCTAAGCCCTAAGTTCATCTCTCTCCAGCCTTCCAGCTTTCCTGGGCGTGCTCCATGGGTGCCACTCAGCTCTCCTGGAGCATGTGCTACCTCCTGCAGGAAGCTTTGTTCTGTCCCTCTTCTACCTCATTCCCAGACAAACATTCAACAACTCGTTCCTCATTAACCACTTCACAAGTTTCCTCATATTTATAAATGTGAGTGGTCAGTCTCATTTATAGTTCCATTTTATTTTCATGGTGAACAAGACAGCCCCGAGTTTAAATTCTGGTCCTATTATTGCACGGCTGCTTGTCTGAAGGCTTTTGACATGAACCCTTGCCTGCCAGGACCACACACTGCTGGCTCTGGAAGGCTCTAAAATACATGGCGCATAGGTGGTTCCCCAGCATGTGTCCGTGGATCAGTGCCAGTTAAAGTAGACTTTTCCACTGATCACGAGTGAAAACTAAGGACAGCATGGAGAGGTCACATATTAACATGTGTGTGCACACAAGTGTGTGTGCGTGCATGTGTGAGAGAGAGAGAGCAGACAGACAAAGAGAGAGAGGCAGAAAGAGAGGGAGAGGGAATGCATTCCATGATGCTGCATTTATTCAATTCAAAGAATGGTCCTGTTACTCCCCTTACTTTGGGGGTTGAGTTACTTTATGAAATGATGATAAATGAAGACAGTATCAATGTTTTATCAATATATAAGTTTGTCAACCCTATCAGACTCCTAATTTTTTTTTAACCTTTCATAGATGGGTGAAGCCATGTCTGGGAGACCATGGTTGGAGCACCTTCTCACCCAGTGCAGATTCTCCTTCCAGGGTTGGGGAGCTCACTACCTTCTGAGGAAGCCTAGCTCATTTTTGGATGGTTCTCATTGCTAGAGGCTTCTTTCTTATATCGAACTGAAGGTTGACTTCCTCTAACATCGACCAGTTAGTCCTAATCTTATTGTCTAGTGTAACACAGTCCTTCTTTCATACAATTTCTTCAAATATTTAGGGGACCACCATGTGGGAGAAGGACGGGTAATCTTACGGACAAAGCCCTGTGTCCTAAGGGACACAGCCTCCTAGGAATGAAAACAGTGACAACAAAATAGCAATGACAATAGCTAACATTCAGCGAGTGCCTATTTTGTGTGAGTCACTGTCCCAAGCACTTTGCAGGATACAAAATCATTCAGTCCTCACACTAACCTCAGAGGTAGAACCCTTATTAGCCCCATTTTACAGATGGAAAACTGAGGCACAGAGAAGTTAAGTAACCTGTCCATCCCACTAGTAAGTGGTGGAGCCAGGATGGAAAACTGTGCAGGCTGGTTCCAGAGCTTGAGCTTTTAATGGCTAAACTTTTAACCCGAGCTTTAGCCACTGGACATCTTTGCTCACCTCCCCTCTTCACTGTCAAAGATATTGAAATGGAGGCGGGGGCGGGGGGGTGCCTGGGTGGGGGGGGGGGCCTGGGTGGCTCAGTCGGTTAAGCGTCCGACTTCGGCTCAGGTCATGATCTCACGGTTTGTGAATTCAAGCCCCGTGTTGGGCTCTGTGCTGATAGCTCAGAGCCTGGAGCCTGCTTCGGATTCTGTGTCTCCCCCCTCTCTACCCCTCCCCCCCCCAAAAAAATAAATAAAAACATTAAAAACAAAAAAACAAAAAAAGAAATTGGTTTTTGTATTGAGCCCAAATCAGCCTGTCCTCAAAGCAAGTGGCTTATCCAATTCGGCAAACCACCTCACCCATCCCAGGCCTCAGTTTCCCTGGTCTGATTACAGTTCAGTCCCACAATCAAGGGAGTGGGTTGAGAGAAAAACACAGAAGGGACTGGTGGGATACATGCCCTCTGCACCCTTCCCTCGCTCTTGGACTAGCTTGTCTTTCCTCTTCAGACTCCTCAGTATTCTAGAGAGTCAGCCAGTAGACATCCTTTATAAGAGTCATGGGCTGGGGAGCCTGGGTGGCTCAGTCGGTTAAGCGTCCGACTTCGGCTCAGGTCATGATCTCGCAGTTCATGAATTCAAGCCCCATGTCGGGCTCTGTGCTGACAGATCAGAGCCTGGAGCCCGCTTCAGATTCTGTGTCTCCCCCTCTCTCTCTGCCCCTCCTCTGCTTGCAGTCTGCCTCTCTCTTTCTCTCAAAAATAAATAAACATTAAAAAAATTTTTAATTTAAAAAATACATTAAATGGGATGTCAAAACTGCGTCTTAAATTAATATGGATTGATAAGTCAAGAGTGAGGGGACGGTTCATCCCTCCGTTGGACACTATATGGGAATGCAACTTAAGATCACATGTAATGGATTTCAAAGCAACACCACACTCTGGGGTCATCCTGAGCTTCTGTTAAATTCAAATAACCCACATCTTTTTTTTTTTTTTTAACCAGGTTACCCTGTTTGGTGTTTTTGCGATTGACTTTTGAATGTGAGAGTGGGATTTGGTGAATATATCCTTGTCAAATCTTTTTCTACAATTCTGTAAAAAATAAAAGTGGATTTGCATGTGGACATAAGATGTAGTAATTTGATGGGTCAGAGTGATGGGATGGTGGGCCATATTCCTTTACCTTCAAAGTTACCTCATTTATGGCTGTCGTGATGTTATTGTGCAAGAAACAAAAACTGGTAGAGGAAAACTTGGACTTGTAGTTTTGGCCCCTTCTTTCAGCTTGTTAAAAGCTTTCTAACACTTTTGAATCCACCTCTCCAGTAGAGGCTATCCTTCCCAGCTTTACAGCATATGTGAATGGGAAGTCTGCCATATCTTCTTCTCAGGTGCTGGCGTCGCAACACACAATCCCAGAGGGCAGGGATAAAACACCACTGCATGCAATTCCATCTAGAGACTTCTTACACTGAGTTCACACGTGCTCAGTAGCAGCATGGCAGTTGTTCAAAAGAACGTAAGCTGGAGCCCACTGCCAACCACTGCCCATCCATGGCTGGTCCCAAGGTGCTGGTTGTAGATTCTGTTTGGAATGAACAGGGTCTACCAATGAACATTTCAACAGACGTACACAGAGAACTATGGTGGGCACTTGGCGAGGTTCTGGGGCTATAAAGATGCATAAGACGTGGTCCTTGTCTCAGAGGTGCCTCCTTGAGCCATTCATCTTGGTCATGCAGATGTTAGTAGACAGCCCCAGAGGAAGTACGGACACCATCCTGAACAAGAGGGACATTTTCTTTTCATGAGCACATCATGCTATGGCCCACGCCCAAATCTTCTGTCTGAAATTCCACCGCTTCCAAGAAGCCTCTCTGTCTTAATTAAAGGGAAAATATTATTAGAGGGGTCAGGGCAAGGGGGTTCCTCTTCTTCGGGTCATTTCCTTGATGAAAAACTTTCAATGGCTCTCTACCAGCTCCTACCCCCAGCCTGGCCTCTCAGCCTGACACTTAGAGCCTTAGATGCTCTGGCCCCATCTGGCTTATTCAGTGTTGGTCTCTCCTGGTTGCTTTCAGGCAAAACAGCCTCTGCCTTGTCCCAGGGCACTCCCATGCTGCCCCCCTCTCATCCATGCCTGGATTGCTCCCTTTCCACGAATGCCCTCTTGCTCCCTTCTGCTGGCCAAATCTTGCCAATCTCCAAGGCCCCATGCAAGTTCTCCCTACACCCAAATACTTCTTGAGCACCTCAGCTCTCGCCAACTTCATTTCTCTGTGGAGAGAGAATTATAGTCCCTACCACACAGCTCAGCACTACTGTGCATATAGCCTTGTCTTGCACAATATCTGGTGATGTTCCATATGGGTAATCTTATTTCCCGAATGACGTGGCAGCATTTTTATAGCAGGACCCATCCGTGGGATTTTATTCCTGCTGCACCTAGCCAGCGTCGATCACGGAGCAGACACTCATAAACATGTGCTGGGTTTTTCTTGTTGTTGTTGCTCTATTTCCAGAAAGAGAATTAAAAGCAGTCACATTTTTTTATCTTTCCAGTCCTTCCCTCATCATTCTTCTCCATCTAGCCCAACTGCACTCTTCACCTTTCCTTGAAATTTCTCTCTTCCATCCAGATTTTCCATAATCCTGCCATAAACAACAACCTGGGCTTTGTGGTTTCCTAGTTTTTCACAGCCTTCCCCATGTAGGTTGCAAGCTTTCACAGGGGCCGTTCAGCTCTGTCCCTCTGCATGGGGTCTCCCTTCAGATGGGAGGCATCAGTAAATGATTATTGCCTTGGTCAGCTCAGGGCTCTCAACAGCCATGAGCCTGTTTTTCTCCGGGATTCCTATAGGGAAGGGGATGAAACTCGCAAGAAATTGAGGCAGCAAGCAGGTAAGGAGGGAGTGATCCTCTCTCTCTGTCCTGGTTAGCTGTCTAAACAATGATCATTTTGCACCAAGAGTGCCTGGATCAGGAAGTTTTCCCACTCAGGACTGTGGGAATAGAGCTGTAGTCCTGTGCTGCTCCTGAGCCAGAACGACTCCTGAGTTTACCCTCATCCCACGTTGGCTCTCACTCAGAGCTCTCACTCAGCAGAATCATACACATCTATAAAAAACGTTTTCTTTTATTGACAGGTGAAGTCTGGAGCAGGATTCTGAGGCTTTCTGTCCTCCATGCCGCTCACCAGAAAAGGGACTGTGAACTGTAAGTAACTTTGATTGGTGTTTCCAGGCTGACTCAATAAGGTTACGGGTTAAAGACCAGCCCTGAACCTAATCTTTAACAGTCATGCAATTGTGCAAGAGAAATCCTCAACAATGAGCTAGTCAGAATGTAAAATACAGTGGACTTCTAATTAGATTAGATCTGAATGTGACAAAGAAGCCCTGTAATATGACATCCTATTTAATTAGGCTTTATTGATTGTGCATTAAGGTGGACCTGATGTGTTATGTGTGTCATGAGTGTTGGAGAGGGAAGCTCTTGAGTTTGCAAGGCCAACCCAGACCCCAGCCATTGTCATCTGTGGGCTAAGCTGGGGAGTCAGGGAAAGCCCACACTGGCTTTGACACCTGGTTGATTTCTAGGGCAGCGTGAGGGAGGGGAAGGGGGACACTGCTGGTGGCAATGATAACACCACCTTAAGCTCACGTGCTCATTTTGGCTCTCCCGCTTGGCAAAAGTCTACCCACCTGCAGGACCCAGCCTAAGTCGAGCCTGCTCCACGAACCCTTCTTTAGTAAGTCCAGCTAGAAGTGATTTCTCCCTCTCCTGAAGTTCTTCTGTGCTCACATGGCAACCTCCCCCCTGACCGGCATCTTCCTGCGCGCCCCCCAGCAGGGCTGTGAGCTCCTGGAGGGCAGTCTGGGATTCCGGGGTCTCCGTGTTCCCACTGCACCCTCAACCTGGTCTCTGCTCAGCAGATGTTAGCCAGAAGACTGGGTCGCCCGGGCTATGTAGTTTCCCCACCCCGCTTCTGGGGCTACCGGAGGCTGGGCTGCTGCCGCGCCTTTGATAGTACATTGGCTTCCAACCAGTCCATGGAATTATAAATGATTAACCGTTATCAGCGCACATCTTCACCTCTGTGTAAAAATAGATTGACTGTAATGAGTATTTGAATAAATCATAAGAATGGCCGCCATGCGATCGTCTAACATCCTGCCGATGGCTGCCCGGTGAGTGAGCAGGGCGCCGGCCCTCCCGCCTAATGGCCTGCGATTCAGTGCTGGTCGCCTCTGTGATTGACGGGCTGCGGCTCCCAGGGCACCTCCTCCACAGCCCAGGCTCTGGAGTGGTCGGATCCCCGGGCCCCAGTGGGAGGGGGGAGGGTGGGGGGGGAGCAGGGAAGGGTGCCTCCCTCCATCCTGTTCCGGGAAAGCCTACCTGGGAGATGCAGCCGGGGGCTGGGGGAGCCAGCATAGATAGACCTTGGTGAGAATCTTGTCTCCTCGCCCTGGAGGTTAAAGGGGCCTCATAAGTCAAGTCAAGTATGAGAGAAGCAAGCTGAGCGTGAACCTTAATGAGAGTGGAGAGTGGGGGAAAAGATGTGCATGTTCCCTCCCTGTGGCCGAGGGCCCCCCACACGTGTCCAGGGGAAGCCCCCTCACTTAGGAACATGCTCTTGGACCTGCATTGAGAGATAAGAGCATGAGGACCCTGCCTTTTGGAAGGAAGGGGGGGGGGGTGGGCTCAGAGGGCCTGGGGCCACTTGAGGAGGGAATAGACTGAGTGAAGACCTGTGAAGGCTGGATTTGAGAGGGAAGCAGCAAACATTCTGTTTCATTCCAGCGGTGTTCCAGTTACTGTGGCTGTGTAACAAGCCACCCCAAAAGTTAGTGTCTTAACAGTGTTTTTTATGTGCATATTCTGTGAGCCGGGAATTCAAACAGGGCACGATAGGGACAGTTTGTCTCTGTTCCGCTGGGTCTGGGATCTTGGCTGAGGCAGGTGAAAAGCTGGGTGCTGGAATCAACTGAAGGCTCATTCACTTATAATTCGGGGGGCTAATACTAGCGGTTGGCTGAGATGTTAGCTGGGCCTGCTGGCCAGGCCCATGTGACTGCTCCAGGTGGCTTGGGCTCCTTCTCAGCATGGCGGCTGAATGCCAGGAAGGGAGCACCCTGAATGAGAACAAGAGCCGGGTGGGAGCTGCATTGCCGAAGTCAAGCAGCATTACTTCCACCATGTTCTCTTGGGTGGGGCAGTTACACAGGCCTGCCTCAATTCAAAGAAGGGAACATAGACATCATGTTCGAGCCATCATGACTCGAAGGATGAGTGTCAACAGCACATGAAAGGAGGAGATAGGGATGGGATACATGTTGTTGCAACCATCTTTGGAGAGCACAATCTATCACGACTGGTACCTGGCAAGTCTGACATAGTATAGCCTCATAATTTCCACAGACAGGCTGAAGAAACCCCCATCCTTGGGCATCAAACTGTCCCTCATGTCACGGAATGTCTGGGTTTAAAGCCCCTCCCCCCGAGAGGCCAGGCTAGGCTTCCTCCCAAAGCGGGACCCCCCCAGGGACATGCTGGAGTTCGGAGTTCCTGCAGCTGGCGGAAGCTTCCATATTAGTGTCCATTTCTGCAAAAGTAGTCCAGTTTGCAACTCACAGCTTGAGGTGCCAGGTATGGTGGGACACTTAGATCTGTGACCAAGGATTTCTCAAGCCTAGAGCCTTCATTCAAGGCTCCCCACACCCCCAACTCAATGGCCTTCCAAGCTGGGGGAGGTTTCAGCCAAAGATCAGGACTTAAGAGGCTACTGGGGCTCTGTAGAGGACTGGGGAAATTTGGGCAGCCTTTCCTATCTGATCCCCGTGTCCTCTCTTTTTCCTGCCCTTCTGCCACACATTATAACCTGTGCCATTAAGGGACCAGACCCCCTTTCCTTTGTCATTTTACTGACATGGATGCAGCTGAATTTTGGAAGAGAATCTGAGTGCCTGGATGCCTTGTTGTGACTTAAGAGGATAGAAACAAAACTCAAGCAACAGAAGAGTGGAAACAACCAATTCATTTCTCCAAAGGGCTGAGATATGAGAATGGCTAATGCTGAAAGGGTGGGAATGGGGAGGAGAGGGATAAGGGGGCTTGGTTTTGATAAAAAGGTGCTGGAGTTGGGAAATGTAGGTCAGGAAACTAAAGTTTAATTTGGACAAGTGAAGGAACTGATAAAAACGTAAAGATCATTTGTATTTTCAAGGCTCCAACTTGGAGGTGGGGGGATTGGATCTGAAGCCCCAGAATGAGTTTGGATCCTGGCTTAGCACTTTTGTGACCCAGGCATATCTGCTTGGGCTTCAGAGCCCTCATGTCTAGAATGGAGATGGGATTGTATACGCTTCCCAGGTCTGCTGTGGGGACTGGAGGGAAGCCAGCATGCGAAAGCACTAAAGCCATTCTTGGCACACAATAGCTACTCAAAAAACGGTTCAGTCATTTCATCCACCCAGTAAATAAATAAAAAGTGGAGTTGGAAAGATTGTCCCTCTCCATTGCTCCTGACAGGGATGGTCAAGAATCTCTCCTTTAACTGTATCCTCCATAAAAGTTCACTCATAAACTATTGATATTTTAATAATACACATTAGCATCTTGCCCTTTGACAAATGAATATTGAATGAGCAATAAAGAGGCAAAAGAGTAACCAGATTTAGGGCTGGCTGCACGGAAGCTGGGATCTTATGTAGTTGTCAGAGGGAACATGCCCCTTTCCAGGCACCTTGTGACTCATCTCTCTCCCCAGTGACCCCTAGGAAACAGCTTTGTAAAGAGCGCTCAGATTCTAGCCCCGCCCAGTGTGAGCAGGATTTCTCCTACCATTTCTTTCACTTGGCTGAAGGGGACTTGGGAGAAGAGAGGAAAAGTCATTAAAGAGCTGCTAAAGGCATGGATGTTTTGCCCACGTGTGAAACACCTTAGATCTCTCCATTACCTCTGCTAAAGGTGCCGACCTCTTCCTGATTCGAGATCTCCGCTCCACAAATTGAAAAGTCTAGAGACAGTGCACCCACCCCAAATCAGGTGATGAGCTTAAGAAATGTAGCCGGGACACAGGGGTGCCAGAGCACCTGGCGTGGGGGTCCCAAACAGACTGAGTTCAGCCACTGGCCCTTGACGAAATTCAAAGGCAGGGAGAGGAGCGGTGGTGACATAAGAAAGGCATTTGTTTCAGCAAGGCCAACACCAGGAAGACAGTGGCCCAGCATCTCAAAGACCGGCTCCACAATGCTGAAAATAAGAACATAAGGAAAATGTGGGACAAAGGTCGGTGGGTACACGCAGGTGGGCGGTAAAGGTCAGGTCCGTCACTGTCTTGGGGTCAATCACAGGGGTCTTGCTGGTGTCAGGACAGTTGTTCTTGCTTGAGGGGGTAGTTTTGGTTCCCATCACGGGATGCTTTGTGCACAGGGTCGTTTGAGTTAAGAGATAAGCTGGAAAGAACTTAATCAGTTAGGAAGTACAGACTGAGATCGAAATGGAGGTAGCTGAAGTCCTCTTTCAGAAATAACTCACACTAGTTCTACCCGCCTCTCGCCCTTTCTCCTCCAAATCTTGATTGGGGCAGTTGCAAAGGCCTATGGGGGGTGTGTTAAGGTTTGTAAGACAGAATTCCCTGCCTCTTGCAGCTCCTGTGCCCAGCCCCACTGCCATAGCCTCCAGTATCTCGTGGCCTCCATCTGGGCTGGGAGTCCTTGAGTGTGCAGAGAACAGTGACAGGGGCTCTTCGTTGGTCCGGCTTAATTGGTGTGATTTAATGGCGTTTCTGGCGGATTCAGATTTATACGGCTTTCTGAGCTGCAAATCTGCTTTCTAAATGTAGAATTTTTGTGGAGTGGTAAAAAATAATGGCTGTTCTGTGATTCCTGCCTCCCGAGCTAGGAGATTGCAATTTACATTATGCAAATAGACATTATGCAATCAAGGCACTTTAGCAGGAATCTGGCGGCAGAGCGGCCGCTGATGAGATGCCGAGGTCTGCAGCCCCAACTGAGGGGCTCTGCAAGAGCGGAGATGAAGTGGGGAGCGGGTGGAGCCGGCGGGAGGAGGCAGAGTCTGTTCCGGCTGGCCCAAGGAGGCAAAGTGGAGCCTGCCCAGAGATGAATGCATCCGGGGAGCTGCCAAAGCGACTCTCTCAATTAATGGCTTTGTTTAATCATACCCCCTGTCCAGAGGAGTATTGTCTTACGGATAATTTCGTTTGCCTAACGAGATTTTGCTAATTAAATCTCCTTTCAGTTGGTGTGACTATGCCTGCAGGAGAGGGGGCTATTTGGAGTCTTCTCCATAAACCTTTCTGGAGAGGAGCTGAGAAGGAGGGGAGGGAAGGAAGGGAGGGGAGAGAAGAGGAAGAAGGGGAGGGAGAGACTTCCTGCTGTGAGCAGGACTGGAGAAGCTTTGAGGGTTTGGGAGCTACAAGCTGGCTGCCGCCACCCACCCGGCCTTTCTGTCCTGTTGGGTAGAAGCGCAGACTCATAAATCTTTGTTCCACCCGAGGGATTTCCCCCTTTTTTTCTTCCTCTCTGGCTCCTGTCACCTCTGCTACTATCCCTTCTCAAGTTCTTCCCAAATCCCCAGGAGATCGCGAGGGATCTCCAAGTACTGCGTGGTGGTGGTGGTGGCAGTGGTGGTGGCAGTGGTGGTGCCATGCAGAGAGATGGTGGCCATGTGGGAACCCTCCCCTTGCTTTTGCCGTTAGCCAGCCAGTCTGGCTCTTCGGAGAGGAGAAATCGCTCCCAAATTGACCATTTCTCCAGGGATAATTGCGTCAATCAAAGAGGAGAATACCTCATCAAATTCATTTATCATCAGAGTCGGCCAAGGATAACCTCCTATATATGGAGGAGCCTAGTGCTGCACCTGAATAGTGAGAGCCTAATTAATACTGTTGTATCTGGCCAGTCACGCCTGTGCCCCGCAATCCCCAGTGGTGCTTTGCTGACTGTAGCCTACTTGGCCTGATTTACCGTGGGCTTCACAGCTCAACCCTGTCTACTTTTCCAGTTTCATCTCCTACCCCCCATGCTGTTCTTTCTTCCCTGTTACTTACAGACACTCAGACACATGGGCACATTCCTACTCCTGATACCCCAAATACACCTAGTTGCTCAGTTCCCCTCAGATACTCTGTATAACTTCACATCTCGGTGCCTTTGCACTTGCCATTTCCTCTCTCTGGAATCTCCTTGACCTGGTAACCCCTGTTCCTCTTGCAATACCCAGCTCACATATCTCCTCTATGACTATCTCCTTATGGAGCTTCCCCCAGCTTTTGTGAAATACTGCTGCACTCTTTCTTTTCATCTATGTCATTATAGGACCTTAAATATAGTTATTTGTCTGTCTATCCAAGTTGAGGACTGAATCTTATTCTTCTCCTATCCCAGTACCTAGAACAAGGCCTGACCATAACAGGCACCCTACAAGGTTGGTTGAATGAAAAAAGGAATGAATGCACCTAGGAGAAGAGGGTGGGGTGATGGAGAGGTACTCCCTGGTAAGTCCTTGAAGCCCCAGGACGTACAATGGCAGTAGGAAGTCAGGAGACTGATTTCTGTTGAGATTCTGCAGAGTTGCCTGTCCATTACCTTTACTTCCTGGGTGGGGAGGCACTACCTCTGTGGGCTAGCTCATGCACTACGTGGGTCAGCACCTCCTGTCACACATCCTCACATAGATCCTGTGAGGTGGGGATTGGTTTTGCTGAGGGAACCGAGACTAATATATCCACATCAGGAAGCAAAGCAGTGGTCAGCTGTCACTGGGCCCACTGGCTGGGTCCCAACAGGATCTACCTCTAGGCAGGTAAAAGCTATGCTTTCCAGTGTCTCTCCCCATTTATCCATCCATCCATCCATCCATCCATCCTTCCATCCATCCTTCCATCCATCCATCTTTCTGTCCATCCTTCCATCCATCCATATATCCATTCATCCACCTAGGCATGCATGCATCCATCCATCCACCCATCCATCCTTCCATCCATCCATATACCCATTCATCCACCCTTGCATGCATCCATCCATCCTTTCATCCATCCATCTTTCCATCCATTCATCTACCCATGCATGCATCCATCCGTCAATCCATCCACCCTAGAAGTGTATCACATCCTTGCTGCCCATGACACCAGGGCTCACACAGTGCTGGAACGCCTGTATGTCTGTGTGGTATGCTATAGGGTGGGGAGAAACTTAGACCCCACGGGGCAGCCTCTCCCTGGATCTGGACTGTTACCCAACTAGCGGTGGGGATGTCAGGTGTGGAGGAGTCTGCATTCCGTGCTGGGGAGCATGGGGACGGTCCAAGAGAAATGACTCCTATCTTCACGTGTGATAAGGGTATGTGTATGTTACATGTGCACGTGCAGGCTGCAGGTGAGTGAGCATGTGAGTGTGTGTGAGTGAGCATGTGTGTGCATGTGAGTGAGCGAGGCAGTGTTTGTAGAGAGCGGCTTTGTGTTTGTCTTGGTTCCTGAGTTTCAGTGCTTTGCTTTTTGCCCTGGTGTTTTCCTATTGGTCCAGATACATCTGTCAGGGTGCTTCTCTGCAGCTAGGCTTTTATTCATCTTAATATGCCCACCGTGCTCTCGATGCTCTGAGTCTGAAGTATTTCTTGGTACATAATAGGTGTTCAACCAGTGCTCCGGGATGCACTGAATGGTTGAATGGCTGAATGATTGAATGAGTGCACAAGTATGCACTCTGGTGTTAGTTAGACCTGACTTTGAGCCTTAGTACTGTTATTTGTGTTGCTGAGACCTTGGGATCAATTTTCTCATCCAGAAAGTGAGAATACTGAAACTACCTATTCTATCTTTCTCAAAGGGCTGTTGGTAGAGGATCGTAAGAGGTCTGTGAAAGTGGTTTATAAACTATGGAGCACTATGCAAGTATAAGAGGTTGTTATTATAATGGTTATTACACTTGAAGTGATCATTGTGTCTGAAAATTAGGGATTCTGTTTTCAAGAATATAAAACCATCCTGGCCTGATTTGAACTCTGAGATTTACAGAGCAATCATTATAGGAACTGATTCCAGGTTTGCCCAGCTGTGGGAACTCTCAAGGGGCTGGGGTGGGAGGCAGGGGCTGGTGAAAACTGTCCATCTTCACTTCATGCCACCCGTCTCCCAAGTGGACCCACACAAAGGTCTCTCCTGAGTCTCTGAAATTGCCTAGACTTCTATGCCTCATTATCTTTGCAAATGCTGTTCCCTCTGGCAGGAATGCTTGTCTCCTTTTCTCCACCCTCTTCTGACCCTCTCATGCCGCCAAGTTGCCGCACTGTCCCCAGGCTCCCAGGCTACCAAGTCTGCCTCTCTGAAGGCATTTATCACAGTGTCCCTGGGACTGTTAATATCTGCCTCCCTGGCCTCAGCTTGCACTTCTAGGACAGAGGAGGGCTTCTTCCCTGCAGCCCCAGAGCTAAGGGGATGGATGGCTAGACGGTAAAAGGTGAAGGGGAGGGTTGGGATTTGGTAGATGCCCAGGATTTGAGCTTTTTTTTTTTTTTTTTTAATTTTTTTTAATTTTTAGAGAGGAGAGAGCACAAGCAAGGGAGACAGGCAAAGGAGGGAGAGAGAGAGAGAGAGAGAGAGAATCTTACACAGGCTTCATGTTCAATGTGGAGCCCGATGTAGGGCTCTATCTCACAACCCTGGGATCATAACCTGAGCCAAAATCAAGGGTCAGACACTTAACCGACTGAGCCACCCAGGCGCCCCAGGCTTTTGAAGCCCCGAGTCTGTAGGGGAAGATGAGGAAGAAGCATCAGAGAAATGAGCACTGCCTTGCAAATAACCCCCAAATTTCTGAGAGCTATTTTCCACCCACTTTCATGCCCCAGATGTTGAATAGGCTGATCTTCCATGGGGTTTCTGGGCCTGGGGACATCAGTCCTGTACAGGTGAGTGACTGGCCGTCAGCCAGGTGGGAGGTGAGGCCTCCAGGTTAGAGCTGAGGCCTCTGGACTCGGAGGCATCTGCCTGTAGCTGACCCCTACAGGTGAGCAGTTACCCACATGGGGAGGCAGGTGCTGCCTACCTCCTTCCTCAACCCTTCCAGATTCTTTCTCTTGGTGGAGTCAGCCCCAGCTGGTGGAAAATCTGTTGGAAGCCCTCCTAGGAACTGGCTCCCTTGCTTCTCTCCCTGTGTTTGGAGGCATCTTGTCTCCACCCTGCTCTGGGCCTCTCCCCCACACTCTCCCACTCCCAGCCGCTCTCCTGGAGCCCCAGGCAGCCGCAGCCAAGTGCCAGGGGGCTGGGAGCGTTTTCATTACTGAATGCACTGAACCTATTTGTGAGTGTTTTGCAAAGTGTTTAATCCAAGGTGTTCCCTCAATTAAATTAGTGCAAACATCTGTGTCCCACATCCACCCCCATTTGCATTCTGTGCCATTTATTACAGCGGGAAATTGGAATGCACCTTAGGAATACTTAGGACCGAATTAGGCTAGGTAGGGGTGGGCGTCTGGGGGTGGGTGTCTGAGGGTGCCTGGGAGGTTGGTCCACAAGGTGGATCCTTCTCCAGGCTGGAGTTTGCGGGCGGAAGAGTGACTTTCTGGCGCAGGAGACTACACGGAGAGAAGCGTCAAGGGGCCCAAGACCACCAGTCTTGTGGGGGAGGTTGAGTGAGTTTAATTAATGCCCCTGATCCCCACCTGGGCCTAAGTACCTGCAGAGGCAGGAGGAGTTCACTGCTGTTGTGTTGTAACTTTAAACCCAATTAAAAAAGAAAAAAGTGTATCACATTCAAGTGACCCACCTGGGTCTCTCCCTGGGGGAGCCTTTTCCTGCTGGAAGGCTTGTTTTGTTGTTGTTGTTGTTTGTTGTTTGTTTTTTTTATCATGAAACTGCTCAGCCTTGGTGACTGGCTGAGTGTGGGTAGCAGCTCTCTTCTCCATACCATGTGATTCCCATGATTGTCAAGTACTTCAGGAGTCCTACTGTTCTACTAATGTCGGGGGCATTGAAGAAGAATAGTTTCCGCTGTGTGACAGGTGCTGCATCAGCGCTTCTCACGCATTATCTGTTGTAACCCTCCCCACAACCCTCTGAGACAAGTCCTCTAATAACAGAACAAATGAGGGAGCCAGGCATAATCAGAGAGGTTAAGCAACACACCATTGTCCCACAGCTAGAAAGAGGAGCAGTGAACTCACGTCTGCACGACTCTGAAGACAGTGCTTCCCACTGTACTCGGACATCTCTCTCAGATGAAGCAGCTGGGATTGATTTTGAATCAGAGACCTTGTCCCCTCCTCAAATCTGGCGGCCAGCACGCCCTGGCCAAGCTGTGCAGAGGCGCTGGTTGTTCCCCACCTACCCCAGGTTTCTAGCCCTCTCTGATGGGATGGCATCACCTGTGGCTCCTGGGTCCTATGATGGGTTGCTCAGCCTGCAGGTGACTCACCTGAGGGATGAGACTCCTGGCTTTTGTGGGGGTGGGGCAGGGAGCAAAAGGAGAAGCCGGCCGGGCGGGGGGGGGGGGGGGGTTGGTATTGAGGAAGAGGCTCACAGGATGCTCAAGGACCCTAGAGATCCTTGAGCTCAAGCTCCTTAGTTACTGAGTGGGGAAACTGAGCTCAAAAGGAGCTGACAAATTGCCTCAGGCCACTGAAGGTTTGCTGGTAGAAGCTGGAATGGAACCCTGGGCTCCCAACTCCTGGGAGGGGAACTATGTCAGGGCCTGGAGAGGTCCCCAGGATTTCATAGGGCAAGGGCCGGCTTTCTGGATATGTAAAATATAAGTCAAGGCTGGAGCAAGGGACCAGGGTGAGAAGGGGATGGGAGGCTGCTGTGGCTGTGGCTACTAAGGGTCCTTACGAACTGCCCTTAAGAGAGAACCTTCCAGGTCCTAGAGGGCTGCTGGCCATCTACGGCCTGGGCTCTGGGGCAGTTTCTCACCAACTGGGGACATCCTGGGGCCAGCAGGACCCAGGGCTGAAGACCACCAGCTGGTGTCCATCTCTGTCTTCTCTTTGCCTTACCCACTCTGTGGTCTGGGAAGGATCTGGAAGAATAGTGTCCAACCGATTTGAGCTTCCTCTCCCTCCGCCAACCATGTCTTACTTAGTTTCCCCATCTGTTAAAGAGTAATAAAAACCCCATCTTATAGGATCGTTGGGAAAATTACGGGAAATTATAGGCATGCTCGACCCTGCTCCGGAACTTAGAACATTATTGCTAGTTTTCCTTTCTTTTCCATGGCTCCTGTCTACTTTCCCCTCTGAGACCCTGTGCCTGCTCCTGGATGGGTGGAGGGTGGTGCTTTGTCAAGATGATGACAGGCATCCCCTGTCCCAGCTCTTCCTCCTCCCTTTTCACTTCCCTCCCTTGCTCATCAAAAGACTTTAATAAATGCATCTCAGCATGTGGTCCTGCCTGGGGCTTTATAAGAATGAATTGCTTATCTCAGCTCCTACTTCCTAGAGATGACAATTTACCATCTACATACATTTATTAAGCACCGACTGTGTGTGGTACCCAGCTCTAGGCACAGCAGGGTCAGCCTAAGAGTGACTCCCAGGGCTTCTCTCTCCTCCCAGGGCCCCAGCAGTTCCTGCTTTCTTGGATTGGCTGGATCCTATGACCATATGCCTTTACCAGCAGGATTCAGAGTTTCTGTGCTCTCTTGTGCTTCTCGAATTCTACACATGAACTTCTTTTTGCCTAGAATCCTCTCTATTTCCCTTGCTTACCTGGTTAGAGTGCAGTTTCTTGGTGGTAAGTATGTCTGTGACCACATCCCAGCCAGGGTTTATCATTCTTGAGCTCCTGGTGCACACTGGGCACCTTTCTGTGACTATTTAATCACACTGTACTTTAATTACAGAGATGCCTTTATTTTACTAGAGATGCCTCGCTCTCCAGGGGCTAAGAGTCCAAAGTGTGGCATCCCAGGACTAGCATGGGCTTCAGGAGTCCTCTGTTCTGCCTTGCCTGTAGGCAGCTCATGCTCAGTTTATCCCTCACAGAAGAGAATGCCCATCACTAGACTGGCTTTCTCTCCCATTAGCCTTTGGCACTCAATAAATGCTTGTTTTGTTGGACACACCACTAGCGTGTTTGAAGGGAGGCTGGCATGGCAGCAGGCCTCACGATCTAGTTTCCAGGGTGTTCCGTCAGAGAGCAGCCCGTCTCTTCTACTTGCAGTTCTGGGAAGCATTCTCTTTCCCACCTGGCCTCAGGATATGGGATCTCCAGATGGAACTGAGGATAGGCAGAGAAGAATGACCCCTTTAATTTATTGCCCCTGTGAATTTGTTACAGACATTTCCTTTTCCTGGAAAGTCTGTCTCCTCTTTCTGCATGGCCAAACCCGGCCCATCTTCCCTGGTCCCATGCCACCTCTTCCACACAAGTCTTAGATCCCTGGCCTGAAGCTACTGACACTGACCAGTGTCTACTTGCATCCTAAGTATTTGCGGAAATACTGTCCTTCTCCATGAACGTGGGTCAGTACAGGGTTCATGGCTGATGCTCTGTAGCCCACACTCTACCTGGCATGGTACCTGGCACATTCTGGATTTATAGTAAGTGTCTGCCAAATGAATGAATGAACAGGACTACTCCTGGTTTCTCTCAGCAGGGGGTGTTGGGGTTCTTCCCTCATCCTCTGCTTTGACTTTTCTGTTCCAGGGTTCTAACAGACCTGGAGGCACATTTGTCACCAGTTACTGGAAACTGGATGCTATGGCCAGCAAGAGAAAAGCAGGTGTTAAATTCTGCTTGGTTTACTAAGCAGACTGGAATTACTTCTCTATGGCAGGGCTGTGGAGTCCCAGGACGCTGATATTCTACACGTAAAGTCTCCAAAACAGAATAAGCAAGATAGCCACTGGAATAGGAGAATAAAATATTATAACTTTTTTTATTGGTGTTTTTTTGAATCTCGTCCTGTTTAGATTTCCATTTTTTAATGTATGCCGTAAGCATGTCATACATTGGTGGAGCAGTAGGTCTAATATGCACGCGCGCGCACACACACACACACACACACACACATTTTGATATATATCCATATTGAAGGTGTATTAAAATTTTTTACTGATGTGGTGCCTGGGTCACTCAGTCGGTTAAGCGTCTGACTTCAGCTCAGGTCACGATCTCATGGTTCATGGGTTTGAGCCCCATGTCAAGCCCTGTACTGACAGCACAGAGTGTGCTTCAGATTTTGGTCTTTCTCTCTCTCTTTCTCTCTCTCTCTGCCTATCACCCCCTTCAAAAATAAATAAATAAACATTCAAAAAATTTTTTTACTGATAAACTTGGAAACTTGTGTGAGGACCATGACTTGCATCACTGTCCCACTAAGAGGAGAGACTAATGCATATTTGCTGGTGTCCCTGGACACATGTCCCATCCCCTAGCATGACCTCACATTTACAACCTGAATCTCACTAGATGGCAAATTCCTTAGGGAAAGTAACTTGGGATCTTATTCCCCTATGGATCTCCAGGGCCTGGCACATTGCAGGCATATTATAGGCTTTCAGTGAATTAAGTGCAGTTTGAATTATATTTATTTGAATTGATTGAGACTATGGGAGAATCTTTCAAAATTTTACATTTTGATTTCAGTTTAATGCTCTGCTGTCTACTCCCAGTCAGCATATTGAATATATTTACTAGACACCCATTATGCTACAAGAAAATAAGTATGTAGCTACTGTGTACCAGGTCCCGAGCTAGGTACCAGGTGACAGATCTGAGGGCCCTGACTTCAATTTACTTACATTCCTTTTTTCTGAAACAGCCAAGTAAGAAATCATAATGTAAATCAGCACTCCCCTGTTCACTGGGGTTATTTTGAAACAAATCCCAGGCCTCATACCATTTCCTCTGCAAATGCTCCAGACAGTACTCTGAGCCTTTTAGGGAAAGATGTAGCTATCAACAAATACAGTTGTGTTCCAGGAGCTGTGCTGGACCCAACAACAGGCAGGGCCAGGGCCCAGCAAGCAGGATGTGGCCACTGCCCCCTGGGGCCAAGCAGAGTGGGGTCAGGAATGATTTTTATATAAATGATGCTTAGCCTGACTCTCTAAATGCAACTTCTAGGCTCCTGTGTTGAAATTTCAGAACCAGACAGGGGGCCCATCAGATAAGGAGTGAACCTGAGAGGAAGACACACCTATAGAGGGAGACAGCCTTCACGGAAGACAGGCAGAACACTTATGGATCTTATAGTTTGCCTCCCTCGAGTTACGATGAGAAAAGTGCAGCCCAGAAAGCTGAGGCAGAACCAGAGATTGGCAGTGACTGAGTCCGGACTCAGGCCATGCTCCCCACTCGGCCTCCCTCGGCCTCCTTCCCATGCATGGAGGACCCCGGCCCCACCAGGCTGGGCCTGCCTTTTCCACACACCCGGGTTTCTGTGGCCAGGAGCAGCATCCTGACAGCTCTGGGCTGTGGGCATCCCTCCGCCCTCTAGCAGCTTCCGGAGGGGCCAGCAGCCCCGCGGCCCGGAATCATCTTGGGCTGCATGTGACTTCTTTCTTCCTGTACAAGTTGAGCACTTGCCACCCTGCTGTCTGTTTTTCCTTGCTAAGGTTCAGTTCTAATTATGTTGATTTTCTTCATCCCACCCCCTCCTGGAAGCTTATTAGGTTGAATATTTTTATTTATTATCATTTCGCCCAACTCCTGCCAGCATTTCCAATTACTCTCCCCGCTTCCTTGTAATTGTCTTTCTGTAATGGCTCTGAAACAATTGCGCTAAATGAGGTGTCTCCTGGAAGATGAGAGTCTCACTTCATTAAAGGCTAATGTATTCTCAGCTCCAGCTCTGTGGGGCTAGCTTGGAAGGAAGACATTTAAACAGCTTCTTTTATTTTATAGGGAGCAACTTTTCAGCGACGAAGATGTCTGTGGGGTATATGTGTATGTGTGTGCATTGCCTGATTTTAATTTAAAGAAAGTTTATGAAATAGTGTAAGTCTCCTTATTGGTGAAACTCTTTTCTCAGATAGCTGAGATTTACGCAGTTGGGGTGCAGGGCTCTGGAGCCGGATGGAAAGGGGCGGCTTATTCAGATGTCCTCCCTGCCTTTCTGCGAGGGCCCCTCCCTGCTTCTCTTGCTTCTCGCCTGCTGGGTCAGCCCCCCCAGCCTCTTCAATGCCTCCATCCTGTATCTCTGCCTCCC